>NC_061514.1:110693803-110730997 GCF_022539505.1 Lolium rigidum
TTTATAGCCACCCATTTACGCGGTGGTGTTTGGTGTAATCAAAGTACCTTTCCGGTATAAGTGATTTACATGATCTCATGGTCATAAGGACTAGGTAACTATGTATCGAAAGCTTATAGCAAATAACTTAATGACGAGATCTTATGCTACGCTTAATTGGGTGTGTCCATTACATCATTCATACAATGATATAACCTTGTTATTAATAACATCCAATGTTCATGATTATGAAACTAATCATCCATTAATCAACAAGCTAGTTAAGAGGCATACTAGGGACTTCTTTGTTTGTCTACATATCACACATGTACTAATGTTTCGGTTAATACAATTATAGCATGATATATAAACATTTATCATAAACATAAAGATATAAATAATAACCACTTTATTATTGTCTCTAGGGCATATCTCCTTCAGCATTATGTGTTATTCTTGGAGCGTATTTTTTGTGTGTGTTTTGTTTTGTTTTGTTTGCTGTTCAATAAAGTTGGACCCATCATATTTGTTTTGGAGAGATACACGCTCCGCTTTAATTGCATGAACGCTCTTGTTTTCACTCATATGTTCAACGAGTGTTCTATTTTTGCTAGTACTGCGTTTAAGCTCTAGTTTTTCATTCATATTATGTTTTGAGCTTGTTGGTTTTCTATATGCAAGTGAATTTATCTCTCTGATATCTACTGAATATTATCTACGAGAGGTTTTTCAAATAAGTTAATTGGTGTTGGATACGGGTAAGAAGTCTCATATTAATAGTGATGCAAATGAAAGATCTCCTTTGATGTTTCAATTGAGTTAACTTGATGATCATTTAGTTTTTGATTTTTAATATCACCATATGCTTTAATAAGTTTTGTCGCTATGCATGATTATGACCATTATTGCTCTCTTAGTCGGTCGCCCCCTTTCTTTTGCTAGCCTTCATTTGTATGCGAGTATGAGCTCTACTCGTGCATCCAACTCCCAAAAACCAAAATGCCAATCGTGTCCACCACATCTACCTATATGTGGTATTTTATCGCCACTCCAAAGTAAATTGCTTGTGTGCTACCTTTAAAACCTTTCAAAAATTTATTCCTTGTTTTTGCAATATATAGCTCATGGGAAAGTAGCATAAAAACTATTGTGGTAAGGAGTATGTCACTTATGTATCTTAGTTCTTATAAGTTGCTTGTTGAGCGATAACCATGTTATCTGGGGACGCCATCAATCTGTCACACCTTTGTTGAATATCATGTGAGTTGCTATGCATGTTCGTCTTGTCTGAAATAAGAGAGATTTGCCATGGGTTGAAATGGTTCGAGTATGCATATTGTTAGAGAAGAACATTGGGCCACCAACCAAAGCCATGTATCATGGTGGAAGTTTCAGCTTGGACACTCAAATCCTCAAAATCTCTTATGAGAATATTATTACTGTTGAATTCTTAAAGCATTAAAAAGAGGAGTCCATTATCTGTTTTCTATGTTGTCCCGGTATGGATGTGCTTAAGTTGAGATCTATCAAAATCGAGAAATCAAATGTGATTTATCTCCTTGGACCTTTGTACATGTGGCATAGAGAAACCCCTTTGTGACACTTGGTTGAAACATATGTAATGCGATGATAATTGTCAACACCCGGATTTTTAAGTCCAGATGCCTATTATGCCATACATCGCAATCCCAGGAATATTGTTGTTGCGAGACATAATAGTTGAATATCATAGAGTCATCATTTATTACAACACATAATCGTCTTACAAAGGTAGATCACATGATCCAATATTACAATAGTAGTTGATCTATTGATCAACGAACATCACAAATAGCGGAAGCGAAGTAGTAGTGGCTATCTAATCCACGAGGCCAACGCTTGACGTCGGGAGCGGTCCTAGTTGTCGTAGACGTCATGCTCGTCCATCTTCCTCGTACTTGTCTGTTCACCTTCATAGTCCGGCCATTTGAATAGCCGGGGACAAAGCCATGAGTACTTTAAAAGTACTCGCAAACTAATACTAGTGTAAGTACTATAAACTATAGTAAGGGGGTGCTAAGCTCTAAGTTTATTTGCATAAAGCCAAGTTTATTTCATAAACATTTAGAAAAGACTCTTCATTTGCTAAACTAACTCAAGTGGGAACATTAGTGTCATTCCCACAACTCTGTTGTGATTCAATGCAAAGTCACCATTCACCTTTCAAATTCAAGTCACAAGTATGTCACATTTTTGAAAAGGGTCTGATGACGGAACAGTATGGCCTTTCCAACCGTCCATAACCGTGGACACGGCTATTCGAATAGTTCTACACTCTGCGGAGGTCGTACACTTGTGCCACAATATTTGCAATAATCCGTCGGGGTTAAGCGGCCCTGATTTACCATACTCCGTATGCGGACTACCAACCATAACCTTTCACTTACATACTCTAGTATAGGCACCTCTCCCCATGAGCTTGGCCTCCCGGTGAAAACCGCAGTCAACCGGGAACTGCACAGGGCTTGGGCCGGACATTCACCTCATTCCACGTCATCTCGCATCGTTTTGTTTGTTGTGGAGGCAGCCCTCGGCCTAACCCCGATGACGCTTGTTTAGAGGGAACCCATACTAAAGCACATAAATTTCTAGTTAAGCCCTTACCCATATTGGGTATTGTGGGGGTACTTTCAAATTGGAATGGTATCGCATCCGAACCCAACCATCAGTTTTGTAAAATTCACCAAGTCATTCACCAGTCATATTCACCTTCAAAATCTTTCAATAGAATGAATCATCATTCCAAGGTTTTCAAAGTCATTTCATTTCACAAGTTCCCAACTAGAGTAGTCAATTTTATTTGTTTAGCACTAGCAACTAGTCATGAGGGGTGCTAACTAGCTTGTCTTGCTCTAGGCTAACTTTGATGCTCTTGTTCTACTCTATATCTAAACCAAGTGAATCATGAATCAAAAAGGTAAACTTTGATAAACAAAATTTAGAAAAGCTTGTAAAGTAAAAACTTGGGATAGGAGCATTAAGCATAAAGTAAAAATATTGGTGCCTTGCTCTTGTAGAGCTTTGCACAAGGGAACCTTGCAAGAGTGTTAGCTTGCCTTGATTGGTGTATTGATCAAAGTTTTCCGGCTCTTCCTCCTGGTAGAATACCTCCTCCTCTTGATAGTCTCCGGTACTAGCGTCTAAAAACGAATACGAGGATACAATCACCAAACAATACTTAAGTACTCTTAATTAGCCTTAATGGCTCACTCAAATGATCTAGCATCACTACTTAACATATATCCAACAATTATTCTAGGGTTTATTTAATATTAGGAAAATAATTTCCTCTCATTAAAAATTGGAATTAGGGTTTCTCTTGGTTTGGAGAAATAATTTCCTCTTATTGAATTCTTCTTAAGATTTAATTTCTCTTATGAATAACATATGACCTAGGTTGACCAAAGTCAACCTCTTTATACTTATCATTTGAGAAAAATTGATTTAAATGAGGTTCCATACCTCATGCAATTTAATACTAACATGGTAGTGATTTAATGCCACCAAATAATTCAATATGAGATTATTAATTAGACCATGGTCACTACTTCATGTTGAATTACTTGAGAACAAGATTTAAAGGAGAGGAATACCTCTCATAAGATTTAACACATAGGTGTAACTAATTTAGTAAAAACTATTATTGAGGTGATGCCATATTCTCAAATAACCAGGGATGATCCCATGTTGACCAAGGTCAACACTTCTCACTTAGTATTTGAGAAAAGGAATTTAAATGAGATTCATCATCTCATGTGATTTAAATAACTAGTGCAATTTGAAAACTATGTTGGTTTAAATTCTACAAGTGAGCAAGTATGAGCCTAAGCATTTAAAGGTCAACACAATACTTCACAACACTTGTGAGAATGATTTAAATTAGGTGCTACACCTCATTGGTTTAAATTCTAAAATTTGGATATGGTTTAAAAGGGCTAGTATTGACTACATAGCCAATATTTTGATTCTAGCCCATGATCATGTACAGAACCCATATCATATTTTTAGATAGTAAATTAGGGTTTGTTAAATGTGAATTATTGCAATTGGATTCACTTCAAAATTCAAAGTGGTTGATTTTTAAGATTTATTTGAATACAGAAAAGTCTCTGTTTTGTCATTTTTGCTATTCAAAATCTACACCACGTATGAGGTTGAATTCAGTGGGGTTGGTTAGGGCAAAACATAAGCTTTCTGAATATATAAAATTTACTAAAATTGAGTTTGTAGAAATTGAACTATTCAAATTTTGAAGTGTGCAGCAGTATTGGATTTGAACTAAATAAGTTAAATCATTTTTGAATCACTGGGCCTGGCGGGAAAACGAGATGGGCTAAACAGATTAAACAGACTGGGCCGGCCCAACTAACGCTGACCACGCCGCGGGCCGCCTGACAAGCTGGGGCCCAGGCGTCAGCGTGTTATAACGCCGAAGCGGTACCTTTCAACTGGAACCGTGCGATTAGAAGGGAATCCGACGGTGGGGCTTCGTCGTCGTCGATGGTGGAGAGGAACGTGCTGCTCCGGCGAGGTAGGGGGTCGGCGGCGTGACGGAGGTTCCCGCGGGGCTGGCGCGGAGGCTAGGCGGCGTTGTCGATGACGAGACGTCGACCGAGTACCGGCGGCAAGGCTTGAGGTGGTTTAATTGGACAGCGGTGCGGAGCTACTGTGGCGGGGATCGGTGATGAAATTGGAGCTCTCTGTGGGGTAATCCGCGGGGAGAAGAGGTGGAGGAGGTCGAGGAGAGGTAGGGGAGCAAGTTTGTTGTGGAGAGTGAAGGCGGAGATGGCCTCTATTTATAGATGGCGAGGTGACCGGCGGGTGCTGTGAGAGGGTGTCCATGGCGTGGCGTTTCTGGACGGCGAAGGGGCAAGCTAGGGGGCGCATGGCGTAGGCGACGGCTAGGTGAAGCTACTGCGCTTGATGGCGCGGCGAGGGGAGGACAAGGGGGTACTGGCGATGCTCAAGTGCTCTGCGGTACACGGCGCGGCAGGTGGTGATCATGGCGACGGTCGACGGTGCGGGCGAGCCTGGGGGATTGTTTAGCTCGTAGAGGGCGGGGAGTAGGTGCTCAACGCAGTTCTAGACTTGGCAGGGGAGGACGAGGCTGTCGGGGCGAGGACGTGTACTGCGGCGCCCAGGGTCGTGTCGGGGCACGGTCACCGCGTGCTCGGCACGTTCTCGGGCGTGCATGGGCGCGCGCTGGTTCGGCCAATGCTTTGGCTTGGAGAGCTAGGGCTTGGTACTGGCTTCGTCCTTGTGTGCTAGGGGAGCTCGTGACATGGTTAAAGTGAGAGGGGAAGGCCGAGAGAGGAGTGGCAAGCATGGCCGGCATGGTGCACGGCATTGCTTAGTTTAGGTTTTCTCCACGCTTTAATCGACGGTGCAAGGACCTGGCTTGATGCAGGGGTTGCAGAGGGTGGTGATCATCACGAGTTGAAAGGGGTTTAGGCCAAAATCCTCTGGATAATAGCATGTAACATGAAACAAAGATGCTGTCTGCCATGTGTTTGATGAAATGGCCGCATGAAAATTCTTTTCAAATTTCGAAATTCTTTTTGGTGCAATTCAATTATATAAATAAAGTGATGGAATGGTGGTGGTGGTGTCCATTTTGGTGGTGGTTTGTGAGATTTCCAAAATGGGGGTCATCTTCACATTAATCCAAAGTCTCCACTTGTCCCTGTCTTTCTGGTCAACCTAGTCAACCTTAGCAGAGATGGTCAACATGAAAGTTGTTGACCTTGACATGGTCTTGGATGACATGGTCATAGTTGACCCAGTTTAGTTTGAGATTTGAGAAATACAGAGGGGTAAAGTGGGGAACATTTTATAAAGTGACAAAATGACCATTATCATATGTATGATGAATTCTTGATTTCTTTTGATTTGATTCTTGATCCAATGATGCAATTGTGTTAGTTTATCATATTGAAGTATTTTAGAAACAATGGGGCAAGCAAATTTGGCCTTGGTGGAAGATTTGCATTTTGGCATATGTGTATGTGAGTGAATTTTGGGAAATTTCTCCCTATTTGATTTCTCTCCATTTGATTTGACTTTGGTTGACTCTAATGTGGTTCTTATGAGTTTAGAAACATTTTAAGAGCATTAAAACTAAATCAAAGGGTCTTGTTCAAAGATTTGCAAATTTGGCCTTAACACATAAGGAATGAGGTGTCCAATTTTCATAACTTGTACTAGGGTTGTTCTTGCTTCACTTGAACATGTGTTAGGGTTCATTTAGTGTTATATGGGGTTTATAGATGGTTTCGTACCATTTGGTCAAGGTTTGAAGTCATAGGTCAAGTTTTAGTGAAATGGCTATGTGTCACATAGGCTTCTATGCATAGGTGGTATTTTATTTTTAAGTTGACTTGGTTTGAGTCACAATGGTGTTGTTTAAGTGTTGACATGATATATGGAGGTGATCCCTCCATTTATAATAAGTCCTAGGGTCAATTTTCTTAAATTCCCTTATTTACTATTTTACTCTCATATGCCTCTATGGCATTTTTAGTTTTCTTTTTATTCTTTTTGGTTTCAACTTAGAAATGATTTAAGAAGTACTATATAAGGTTTATGAAGCATTTCCAATCCTCTAACTAAAGTGGAAAAGTCTAGAGTAAAGATTTATAATTTTAGCCATAGGCACATATGCCTTTTTCTTATTTAATTTCCTTTTATTTTATTTTAACTAGTATGGTGATAGGAGGGGTGAGGTTTAGGGTTTAAGATAATTTCAAACTACTATAACAAGCAATCATGGCAATAGCACAAGAATTAAGCAAGATCACTATGTATCACACTTAATTTAATAAAAGTTTTTGTTGGTTCCAAAATTTGGAACTAGGGAAATTCATTTGTTTTGTTTTGAAAATTTGGGATGTTACAAACCCTTCCCCCTTAAACAAATCTCGTCCCGAGATTTTAAGAAAAGTTAAGTTCCTAAGAGAGATTGAGCATTTTATTAACAGGAAGACATACTTGGCATGTTCTGGGGTGCTTCCTGAGCTTCAGTGGCAGTCATTTGGTAGAGGCGGCCGTTGTTGTTGTTCTGGTTCCTTCTACCGGCGAAGCGACGCTGTTGCTGGGCAGGTGCAGCAGTGTTGGCGGCGATCTTAGCAAGCTTCTTGGGACACTCATTGGAGTAGTGGCCCACAACTCCACATTCATAGCAGTTGATCGTGGACTTGTCCTTGGGGTTGACGGGGATGGCGTTGCTTCCTGTCCTTGGGGCAGTATTGGTGTGGTTGTTGTTTCCATTGTTGTTGCTGTTGTTGGGGTGGTTGTTGTTGTTGTTGCTGTTGTTGTTGTTGTTGTTGTTGTTGTTTCCTCCGGGCTTCGGGGGTCCTCCGGCGTTGTTGGTGTAGTTGGGGCGATAAGTCTGAGCAGGTGGCCTGTTGTTTCTGGGGGTGAATCCTCCAGAGGAGTTATTGCGGTACTTCTGGGTATGGTGGGGTCCATTCTGGTTCATCATTCTGCGCTTGCGGTTCTCATTGGCCTGATGCAGCTTTCCTTCCATCTGTATGGCTGAGTCCACGAGGGCTTCTAAGTCAGCGAACGGAATGTTCACTAACACAGTTTGCATCTCGTCGTGCAATCCGTTCAGAAATCTTTCCTTTCTCTTCTCATTGGTGTCGGTCTCATCCGGGGCGTACCTTGACAGAGTAAGAAACCTGTCGCGGTATTCCACCACGGACATCCTTCCTTGCTTGAGTTCACGGAATTCGTCTCTCATCTTCTTGATCAGTCCTTGGGGCACATGATATTTGCTAAACTTCAGCTTGAAGTCTTCCCAGGTCATCATCTGTCCCGCATTCATTGCACGGGCACTTGTCCACCAGGCTCTGGCAGGTCCTGACAGGTAGTGGGTGGCAAACAGTACTTTTCTGCGGCTTCAACTCCCGCGACTTCGAGGTTGTTCTCCATGGTCTGGAGCCAGTCATCAGCATCAAGGGGCTCTTCAGTCTTGTTGAACATCGGTGGGTTGGTGTGCTGAAAGTTCTTCAGCTTTGATCCAGGGTGATCATTGTTTCCGTGGCCTTGATTGTTCTGAGCTATCTGTTGCAGTGCAGCAATGTTGGCTTGGCGTTCAGCTCTCTCGGCTTCGCGGTCTGTCATCATCGTCTGCAGTAGTTGCATCATGGCATCTTGGGTGGTGTTGCGGGTTGGTGGGGCCATCTGAACATTGAGGTAGATGATAAGGTAAGAGGGAAATTTCTATGGTTTGTTTTGTTAAAGTTTAAAAAGTTCATAACTTGAAAATTTGAGTAGTGTTGCGGGGGTAAAAACCAACAACACTTTTTCATTCATACCAAACATCACATATTACAAAGCTAACACACCGTTGGTTTGAAGAACCATTCATCGCTCTACGATACAAGGGGATCCTGATACAACTCTTGCGTAGGTGTGAGTTCTACTAAAGTGATCAAGTGTGCAAAATTTTAGGTAGAATTTCAAGGAAAAGTAGAGCATGGACTTCTCCTTTTGAAAAGATTTCAAGGGTAAGAGTGAGAATAAGTTTTCATAAATATTCACTTCATTGGTTTTGAAACTAAGTTTTTCAGACGTCCATTCTAACTAGGGTCTCCTAAGGTCAAACAATGGCTCTGATACCAACTCTTGCGTACACCCGGATTTTTAAGTCCAGATGCCTATTATGCCATACATCGCAATCCCAGGAATATTGTTGTTGCGAGACATAATAGTTGAATATCATAGAGTCATCATTTATTACAACACATAATCGTCTTACAAAGGTAGATCACATGATCCAATATTACAATAGTAGTTGATCTATTGATCAACGAACATCACAAATAGCGGAAGCGAAGTAGTAGTGGCTATCTAATCCACAGGCCAACGCTTGACGTCAGGAGCGGTCCTAGTTGTCGTAGACGTCATGCTGTCCATCTTCCTCGTACTGCTGTTCACCTTCATAGTCTGGCCATTTGAATAGCCAGGGACAAAGCCATGAGTACTTTAAAAGTACTCGCAAACTAATACTAGTGTAAGTACTATAAACTATAGTAAGGGGGTGCTAAGCTCTAAGTTTATTTGCATAAAGCCAAGTTTATTTCATAAACATTTAGAAAAGACTCTTCATTTGCTAAACTAACTCAAGTGGGAACATTAGTGTCATTCCCACAACTCTGTTGTGATTCAATGCAAAGTCACCATTCACCTTTCAAATTCAAGTCACAAGTATGTCACATTTTTGAAAAGGGTCTGATGACGGAACAGTATGGCCTTTCCAACCGTCCATAACCGTGGACACGGCTATTCGAATAGTTCTACACTCTGCAGAGGTCGTACACTTGTGCCACAATATTTGCAATAATCCGTCGTGGTTAATCGGCCCTGATTTACCATACTCCGTATGCGGACTACCAACCATAACCTTTCACTTACATACTCTAGTATAGGCACCTCTCCCCATGAGCTTGGCCTCCCCGGTGAAAACCGCAGTCAACCCGGGAACTGCACAGGGCTTGGGCCGGACATTCACCTCATTCCACGTCATCTCGCATCGTTTTGTTTGTTGTGGAGGCAGCCCTCGGCCTAACCCCGATGACGCTTGTTTAGAGGGAACCCATACTAAAGCACATAAATTTCTAGTTAAGCCCTTACCCATATTGGGTATTGTGGGGGTACTTTCAAATTGGAATGGTATCGCATCCGAACCCAACCATCAGTTTTTGTAAAATTCACCAAGTCATTCACCAGTCATATTCACCTTCAAAATCTTTCAATAGAATGAATCATCATTCCAAGGTTTTCAAAGTCATTTCATTTCACAAGTTCCCAACTAGAGTAGTCAATTTTATTTGTTTAGCACTAGCAACTAGTCATGAGGGGTGCTAACTAGCTTGTCTTGCTCTAGGCTAACTTTGATGCTCTTGTTCTACTCTATATCTAAACCAAGTGAATCATGAATCAAAAAGGTAAACTTTGATAAACAAAATTTAGAAAAGCTTGTAAAGTAAAAACTTGGGATAGGAGCATTAAGCATAAAGTAAAAATATTGGTGCCTTGCTCTTGTAGAGCTTTGCACAAGGGAACCTTGCAAGAGTGTTAGCTTGCCTTGATTGGTGTATTGATCAAAGTTTTCTGGCTCTTCCTCCTGGTAGAATACCTCCTCCTCTTGATAGTCTCCGGTACTAGCGTCTAAAAACGAATACGAGGATACAATCACCAAACAATACTTAAGTACTCTTAATTAGCCTTAATGGCTCACTCAAATGATCTAGCATCACTACTTAACATATATCCAACAATTATTCTAGGGTTTATTTAATATTAGGAAAATAATTTCCTCTCATTAAAAATTGGAATTAGGGTTTCTCTTGGTTTGGAGAAATAATTTCCTCTTATTGAATTCTTCTTAAGATTTAATTTCTCTTATGAATAACATATGACCTAGGTTGACCAAAGTCAACCTCTTTATACTTATCATTTGAGAAAAATTGATTTAAATGAGGTTCCATACCTCATGCAATTTAATACTAACATGGTAGTGATTTAATGCCACCAAATAATTCAATATGAGATTATTAGACCATGGTCACTACTTCATGTTGAATTACTTGAGAACAAGATTTAAAGGAGAGGAATACCTCTCATAAGATTTAACACATAGGTGTAACTAATTTAGTAAAAACTATTATTGAGGTGATGCCATATTCTCAAATAACCAGGGATGATCCCATGTTGACCAAGGTCAACACTTCTCACTTAGTATTTGAGAAAAGGAATTTAAATGAGATTCATCATCTCATGTGATTTAAATAACTAGTGCAATTTGAAAACTATGTTGGTTTAAATTCTACAAGTGAGCAAGTATGAGCCTAAGCATTTAAAGGTCAACACAATACTTCACAACACTTGTGAGAATGATTTAAATTAGGTGCTACACCTCATTGGTTTAAATTCTAAAATTTGGATATGGTTTAAAAGGGCTAGTATTGACTACATAGCCAATATTTTGATTCTAGCCCATGATCATGTACAGAACCCATATCATATTTTTAGATAGTAAATTAGGGTTTGTTAAATGTGAATTATTGCAATTGGATTCACTTCAAAATTCAAAGTGGTTGATTTTTAAGATTTATTTGAATACGTGAAAAGTCTCTGTTTTGTCATTTTTGCTATTCAAAATCTACACCACGTATGAGGTTGAATTCAGTGGGGTTGGTTAGGGCAAAACATAAGCTTTCTGAATATATAAAATTTACTAAAATTGAGTTTGTAGAAATTGAACTATTCAAATTTTGAAGTGTGCAGCAATATTGGATTTGAACTAAATAAGTTAAATCATTTTTGAATCACTGGGCCTGGCGGGAAAACGAGATGGGCTAAACAGATTAAACAGATCGGGCCGGCCCAACTAACGCCGACCACGCCGCGGGCCGCCCGACAAGCCGGGGCCCGGGCGTCAGCGTGTTATAACGCCGAAGTGGTACCTTTCAACTGGAACCGTGCGATTAGAAGGGAATCCGACGGTGGGGCTTCGTCGTCGTCGATGGTGGAGAGGAACGTGCTGCTCCGGCGAGGTAGGGGGTCGGCGGCGTGACGGAGGTTCCCGCGGGGCTGGCGCGGAGGCTAGGCGACGTTGTCGATGACGAGACGTCGACTGGTACCGGCGGCAAGGCTTGAGGTGGTTTAATTGGACAGCGGTGCGGAGCTACTGTGGCGGGGATCGGTGATGAAATTGGAGCTCTCTGTGGGGTAATCCGCGGGGAGAAGAGGTGGAGGAGGTCGAGGAGAGGTAGGGGAGCAAGTTTGTTGTGGAGAGTGAAGGCGGAGATGGCCTCTATTTATAGATGGCGAGGTGACCGGCGGGTGCTGTGAGAGGGTGTCCATGGCGTGGCGTTTCTGGACGGCGAAGGGGCAAGCTAGGGGGCGCATGGCGTAGGCGACGGCTAGGTGAAGCTACTGCGCTTGATGGCGCGGCGAGGGGAGGACAAGGGGGTACTGGCGATGCTCAAGTGCTGGCAGTACCGGCGCGGCAGGGTGGTGATCATGGCGATGTCGACGGTGCAGGGGCAGGCCTGGGGGATTGTTTAGCTCGTAGAGGGCGGGGAGTAGGTGCTCAACGCAGTTCTAGACTTGGCAGGGGAGGACGAGGCTGTCGGGGCGAGGACGTGTACTGCGGCGCCCAGGGTCGTGTCGGGGCACGGTCACCGCGTGCCTGGCACGTTTCTGGGCGTGCATGGGCGCGCTCGGTTCGGCCAATGCTTTGGCTTGGAGAGCTAGGGCTTGGTACTGGCTTCGTCCTTGTGTGCTAGGGGAGCTCTGTGACATGGTTAAAGTGAGAGGGGAAGGCCAGAGAGAGGAATGGCAAGCATGGCCGGCATGGTGCACGGCATTGCTTAGTTTAGGTTTTCTCCACGCTTTAATCGACGGTGCAAGGACCTGGCTTGATGCAGGGGTTGCAGAGGGTGGTGATCATCACGAGTTGAAAGGGGTTTAGGCCAAAATCCTCCGGATAATAGCATGTAACATGAAACAAAGATGCCGTCTGCCATGTGTTTGATGAAATGGCCGCATGAAAATTCTTTTCAAATTTCGAAATTCTTTTTGGTGCAATTCAATTATATAAATAAAGTGATGGAATGGTGGTGGTGGTGTCCATTTTGGTGGTGGTTTGTGAGATTTCCAAAATGGGGGTCATCTTCACATTAATCCAAAGTCTCCACTTGTCCCTGTCTTTCTGGTCAACCTAGTCAACCTTAGCAGAGATGGTCAACATGAAAGTTGTTGACCTTGACATGGTCTTGGATGACATGGTCATAGTTGACCCAGTTTAGTTTGAGATTTGAGAAATACGAGAGGGGTAAAGTGGGGAACATTTTATAAAGTGACAAAATGACCATTATCATATGTATGATGAATTCTTGATTTCTTTTGATTTGATTCTTGATCCAATGATGCAATTGTGTTAGTTTATCATATTGAAGTATTTTAGAAACAATGGGGCAAGCAAATTTGGCCTTGGTGGAAGATTTGCATTTTGGCATATGTGTATGTGAGTGAATTTTGGGAAATTTCTCCCTATTTGATTTCTCTCCATTTGATTTGACTTTGGTTGACTCTAATGTGGTTCTTATGAGTTTAGAAACATTTTAAGAGCATTAAAACTAAATCAAAGGGTCTTGTTCAAAGATTTGCAAATTTGGCCTTAACACATAAGGAATGAGGTGTCCAATTTTCATAACTTGTACTAGGGTTGTTCTTGCTTCACTTGAACATGTGTTAGGGTTCATTTAGTGTTATATGGGGTTTATAGATGGTTTCGTACCATTTGGTCAAGGTTTGAAGTCATAGGTCAAGTTTTAGTGAAATGGCTATGTGTCACATAGGCTTCTATGCATAGGTGGTATTTTATTTTTAAGTTGACTTGGTTTGAGTCACAATGGTGTTGTTTAAGTGTTGACATGATATATGGAGGTGATCCCTCCATTTATAATAAGTCCTAGGGTCAATTTTCTTAAATTCCCTTATTTACTATTTTACTCTCATATGCCTCTATGGCATTTTTAGTTTTCTTTTTATTCTTTTTGGTTTCAACTTAGAAATGATTTAAGAAGTACTATATAAGGTTTATGAAGCATTTCCAATCCTCTAACTAAAGTGGAAAAGTCTAGAGTAAAGATTTATAATTTTAGCCATAGGCACATATGCCTTTTTCTTATTTAATTTCCTTTTATTTTATTTTAACTAGTATGGTGATAGGAGGGGTGAGGTTTAGGGTTTAAGATAATTTCAAACTACTATAACAAGCAATCATGGCAATAGCACAAGAATTAAGCAAGATCACTATGTATCACACTTAATTTAATAAAAGTTTTTGTTGGTTCCAAAATTTGGAACTAGGGAAATTCATTTGTTTTGTTTTGAAAATTTGGGATGTTACAATAATCCATGGAAATCTGAGCTAATTAGAACAAGGTGCAGACACTATTAGTACTCGATGCATGAGGCTTGCAACTTATAAGAAGTTTTATATATAACCCATATGAATTATTACTACCGTTGACACAATTGTTTCCATGCTTTCAAAATAAAAAGCTCTAGCACATGAGTAATCCCTTCTTCCCTCTGCGAAGGGCTTTTCTTTTACTTTTATGTTGAGTCTTCATCTTCTAAGTTCATGCACCATTAAGAGAGCATAGTTGTCATTCTTAATTTTATGTGCATCGTCCCAAAATTATTATTGATTGAATCATGAATGTGTTATTACTTGTTCTTAAATTATTTGTATTTAGTCATCCTTTGAACTTTGAAGCTGCATGTCACTTCAAAAATTATTTGTTTGTTATCACTTACCTACTCGAGGACGAGCAGGAGTTAAGCTTGGGGATGTTGATACATTGCAAACGTATCTATAATTTTTGACGCTCCATGCTTGTTTTACACCAATTCCTCTGTGCTTTATGTGCACTTTGCATAATTTTATGACATTTATTGGACTAACCTATTAACAAGTGCCACAGTGCCAGTTTCTGTTTATTATGTCTATTTATTGCAGAAAATGTCTAAAAATGAAAGTGCTCGGAAAATTCTGGAAACATCACAGAAATTCTAATATACCACAAGACCCCGGGAGCCAGAAGGAGAGCCGGAGGGGGGCTACAGGCCGCCCATACCAGGCCCAGGCGCGGCCAGCCCTGGCCCGCGCCTTGGGGTCGTATGGTGGCCTCGTGCACCCCCTCGCGTCGCCTTTCGCCTATAAGACCCCTCTGACCTAAAAACTCCGCAACATATCACCCTCCGTCCACGAAAAGTTCCGTACCCACAATCATCGCCGAAACCAAGTTTCAGGGGACAGAAGTCTCTGTTCCGGCACCCTGTCGGGACGGGAAGTGCCCCCGGAGCCATCGCAATCGACTCCACCGCCTCCACTTCGACTACATAATGGTTTGTGAGTAGTTCCCGCAGGGACTATGGGTTCTTGGCTGTAGCTAGATGGTACTCTCTCCCATGTGCTTCGATACAATGATCTCATGAGCTGCCTTACATGATTGAGATCCATATGATGTAATCGGTGTTGTGTTTGTTGGGATCCGATGGATTGATCATTATGTTCAGTATATCTTATAAGTTTGTGAAGTATTTGTTGCTGCAATATTGTTATGTTTAATGCTTGTCACTAGTGCACGAGTGACATGATCTTAGATCTAGGCTCTATAATTATTGCTCATATTGTATCTACAAATTGTATGCACATGTCTTTGTCCGGAACCCGAGGCCCCAAAGTGATCTCGAATTGGGATAACCGGAGGAGATGGCTTTGATATGAGGATCACATGTTTTCACCAAGTGTTAATGCTTTGCTCCGGTGCTCTATTAAAAGGAGTACCTTAATTACCAGTAGTTTTCCTTGAGGCCCCGCTGCAAACGGGCTGGAAGGACAAAAGATGTTATGCAAGTTTCTCATTACGAGCACGTATGACTATATATGGAAAACATGCCTACGATATTAATAGACTGGATATTTTGTCATAATGCTAAATTCAATTCTGTCAATTGCCCAGCTGTAATTTGTTCACCCAACACTTGTTATCCGGAGAGTTACCACCATTGTAGATCGTCGGGAACCTCGGTCCTTTATTTCATCATCATTGCTTTTCAATCAAATGCACGCAGGGATATTTTCCAGTGCCATCTCATATGTGTTACTGCTACTGCTGTGTTACTATTGCTCTCATATTACTGCCGCATCACATTTCCCTGTCAACACGCCATCAAAGTAGTACCAACTATTTTCTGGTGCCGCATCATATTACCACTGCTTTCACATCACCCTGTTGCTAGTGCTTTTCGAGGTGCAGCTGAATTGACAACTCCGCTGTCAAGGCTTATAAGTATTCTTTGGCTCCCCTTGTGTCGAATCAACAAATTTGGGTTTTACTTCCCTTGAAGACTATTGCGATCCCCTATACTTGTGGGTCATCACCAACCCCCTCCTTTCCTCCTCCACCTCCTCGTCGGTCCTGGAGGCGGCCACCAGACAAGTCTGCGCGACACTGGTGAAGGGGGTGGCGGGGATCTCGCGCCTTCCTGGCCATACGAGGGCAACAGGGAGGGATCTACCTCCTTGTGGTCAGCGGCATCGCTGGTGGAGGGTTGGACTCCGCAGTGGCGCTAGCCTGGCCGTGTTCACCTGCGCCGCCACTACCTACCATGCATTCAATGGGCGCGTGTTGTGGCCGTCCATGGCTGGCCACACCCGGATTTGCAAGGCAATCGGTCAACCTGATGCTCCCTCCGACGGTTGTTGGCCCTGGTGGTGTTGTGGGCACGAGTCTTGGCTGCCGGGGCAGGCGTCCTGGGCTGTCGTGCGACGTTCGCGGGTGCTTGTCGGCTGCCTTCCGCGGACGATGTAGTGGTGGTTTCAGTAGCACCCATCTCTCGCCGGCGTCTCGCCACAGGCTTGGAGGGGTGTTGAGCTGTGTTGCGAATGGCAACGGTTGGTTCGGGCGGCATAGATGGTCCCTTAACGCTTCTGCTGCCCCGGCGGTATGGGTACGGTCGGTGTCGGCGATGAGCTTGATGCTGGTGACTTGGGGTCTTGGTCACCTCATCACCTTGGGACGGCAATACTTGATGGCGAACGCTAGGCATCCACCAACCGCCTTCTGGACCGTCCGATTTACTTAGGTGAGCGAATTTCGTTCGTACAATCGTCATACAAAAATGGTTCGTGTGTAACAAACTTTTTTGTAGTATGTAACATGGATGTCCAACATTTTTCATTTAATCGCGAAAAAATGGTACCATTTCTCTCTTCGTAGGTAACATTTTAAAAAATGTGACATTATTATACACCATTTCTCTGATGTACCCAACATTTTACAGTGCAAATCTCTCTGTACCAAAATTCATGGAGACACAAACATGCCCGATTTGAGGTCGCCGACAATGATTTTTCTCTGTTTAACAATTCTCTGTCGTTTATCCAACATTTTGTCCTAGTTTGTCCTATTATAGGAAAGCTCTTGTTACATTGGTGCAATTTCTCTCTAAATAACTGTACCAGTTCGCTCATACTAAAATACCAAAAATGACCCACATATGTAACAAGTAGTAACATTATGAGTAATGTCGACAAAATTCCTGCCAAAGTGACCTTGAATGACACGGATGCATCCTAGAGGGGATGGGGGTGAATAGGCGGCATAAAAGTTTTACTATTAAGGCTTGAACAAATGCAGAATAAAACTAGCGTTTAATTTATCAAGCGCAAAACCTATATATCCAGGACTCACCTATGTGCACCAATAACTTTTGCTAAGCAAGACAAGCAACCTATGGGATAGCAAGATATATAACTTCAAGTACGAAGGCTATCACAAAATAAAATGCATAAGTAAAGAGCTCGGTTATAGGAATAATAGAGGAGATGCAGAGAAGATGATGTATCCTAAAGTTCGCACTCTTGCGAGTGCTACTCTCCGTTGGAGCGGTGTGAAGGAACAAAGGCTCCCCAAACGCCATGAAGGCCTCATCGTATTCTCCCAAAAAATTAAGTCCCTGACCCACTATGGAACCTTGAGGGTGGCCACCGAACCCGCACAAAACTTGATGTGTTGTTATCGGCGGTGCTAACTCTGCTCCCCTCCATGATTTCTTGGTGGTGGACGGCTTCAGGTTCTGGGTGAGACATTAGCAAAAGCCGCACAAGGCCTTCTTGGCCACTGCGGGTGACGACGATGTCTTCGATGACGTGTTCCTTCTTGGTGGTGCCACAAAATGCCTCTCCTTTCTCGCAGCTAGATCATGCCTCCGTTCTCAACTTGTGTGCTTCTCTGATGGGGCATGGTTCTCCTCATCGTAGTCTTGCAAAAATGACGCCGTCTCTTAGCGCCAATGTTCCAGCAATGAGTGGATATGTAATACCCTCATAGGGTTTACTCCAAGCTCCAAGATAGGCCGAGGATGATCTTGCAACTCCTACAGCGCCACCTTTTCGAGTAGCCAAAGACATACCTTCATCGGTGTTTATCTTAATGAAATCCCCTCAGGTGGTCGTCATCCATGGCCCGACAAAATTGTTGTGTGTTTCCTTGGTATGTCTAGAACAACCAATGCATCTTCTGCCATCTTCAGGGACTGGATAGGGTCGTAACTGCCCCTATCATGAGTCCAACTATTATGAGAACTCCAGATCGCCCACATAATCGTGATCATCTTAGCCTGATCTGCATCAGAGAATCTAGAATCACATGTAATATCCCGTGTCCAAGTGTTAGGATGAAGACTAGGTAAAGAGAACTCCAGCCAGCCTTGTGCTTCACCCCAGAAACGTTGTGCATGATCACACTTGATCATCGTATGCATGAGATCCTCATCCATTGCTTGGCAAATCTTGCGTCAGCTAGTTCGAGAAATATGTCTATGCTTCAAAGTAGCCTCAGCAGGAAGAACGCAACGAAGAACCCTCCACCAGAAGACACGAACATTTGGCATGGCATTTAGTTTTCAGAGAATAAACCACATTTGTTTTTCTGTTGTTGATGTTTCGGTTATCGTCCCTTCGTCTAGAGCCAACTGCTCGTTACGACTCATTAGAGCACGATACACTGATTTTACAGTATACACGCTTGACTGCTCCAAAGACCAAGCACCAAAATCCTCGCCTCAGAGGAATGTTCAGAATAGCGTTGGCTTCAGGTGCAATGAAATTTTTCCTAACCTTATCAATTTTCTAAGAACCAATATCATGATCAATCAGTTCGGAAACTAGGTTAATCTCCTCAACATCACTGTCGTTGCTCAACTGAGCTGACGGTTGCATTGAATGGGTTCCAGGAATCAACCGAGCCTTACCATGGGTTAGTTTTTTTTGCGAGGAAATTAAGGGTTTTATTCAAATAGCACCAACGCAATCATCCTGGATACTGGTAACCAAGAAACTAGGCGGGGAGTTCATCCAGCAGCTCGTAACCTTCTGAGTGCAAGCATGCTTAGCACAAAGGTGGGCTGGAGTGTGAGCTGACCTCATTACATGAATAATGTCAAAAGACAAAAAAATAAAAAACTAGCCCTTCAATCTCTTGTATGATAGACGCTATGATAACGCGAGAACCCGTAGGCGATCCCCATAAGTCGACGACCTCCTTGCTGTCTGTCTCCATCAACACTCGCGTAAAACCTTCGAGTTTTGCGAAGATCACCCCAGCTCGATGCACCAAAGCCTCGGCGATCAAGGGATTAGTAACACCCGGGTAGGGTTTACTCCACGCTCCAATGAAGTCCAAAGGGTCTCTCGCCACCCCTCCCGCTCCAGACTTCCGATCCTCCAGTGATACACACCTGCATCTGTGTCGATCTTGATCCATCCTTCATCAGGTGGCCTCCATATGTGAGCAGGTAGTATCTTGCCATGATGCCTAGGAAGTAGGAATCTCCATGGCTGCTAGGGTGTTCTCCCTCGTGCTCTTCATGGTCTGAATTAGATCAAGACCGTCCTTACCATGAGTGATATTGTTACGTCTAAATTGCCCACATGACCGTGATTATCTTGGACCGCCCGTCGTCGCTAAACCTCTCATCACATACTATATACCGAGTCCATGTATCTAGATGAAGTGTCGGTAATTTGATATTCAACCAAGCCCTTGCTTCAGTCCAGAAATTCTCCGCATGCGACTATGCGAGCAGTTCACTAGTGCATGCACAGTTGCCAGATTCATCTCGCATTCTTCTTTGACGGTACAAAAAGATACGTACGGGAATACGGGATCTGGTTAGCAGTAATCAATCGCGCCACCCGTTCTCAAGAAAAAGAGAAAGAAATTGCGCCACCCTAAGCTTGGTGCGGTGGCCCACCCACAGACGACCGTTGGGGGCGCCGGCCCGGTCCACTTCAAAATGCCACCACCGTGCGGATCCACCAATCGACCCATCCATTTCCAAAACGCTCCGAAAAGAACTGAGTTCCCAATTCCCCATAAGCGCCGCCGCCTCAGGAACAATTTGGCCGTTGCTGCTCCCCCATCTTCTCCCCTCTTCCCTCTCACGCCGCACGAGCGCACGCAGCCCGAGAGAGAGCAAGGAGGAGCCGCCGCCGCCGCCGCGAGGAGGAAGACCCGGGCCGGGAGTAGCAGAGATGGCGTCGAGGACGGTGTCCAAGGACATCATCACACTCAAGGGCTCCGCCGCCATCGTCAGCGAGTTCTTCGGTACGCCCCGCGCCGCGCCGCAATCCAATCCCCTTTCCCCAGTCGCTCGCGCGCGTATCTGATTGAATGATTCGGTGGCAGGTTACGCGGCGAACAGGTGCGCAGACGGGCCGGGGAACGGCGGCGTCGTCTCTAACGACGCTCCGATTTATTTCGAGATGGGGCGGTAATGGGGAATATCTCGGATTTGGCGACTGATTCCTTGTGTTTTTTTGGTGGCTGCAGCATCCTGTACAACCGCGGGGTGTACCCGGAGGAGAGCTTCGCGAGGGTGAAGAAGTACGGCCTCCCCATGCTGCTCACGCAGGACGAGGCCGTCAAGACCTTCATCACCAACCTCACCTCCCAGCTCTCCGGTTCGTCCCCCCACCCAACCGAGATCCCTCTCTCGCCGCTCGCGGATCGGCCGATTGGCTGTTTCCCTTTTGCTAATCTGTATATTGCTGCGGACTGACTGCTGCAGAGTGGCTTGAGGCGGGGCAGCTGCAGA
The DNA here is from genome assembly GCF_022539505.1 of Lolium rigidum. Classification (NCBI taxonomy): domain Eukaryota; kingdom Viridiplantae; phylum Streptophyta; class Magnoliopsida; order Poales; family Poaceae; genus Lolium; species Lolium rigidum. The sequence goes on from NC_061514.1 coordinate 110,714,507, forward strand.
GGATCGTCCTGGTCATCATGAGCAAGGCCGCCGGCGAGGTGCTCGAGCGCTGGAACTTCAACATCGTGACCGACGTCGAGGTCGTCGAGAAGGGGTATGTGCATAGATACGCCGGTCGCTCCGATAAGATTTTGATTCTGTTCGATCCTGATTGAAACCGAAACTGTATCCGCTGATGCTTCTGAATGGATTGCGCTTCAGGGTGATCAAGGAGAAGAGCGACAAGGAGATCATGAGGGAGATCCAGGCCATCATGCGGCAGGTCAACTCCTGCATCTCCTTCCTCCCCTGCCTCGAAGAGCCATGTAAGCAGAAATACGCATAGCCATGCCGCCATCTCTTAATAACAGAGAACAACACCCTGAACTGAACTGACACTCTCCCTCTTTTCACTCTCGAATTTGGCTCCAGGCATATTCGACGTGCTGGCCTACACCGACGCGGAGACCGCCGTGCCCTTCACCTGGGTCGAGAGCGACGCTAAGCTCATCGACAACCCGCAGATGGTGAAGCTGCACTCCTTCGACACCAAGGTAAACAGTTCGTTCGTTCGTTCTTGGGATGCAATGGTGTGTAGGTGCTTGATGAAATGCTAACGGCGGTGCGTTCCTTCTTCTTGCGACGGCAGATCCACAAGGTGGACACGATGGTGTCCTACAAGGTCGACGACCTGGACGATGAGTAACCTGCGGTGGCCCCGAGCTTCCAGACATTACATGCCCCTGCTGGCGTGAAGTGACCTGTGTGAATCGTTCATTCACGTCTGGAAGTGACTCTGCTGGGGAAATTCTCTCCTTGTTGAACATTCACGAAACATGTACACCTGCTGGAGAAATTTTCCTTGTGTTCATTCACGAATCATGTACTCTTTTTTATCCCTGTTTGATTGAATGCAACGGTTTCCATCTGCTGTTGGATTGCAAATTTGCTTCGCAGCTCTTACATGGCAAGCTTCGAGGCGTGAAGTGACCTGTGTGAATCGTTCATTCACGTCTGGAAGTGACTCTGCTGGGGAAATTCTCTCCTTGTGTTCATTCACGAAACATGTACACCTGCTGGAGAAATTTTCCTTGTGTTCATTCACGAATCATGTACTCTTTTTATCCCTGTTTGATTGGATGCAACGGTTGCTGTTTTCCATCTGCTGTTGGATTGCAAATTTGCTTCGCAGCTCTTACATGGCAAGCTTCGAGGCGTGAAGTGACCTGTGTGAATCGTTCATTCACGTCTGGAAGTGACTCTGCTGGGGAAATTCTCTCCTTGTGTTCATTCACGAAACATGTACACCTGCTGGAGAAATTTTCCTTGTGTTCATTCACGAATCATGTACTCTTTTTATCCCTGTTTGATTGGATGCAACGGTTGCTGTTTTCCATCTGCTGTTGGATTGCAAATTTGCTTCGCAGCTCTTACATGGCAAGCTTCGAGGCGTGAAGTGACCTGTGTGAATCGTTCATTCACGTCTGGAAGTGACTCTGCTGGGGAAATTCTCTCCTTGTGTTCATTCACGAAACATGTACACCTGCTGGAGAAATTTTCCTTGTGTTCATTCACGAATCATGTACTCTTTTTATCCCTGTTTGATTGAATGCAACGGTTGCCATCTGCTGTTGGATTGCAAATTTGCTTCGCAGCTCTTACATGGCAAGCTTCGAGGCGTGAAGTGACCTGTGTGAATCGTTCATTCACGTCTGGAAGTGACTCTGCTGGGGAAATTCTCTCCTTGTGTTCATTCACGAAACATGTACACCTGCTGGAGAAATTTTCCTTGTGTTCATTCACGAATCATGTACTCTTTTTATCCCTGTTTGATTGAATGCAACGGTTGCCATCTGCTGTTGGATTGCAAATTTGCTTCGCAGCTCTTACATGGCAAGCTTCGAGGCGTGAAGTGACCTGTGTGAATCGTTCATTCACGTCTCGAAGTGACCCTGCTGGGGAAATTCTCCTTGTGTATTCACCAAACATGTACCTGTTGGACAAATTTTCCTTGTGTTCATTCACGAAACATGTACTGTTTTTTTTATCTCTGTTTGATTGGATGCAACGGTTGCCGTTTTCCATCTGCTGTTGGATTGCAAATTTGCTTCACAGCTCTTACATGGCAAGCTTCGAGGCGTGAAGTGACCTGTGTGAATCGTTCACGTCTGGAAGTGACCCTGCTGGAGAAATTTTCCTTGTTTTCATTCACGGAATATGTACTGTTTTTATCCCTGTTTGATTGGATGCAACGGTTGCATTGCAAATTTGCTTCGCAGCTCTTAGCCTCTTATATTGCAAGCTTCGAGGCGTGAAGTGACCTGTGAATCGTTCATTCACATCTGGAAGTGACCCTGCTGGGGACACTCTCCTTGCACATTCACGAAACATGTACTTGCTAGAGAAATTTTCCTTGTGTTCATTCACGAAACATGTACTGTTTTTTTTTTTATATATCTGTTTGATTGGATGCAACGTTTGCCGTTTTCCATCTGCTGTTGGATTGCAAATTTGCTTCACAGCTCTTACATCACAAGCTAACGAGGCGTGATGTGATATTACAGTCTAATTTTGCTACGCCTTCACGCTCTACAGTCTCCAAACTCGTCTAACATCACTGAACATAAGTGGACTGCTGATACTCCAGCAACCTAAGAATGCACACAAGTAAACTGGGGAAACAAGATAACTGTTTTGGACAACCCACATCCCATGGTACAACCTAACAGCATCAAGCAACTGAATCTCAAACAGCCCAGTTACGGCAGCCCCCTTGACAACAAAATCAATTTACGATCCAGGATAGACAATCCCATGGTCACGGTTCCATCTGATTGATTGATACGCAGGCAAACTTTGCTGGATGGATTTGTTTCCAAGGACAGCAATTCTTATAGGCAAGCATCAAGCAACTGAATCTCAAAAAGCCCAGTTACAGCGGTCCCTACGGTCCAGGATAGACGGTCCCATGGTCACGGTTCCATCTGATTGATTGATACTCAGGCAACCTTGCTGAATGGATTTGTTTCCAAGGACAGCTATTCTTATAGGCAAATGTACAATGTTATACAGGAATACATTTACATGTACAGTCAGGGACAGCCAAGACCTGCTTGGCTTTAAACTAGGTTAGGCTTTATGGTGGTCCACTTCTATCGTGGACATAAATTAGATGCCTCTAAGGCAAATGATGCCAAATTAACCCGACACATGCAGGATCAATCAACAATCGAGCGCAACCCCTGATAAATCACACCAGGGCGAAGATCATCCAGGGTATCAGCGACTCTGTACCCACTATACTCCCTGAGGAGTGTCCAACCACGCCGAGACAGGAAATCTCTGAAGTCATCATCGGTGTAGAATGTTTTATCTTCTGTCCGAACTGCCATGCGTTCTGCATCTTCGAATGTGCAGATCTTGATTGTTATCCCTGAAACGAACATAACAGGGATGAGCTTGGATCGATAGCCCTTCTGTAACTAATATCTTCGGTAATAGATTCTTTTAAAAGGAACAACAGTTATTAAACCAATAATTGCTTTGGTTTATAACACTAAAAGTATATTCAACAAGGATGTCTGCAGACCACACAAATTGCAGAATAGGTTCATTTGAGTGAGGGCATCATAATCATTACTGGAAGCATCAAAATAAATACCCATGAACATGAATAGCAAGTTTACCAATTAGTGATCAACATGGTGCAAGATAGATGCAAAATTCATCAAGTCAGTAAGGGAAAACTCATCAAGTCGGTATATCAATGATCCATAGAACTACAATATGCCATTTTTGGTTCTTAAGAAGAAAGTAAACAATCTTATTCCATGAGAATACATTTTATAATTACCGTTATCAAGATGAAGAGCATATATTCCAACTGGCATATCCCTGTCCAAGGAACGAACAACCTCATCCTCATCTTCAAGCCAAAAAGCTCGTCTTGTTCTTAATCCGAATGCAGATTTGATGGCCTCTTTAATTGCCTCGGCAGTACCATCAATCCCTATTCTTTTAGTGTAGTCACCCCACTTGACTAAAATAACCCTCCCACCATAAGTACCCTGATTATCTCCACCTGCATGAGGTTTATGCAGGTTTCCCAATCAATGCAACAGATGAAGAAAAAGAACCAAAGTAATTGGGTTGACCTGAGAATGTAACTGCGCTACTGGATGCTAAATTGTGTTGTCACAGGAGTTGAGCTTTTGTACCTTGCAAGTGATAAGTTCTAGGACCTTAAAATATACGGAGTAGTACAAATGTGTGTACTATCTATGAAGAAGAAATAAATCGAAACAATAGCAGAGGTGTTTAAGCCTTTTCTGGCTTCAGGTTCCTTAGAGCAGGAGGATATTCACATAACCAGAACAAATACTATCCAGTGAAAACCAAAATCAGTTCATCAACTAAACAGTAAGACAGCAGCATTCCCAATCAGTCCAAATTCCTGGTGGTGACAATCCACAAGATCTTGAAATGTATTAACTTGCATTGTGTATGGGTATGTACCGTTAGTTGAGGTGTCTCTCCAATTCCATGGGTTCACACCATTCGTTGCAACTGCATCAGCTGCAGTTAAAGAAAGTGGATGCCTGTCAGGCTCCAGACGATCGTCAACACTCAGCAATGACCTACCACTCGCTATAAAACAGAAAGAGGCAAAAGCAAATCAGCATTGATTATAACCTTGTCTTTATCACAATTGTAGTATGCAAACATTGATGACGGAAGTTGGATTACGAAACTACATAAATCAGATATAAAATGATGAAGCGTAATTTTAGTTCGTAGTTAGTGCCAAACTGGTCCAAATGACACCTTGACGTGATGGCCCATGTGATATTCACCTTGATTAGTGAGCTATTTGATCTAGATGCAAAGTTTTTGAGTCCTGATAGTGCAATAAGTGACTCGCTACAGCATGAGTAAACTGCAATGGAGGTCCAAAAAGTATATTGAGGGTGACAACTGACAAGTTAGTCCTAATAGTATGAGAGCATGTATTTGAGCTCTGACAATGCAATAAGTGACTACATGTTCTACCCGGCCAAAATCAGTGCCAGCCTGCACGCATGGCGGGTAGAGCACTGCCATGTAGACTGAGAATCACTTGGCGGCAAAACTCTTGCCAGGGCTATTAGGAAAATGTGCAAAAAATTTCATCATAAATATTTTCCTCCACCTCTGGTATTATCTCCTCTCCACATCTCTTCCACCTCTGGTATTATCTCCCCTAGTTGAGAGCTTCTCCTGTTAGTCAGCACTCAGCAGGGAGGCAGGCCGCGAATGGTGCTTCTTCGTTTTCTGGAACTGTGCCCTCGCAGTTTGCCTCCGCCTTCCGAATTGCACCCGAACACCGGACAATTTCCAGTTATCCTACGTGGACCCTCAGCCTACATAGCAATGGCCAATCAACCACATATGCAGGTCACCGCTGATTCAGCCACGATTGGGCCTACAATGACCTATTGCACTGCTGGGACTCAGATATGCACCGCCATACTATCATGACACTCCAGGTCCAGGGATACCTATAGGACCACCAATGCACTGTACTCTTTTTAAATAATACTCCCTCCGTTTCAGTGAATAAGGCTTATATTTTTATTGAGAACTCAAGCTAAGTGAAGTTAGACCAAACTTTAAGAAAAACTATCAACAACTGTAAGAATATATAGGTATCATATGAAAATATAGGTCATGATGTATCTAACGATATTAATTTTGCATTCTACATGTTCATAACTTTTCCAAAAACTTGGTCAAACTTAGCGTGGTTTGACTTTTTTTTTAAATGCACACATTATTCATTGAAATAGAGGTACATTGATATAAATGTGCGTTTTGATCGAGAATATTTTTTTCCCTGCACTTCATGGACAACTTTCCTTCTACGATTTCCGATCTGGTTTCAGTCTGAAGCAGTTAAATTATAATCCTTACCCTTGGGTTAAAAGAACATCATAAACCTAACCAGATTTCCATTTTACAATGAATTACGCAATTAGTGAGTAAAGAGCGAAAACTGTTCTACAGGGTTAGCAAAAAAAAAGTCTCACCGAGAACCAACCTGAGGTTGGGTGGTTAGGAGGATGGTTGTATCCCCAGCCCACCAGAGTTCAAACCCCAGGTTTGACATCTGTGTGTCTCATAAAGGCGGAATATTCATTCAGTGGGAGGCGACGTTCCCGTCGGCAATGAGGCGCTCGTGGTGACTTCGTCAATTTCAAGATCCAATCCGCCAGCTCAGTCTTTCGGAGGTGCTCATAGGGGTAGGGTGTGCGTGTGTGCGTTCATAGGGGTGAGTGTATGCGCGTGTATGTGAGCGTCTGCGTTTGTACTGTGTTTCTCAAAAAAAAAAAAAAAGTCTCACCAAGGAACTCGCTATTTTTGGAACACTTTTTCGTGTGTTCAGCCATTACATGAAAATAACGACTGGTCCACAAATGACTATCTCAAGCTTGATATGCTAACCTCTAGGTCAGTAGGCAGGCACAACTTTCTGACAGAATATTGAACCAAGTAAGTGGAAGGCCATACATATAAACATGAAACAAGCTGATAAAATGAGATACAGAAATAAATAGATCGGGATTATTGCAGATGACAAATATATCAGTACCTTCAACAGGGCCATATGGAATATTAGCATCTTCAAAACCTAGATTGAAGGCAGTGAACATGAGTACAATAAGGTAACAAAAAATCAATCAATCATAAATCTAATATAATAAGCACAAAGTCCAAATATTCAGTTAGTCACTATTAATTAAACAGATACACCAGACATATAATCCAACAGTATATCAGATAGCCTCATCTTGTATGCGCCCACCGAAGCACCCGAGGTGTAGACCCAAACCAATTGCAAATATATAGTAGTATTAGCTTAGCAAATAGGCTTGTGCTAACTGCTAAGTATTATCACACCATGTAGATCAGTAAGCTTGAAGAGTGAGCTAATTTTATGCTATAAAATTTGGTGCCAGTAGCCAGCCACTGAACTACACAGAAAATATAAGTGAACTACGCTTTGTGTAGTACAGGAACTACCAACAGCTTAACTTGCTAGCGATTGGCGCTGCACAGCCGACGATTCAACGTATACCTAATTTTACACTGATGCATACCCAATCCGTATGACCAAAAGCCTAAGGCGTAAGTTATCAAATACTACTGAGAATGAGGAATTGAAGTTCCTGTCAGCAAGCAAACAAGCATAGGTGTGTTAGTCAGACAGAAGGGCAAGAGAAGCATGATTCATACCCTTATCCGCGAATTGCAGGTATGACTCGATCTTGGTGGTTGGCGTGGGGCTCTTGGCGACGCCGCCACTCCCGCCTGGCGAGCCAGCGGCCTTCCCTCGGCGCTTGAGCAGGTCGTCGATCTCCTTGTAGTATGCCATCTTTGCGGAGCCGTTCCCCCCGGCGGCGGCGCTGCTGCGCGCGTGGCTGCGCGCCTTCTTGAACTCCTTGAGGAGGTTGCGCCACTTGTCGGTGCACATGCTCGGGGAGCGGTCGAAGCCCTGCTCGCGCATCTTGGCGGAGATGGCCTCCCAGAGGTGCTTGTTGGACTTGGAGGTGTTGAAGTGGTCGTCCATCTCCCGGCGCAGCGCGATGAGGCAGAGCGTCTCGTCCTGGACCCAGGTCTCGGCGCGCTTCTTCGGGGCGGAGGCGCGCGAGGAGGAGTCGTGGTCGTGGGCGGCGGCGCCGTTGCCGCCGCCGTCCTCGCCGCTGCTCTCCGGGAGCAGCAGCGACGGGGTGGGCGGCTGCGGGCCGGAGAGGAGCATCGCCGGCCGCGGCGGAGCGGGTGCTGGGGTGTGGGGAGCCGGACTGTGTGCGTGTGCGTCAGGTGAGCGGTGGTGGGGAGTGGAGACTCACTGGAGAGCGCGGCCGGGGCCCGTCTTCCGACGAGGACTGTCGGGGCGACGGGGTCTCCCGGAGAAGGGGAACTGAGTAAGCCCTACCCGGCCCTGCCCAGCTCGGCCCGACAACGGCCCATATGGCGTAGCGAGCTAGTCCAGCCCAGTAGTTTTCAGGTATCCCGTTTCCCGTGGCCACCGCCTCGATCTCCAACCCTGATCTTCCCAACCTCCCAACCCACCGATACACCGTAAGATCGATCGACGTTGAAGACGAGGCAACCGATAATCGGATCTCAAGCGTGGGATCGATGGGCCGCCCCTACTATCGCTACCGGCGCTCCCTAGATCCTTTTGCATATATCAACGACAACGACGACGACGACGAGGAAACCTCCCAGGGCCAAGGGCGTGACAGCAATGAATCTGAAAGTGAGATGTCGATGGATGGCTGGTCGTATGGCGTGCGCACGGACGACGAAGAGCATGACATCAACGGATCTCAAAGCGAGGCGTCGACTGCGGACGACGACGACGACGACGAGATCGTAAGCGCACCCAACTCACCCCCGAAACCTCCTCCTTACGGCTACCCAGATGACAACGACGACGGCAATGTGCCGAGACCAGACTTCGTGCTCATCGAGCCGCACGCCTACTTCGCCGACCGCACCAACGCCACCACCGCCTACTGCGAGACGAGCGGCCTCGGCGCCCGGGGCACCATCAAGCTCACCTTCTGCGCCGCGCGCCCGCCGCTGGTCTCCTACTTCTGCGTCCACGCCACTGCCTTTGGCTACCACGGGTTCGCCGTCAAGCCCCACATCATCGCCGCGGAGTCCGACGGCGGCCTCGTGCTCCTCCGCCTCGCCATTGACAAAATTGGCGCCGCCATAGACAGGTTCGGCTTCGCCAGAGACGAACGCGGCTTCCCCGTGGACAAACTACACTACTTGGTCTACGACGCCCGCGGCCCCTCGCTCACGCACATCCCGCAGCCCGGCCAATACCGTGTGTTCAGTCCAGTGTTCAACGATCACTCGTTCGCCATCGTGCGCACCTGCGGCAGTAGGTGCGGACAGGAGGAGCATGACTGCGGTGACTACGTCATCGCCGCACAGGTCCGTGGTGCGGACCTCGGACTCGTGGGGACTTCTCTACTCTGCCTGTACCACTCCGGCACCAACACCTGGAGCGAGCAACCGGTGCTGGCGAAGAAAAAGGAATCCCACTGCCACTTCACAGACAAGACGATCACCTCCGGAAGGTGTGGAGGCATATCCCAGAGCCACGCCACATCCAAGACGATCACCATCGGAGGAGATCGAGGCACCGTGGCATGGGTGGATCTCTGCAATATCATCTTGTGCAACGTGCTCGACGATTGCCCAAAGCTTCGTGTCGTTCCCCTGCCGCCACAGAGCAATCCAAGGTCTGTTCGGGACGTCGCCTTTGTTGATGGATCCATCAAGTACGTCGAGATGGAGTCTCGCGTCGTTCCGGGCAGCTCCCGCACCTTGAATAGGTGGAAGGCCTCCATATGGAGCATTAAGACGAATAGGAAGGCTCGGTGGCACAAGGATTATGAGCTCGAATCCTCTGATATATCTGAACCGCTGCAGATGTTGTGGCAGGATGCGGATACACCTCAGCCGACCTTGTCGACTCTCCGCATAAGCCTGGCCAACCTGAGCCTGCAAGACGACGGCGTTTTTTACTTCCTTGCCAACAATCGCTGCGGCGACAACAACAACACAACATGGGTAGTTGCTGTTGACATGAGTAACAAGACGGTGCAGAGTATTGATGAGTTTAACCCCTCGGGGGCTGTTAAGTTAGCTAAGAGCTACGATGCAAGTAGGATCTCCAAGTATCTCAAAGCTGCTCCAGTCTAGGTACAAAGCAAAAAACCAGTGTTGCCGTTGCTGACATACTCATGACCTGCGCTTCCATCTCGAGGGTTCTTTTGGCCAGCTTCATGAAGTTGCACATTTGACACTTCAACCTCAATCTCGGCATCATGGCCACCCCTTTGCCCCGGTTCAAGCTATGAAACTGGTTGTTAACTTCCTCATAGTAATTATTCGAGGTAGCATATTCCTGCTATGGCAATTTCTCAACGGTGCACAAGCGTGCTAATTTCAACCTTAACCGTAGTTGTGGCAGTATTTTTCATGAGGACGTAACGACCCATATATTTTTCTAAAAGAAATTTCTCGGTAAAAATGTTGAACGTCAATACTAATTTGCAGATCTCAGCTATGCAACAAGCAGTTAACTACCTAATAGTAAGTTCTTCGAGAGCGCATATTTCTGTGCCACGGTAATTTTCCAACAGTGCACAAGCGTGCTAATTTCAACCTCAACCGTAGTTCTGGCAGTATTCTTCTTATGGAAGAAAGTCTATTTTTAGTCCTCCAACTTTGCTGAAAGTTCACATTTAGTCCTAAAAGTTTTATCTGGTTCAAATTAGACCTTGAACTTCCCTAATTGTTCAATACGATGGTTTTTCGACTTTTTTTCTTTCTAAAAACCAAATATTGATCCAATTAGACTGAACCAGGCCGAATCCGTCTGTCTGGACCGATGGACCGATCTAAAATACGCAAATTTGAGGTCAAAATAACCCTCTCATTCTCCAGCAGATTTGGCGCTCAACTGCAATGCATCCCATGTGTTCTCTCGTGCTATTTGCCGCCATGCTTGTGTGCATAACTCTTGTGCTCCTCCAGTCCAACGGCACGGCGGTCCTCCTTGTCGACTTGGCGTCGTTCCCCTCAATCTTACTGTGGGCATGTGGCTCGTCCCGTCATCCTTTACTAGCCATATGACGCGGCCCTGTCCTCTTCGATGCCGCCATCACGATGGCAATCGCCTCAGCATCCCGTCCTCCTGACCGTGAAGCTTGTCATCCACCAAACTGATGGCGACGGCCAAGCCATTCGCGTATCATCGGCCACCATCCATCCATCCCACCATCCAAGCGGTGGTCCTCCTCGCGGGCCCTCTCGTGGGCAGTAGCTAGAGTGCAGAACATGACACAAATGGCTCTCCTTCTCTTTTGCTGCATGGGAGGGAGTTCGGCAGCGTGCGGCACTGCAAGGGGCGTGGGAGGGAGACGAGAGGACCACGACTTCATGATCGAGAGCGATCAGATGTGGATCCTTCTTTTTTTCGTGTGGACCGTTTAACACTTGAACCGGTTTGTTGGTTTTTAGCAACCGAGGTCATGTTGAGACAAAATCAACAAACTTGTTGAAGTGATCAATTTAAGAAGTTTAAGGTCTATTTTAGACCAAAAAATAGTTTTAGGACTAAAAGTGAACTCTTAGTAAAATTGAAGGGCGAAAAGTGGACTTTCTTCTTATGAGGATGTAACTACCTATATTTTTCCTGGAAGCAATTCCTCAGTAAAAATGTTGAACATGAACAGTAATTTTCAAATGTCAGCTATGCAACAAGCAGTTAACTACCTAATAGTAACTCTTCGAGGACGCTTATTTCTGCGACGGTAATTTTCCAATGGCGCACAGTGATAATATTTACACGAATCTTCAACCTCAACCGTAATTCTGAAGTAATTACAAAACATTAATTCTTCACTGGTTCATAATGCTTCAACGATAATTCCAAAAAAAAATCCAACATTCACCCCCTCATTTACCCAGGGAAAATAATGATGCGTTCTTCTATGGTACCATAGAAAAAACATAATTACTCCACTATCCGTCCATCGTCTCTTTAACTTGGGAAGAATACTATAACCTCTTCTATGGTACCTTTAGAAAGATATACTTACTTCATCACCAGCAACTTTTTTTAGCCGAGAAATTACTACTATTTTCTTCTGCAGCAACTTCATAAACAAAAAAATGTTACTCCACCATCCGCCATCTATTTTATTCGACAAAAATACTACTTTATTATTTCTGGTATCTTTGATTTTTTTCTCTCTATCATACGTCACATCTTTCAACCGGTGCGCGTTATCCTCGCTCCGAGCACTGCAACTATTGTGTAATGTTATTGGCATACTACTTTTTTTTTGTTTTCATCACCCTATGATTATCTGGTGTTTTTTATCCATACTACCGACCTTTTCACCTCCTCACGATTAGCGCTTCCCTCCTTTTGGATTTCTTCCCTTTGACCACCGAAAATAGAACTTGCAATAGATAGAAATGGCTATTTAAAGATGTTTCAAACAAGGGAGTTTACACATTTGCCTCTTCTTCCCGTAATCAGATCCCTGTTAAGAAAAATACCTATGGGCAGCTGGAAAAAAAAATTGAAACATGGCGCTGCATTACCACTTGTATGTTTCTTGATCAGTGCCTCCACACAAGCACTTATGTAGTATTTCAGATAACCTTTATATTGTAGTACTTCTATCAACCAAGGCGCGGTGTGCCGCTGCGCCGAGCTTCTTAGTAAGTACTCTGTAGTGGAGATGGAGAAGATGTGGAGCACTCTGTTTTTTCCAACCTACTATACTAGGCACTCCCTCCGTCATGTTCTATTTATTCTACATTCTGAATGTACTGCTTTTATAAATCAGAGGAAGTAATAATAAAGATGATGCTCGTTCTTCCTTCTGGTGGGAAGAACCAAAACTAGCCCCAACACGGACGGCCTTTCCGCGGCCTGCTTGCTCCTCCTCCCCCTCCCGCAGCCTGCGTGCCACTAGGGTCACCAGCCAGCGCATGTGCACGTGCCGGCGCTGCTGGGTCACGACCGCACCCAGCTTTCCTTTCCAACGGCCGCCGCCGAGGACCGGAAGCTTTCGTGCCCGCCAAGCCGCGACACGGGCAACGTGCCGTGCCCCGGGCCCCCGACGCGCACGTAAGCGCTGACAGGAACCTGCTAGCCACCCACCTAGTGCGAAACGAATCCTATCCCAGCGCGCGCGGCGCAGGTCGATCGAGTTGTTTACCCGATCGAAATCGACAGCGATCCGTGCTTCGCCGCCAAGGAGCTAGCTATGGCTAGTCAGTCCGCGGGCGGAGACGTGTTGAAACGCTGCCTGCGCGTGTACGTGGTGTGGGCGCCTACGCTACGTAGAGAGAGAGGTGGAGAAAAGGTTGGGAGCTGCCGCTCCTCAGCAAGGACCGTGGAAATGGTAGCTAGCTGGAGAGAAGACGTCGTGGTCATGGCCGGGTTGCCGCAGCAGGTATTCGCCCACACTTTTTTGCCCTTCTCGGACAGACAGGAGCCACCGAAACCGCGCGCCTGCCAAATCTCCAGTTCTACTAGTAGTGTCCAAACGGATAAAAGCATTTCAGTCACCAAAAGTGATCGTTTATGTTTGTATGGGTCAGGCCCAGGCCGCGGGCACGAATTTGGCTGCCATGACATGATTGACTGTTTGCGTCGTAGATAACCCTAGCGGCGGAAGTTGAGAAGCCAACCGAACGGTAGACTTACATCCTGCCATGATGACGACGCTACTTCATTTTTCCATCGGGAGACGAGCCTACCCGGTGATGGGCCTCTCTCTGTCCATCAGAAGTTCGTCTCATTTTAGTATGAATTTGGATCACAATATAACCAGGATGAGGGTGGAGCTCGAGTTGGTACGAAAGAAATCTTGAGGGCGTTTTTGCAAGATGCGTTGCCTGACCCACTTTCCAGATCGGAGGGAGTGATATTTTCGCATACCATCATGATAAGTACTATATTGCTGACAAGGAAACGATAATATCTAGTATCACAACCTTGCTTGGAAGGTTAAAATTATTGCAAATCCTGATTCAAAGTTTTCCTTTCGTTAAATTTCCTTTTCAATGCTAGGAATTAAATTCGGATTTGCTGGAAATCAGGCGCCTTATACTTAATAAGTTTAAGTCGAGCGTTTGGAGATTCATATTTTGTGCTTGTAGATTCGTGCTCTGACTTTTGGGCTGTTTGTGTGTGTTTGTGTTGTTGTTGGCCCGACGCGTAAGCGGACTGACTTGTTTTTTGCGGGCTTTGTGAAGTGGGCTCGCGGTGACGGTTCCTATCTATAAGGCGTCTTTCTCTCTCCCATGGAACCGCTAACCGCGCATTCCAGTTGCGCGTGTATTGCAAACGACATATTTCCAGTTGTATGTGGGTTGTAATTGAGGTTTTTTCGGTTACACGTGAGTTGCAACTGATTTTGTTTTTCTAATTACATGAGCGTCGCAACTGAGATTTTTCTAGTTGCGCATATGTTGCAACTAAGAATTTGCACATACATGTAGATTGCAACTGAGAATTTTTCCAGTTACGCCCGCGTCGTAACTAAGAATTTTCACTTACATGTGGGTTGCAACTGATTTTTTTTTCAATTGCATGAGCGTTGCAACTGAGTTTTTTCCAGTTACGCATATGTTGCAACTAAGAATTTCCACGTTACATGTGGGTTACAATTGAGATTTTTCCAGTTACGCATGCGTCGCAACTAAAATTTTTCACTTACATGTGGATTGCAACCGAGTTTTTTTCAGTTACACGTAAATTGCTACTAAGATTTTTCTTATGTCTTAAATGGTTGCACAGATTATTTTTTCTAGTGAAAAAAGCGAACGCACAAAACTTGACGCTAAAATTAAAGTAGTACACGCTTAATAAGCTACTGATGTCAGCGACTTAAACTTATTAAGTCTCAGACGACTTAGAGCAAGTACAATAGAGTCCAGTCAGCTGACTATAAGACATTAAATAATATATTTTAGATGAGTTGGAGGAGAGAGAAGAGGAGAGAGAAGGGAGGTGAGACTTCTTATGCGATAAGCAAGCTCTCTGCACGTCTTCCTAGGCACCTTGTGAGAGTGAAAGGTGGGTCATATATTAGTAAAGTATTACATTCTTATAGCCATTATTATACATGTTAGCGTATATGATGACTACTAAATGATATGCTTATCTTGTTATAGCCGACAGATTGGTTATCTTATTGGATTACTTCTTAGACTTATTAAGTCTCAGGTGACTGATCTCTAGACGCTCCCAATTAAATTTGTCCTTTTTATCGGCTCTATCTCAACCTCTCGTGAGCTGGACTGACCTACGTCCCGAATCAGAAGCTCAACCATCCGGCAATCGTATCCGAACCGATAGCGCCTCCGTGGAACCAGTCCGCCACGCACGCTTATCTATACGGTCTCGGGGACGCACACGCCCGATCCAGTGCGATCCAGCGGCGCGGTTCTGCCACGCAGCGATCCATGTGTGCTCGCACGTGTAGACATACTGTAGCGGCCAACAACAACCTCCATCCGTCCGATGGCCCTATCCGTCCATCAATGCATCGCTCCACCGGTCTCAGTCTTCGCCACTGCTACGTAATCCATGGGTTTGGACGTTACGTGCACGGGACAGATCAGACTGCGTCAGCCTTGGACCCCAGGAGCCAGCGGGAATGAATGAGGTGGTGGCTTCACGCGCGAGAAGTAGATTGGTATATTTGTGCACAAAAATTCTTTGCCAGACGAGAAGACACGTGACAAGCCAGCTGAGATACGTTTTCACAAAATCAAAACCATTAAACATGTTGACCAGATATAAAAACGTGTCTACTAGAAATATGAAAACATTTTGCTATCAAAATCATTTTCCCTTGATTTTTATTAGCAAATGCCGCCTAAAACACCCATGGAGATATTGCCTAGTTTTTTTTTCTTTCTCGTCCCATATTTTCGAAATCCCGATGATACCAATTTAATTGGTACCTACCAACATAAAAAATACCAGACTGTATTTGGACTGGTGTTTCCAATATTTTTGGTAACTGGTAATACCAGTGCCCGCGGGTATTTTTTTTAGAGAAGGAGAAACAAAAACTTCATATTACCTTCCCACCAGGCATGCTTAAGCGAGAGGTTACATGGGGACGAGGTGCTAGAATAGAAGATGCATATTGTTGGGTACGAGCAACCTATCTTTGGTGTGGGAGACCCCTTCGCCCCCGAGCCAGCATTGGAGTTGTGTTGTTTGTTTCTTATGCATGCACATGTTAACGTATACATCGCCTAAACAAACCTTTTGTATGGTAGCCAATTGTTTAAAAGGAAAGTCATTCAGTTCAAAATAGCGGAAGTCAATAATATATTGTTTCTTTTTGTTCAAGACATCTTTAATTTCACATCCCTCATCTGCACGAACACGACATACATCCAGCCAGATGCAATAAAGCCATGATCGACGAGGAACACCCTGGTCTTCAACAACATGGACAACCTTGTAGCCATCATTGCCGAGCGGTGCATTGAAGGTGTTCGTGTCCGACACTTTAATTTTGAACCCCCTTAAATCTCTACCTTAGCTTTTGACTCCCCCCTTGAGAGTCCCTATCTCTTGTGTAATGACTTTGTAATTCAGACCATGCCAAAATTTATAAAGGTTTAGGCTGGCAATGGCCTGCCATATTTACGTTTAACAAAAAGAAAGCCATAAAAAGCTAACAAGGCATCATTGGCGGAAAATATGCACGGACTGCCATCGTACACATTGTTCGGGAAAAGGAAGTCATTACGTTCAAAATATTGGTAGCAGAAAACGAAGTCAATAAAAGTCGTCTCTTTTTGTTCAAGACATCTTTAATTTCACATCCCTTATCTGCACGAATACGACATACACCCAGCCAAACGACATACACCCAGCCGTTGGGGCATGAAGTGGCGCGT
>NC_061514.1:110731097-110753144 GCF_022539505.1 Lolium rigidum
GGCGGAATCTTCGCTAGGAAGTTTCGCATCTCGGATCGGATCTTCGCGGCTCGCGTCCTGCTCGGCGGCGGTCGCGTCCGCGCTTACTTACCAGTGGGTTTCCGTCGGAATCGACGGTTTCCCGATGAAGATGTGTATGCCGCCAACTGGGACGATGGAGAGCTTGACGGGGTCGGTTTTAGCCGGAATCCAACACTCATCCGGAGGGACGATCGGCAGATTTCCGGCGTAAAGGACACGCCCCACGGCGATGGTGTCGTCGTAGCTTCCCATGGCGGAACCCTCCCGGTTCCGGCCTCCGGACGCCGCGAGCCCCACGGTGGGCGCCAGCCGCCGTTGCCTGATCGACGGTACCTCGGAGGAGGGATCCTCACGAGGGGAGAAGAAGTAGGGGCCATAGGGGCGGAGTGCACGCGGGACGGTGGTACGCGAGTTACCCAGCTTCGGAACACCCGCACGATGACGGGGCCTACCGCTGCTTGTCCGGAATTATCCGGGTGCTTTCGCGTTGTTACAATGAGTTGTGGTTGTGCCTCTAGGGCTCCCGGATCCGGCTTATAAAGGCGCACGGATCTAGGGTTTACATGGAGAGTCCTAGCCGGAATACAAGTTGCCTAACTACGGTACAATGTCTTGCCGTGTACGTCAAGGATCCGCCTTCCTCCAAATACGTGCTGGATCCGGATACTTCATGGGCCGTCACGGATCCGGCCTCCTGCGTAGGTCGGTAGTGATCCGGCTCCCTGTTCCTGGGCTGGACTTCATCCTTCAGGATCTACAGCAACTGGGCCGCCCGATGGGCCACATGCCTCACCACCATCTATGGGCCACCCGGACTTGCCGGATCTAAGCTATACCGTTGATATACCCATAAAGTATACCCACAACAGCGCGACTTGTTTAGATCGCACCGTGAATAGAGAATGGGATTCAGTCTGGCTTATCGGGTCAGTGACCACACTGGTGCAACCCATTCGTTCTTGGATGGGCATTTTTGCCGATTGGCCAAAGACAAAAACTAAATAGATTCAAACAAAAACTAACAGCGCACGAAATTTTGAAACAAAATCATTCATTTACATGGAAAATTAATAAAAGACAATTTTGCTAAGCCCTAGCTACCGCTTCTGCCCTACGCGGGCATCGACGACATCGCTGCCTAGTCTACGTCCTCGGTGAGGTCGACAAAGGAGGTGGTGTCCATGGCCCCTTGTTGTGCCCACGTATTAGTTTTTAGTTTATAGTATCAACTTGTTTCAAGCAAATTGTCTGCAAATATGTATGCAATTTATGTATCAGATGTTTTGCTCTAACACTGGACTGAATGGGTCACGCTGCTAGCCGCACTGGCCTGGTCAGCCGGCGCGTCCCAAATTATGTATGTGGTGTATACCTGGCCATGGGCAGCCCGGCCAGGTCGGCCCGGCCCGGCCCGGCCCGAAATTCCTGGGCCAAGCCCGACTCGACCATGCCTCTGGGTCGGGCCTGGGTCTATTTTTTTGGCCCGGTGGTCAGGATCGGCCAGGCTGGGCCTTGATTTTGTGCGATTTAGTGAAACGGCCCGGCCTGAGGCCTAACGGGCATCTATGTGATGGGCTGGGCCTGGGCCTATTTTTCGGCCCGACTGTCGTGCCAGGCTGGGCCTGGACCGATATTTTCCGCGTCGGGCTTTGGTCGGCCCGTCCGAGAAATGCTTAGGTATACTGTGGTGTGACCCAAACGAATGGAATCGAACCATTTGAGTCGCCTCGCTGGAGTGACCTGAGACGAGAGAGTTGTAGTCTGAGAGCATTCGACAGTAATGTACACGTGGCATGCCAAGTGTACAATGTCCTGGCCGTGACATTGTAAACCTGGCAGTGGAGGCTACATCTCAATCAGAGCTTTTCTTTTCAGTTGCAAATGTACATTTGTTGCCTTACTAAGGATACACCGCAAATTTATTGGCTCTCGCACCTTTTACTGTGCTTTTTTTTTCTCTTTTTCGTCAGTTCACACTCAACTTGAAATTTTATGGGACTGTATGAGGCCGGATTACCTGTGCATGACCACTTTGTGTGCTGTCTCAGTTATTGCAAACTGAAGCTTGCTTTGTTGCAAGAAGAAATGTCGAAAGTTTGCGTGAAAGGAAAGTAAGATTTCACTTTGAGCAACGGGAGTAATATGATGTTCCGGAGCACATTCACGAGCCGCGCGCTCACCTTTTTGGTGTGCTTCACATGATTGGTATTCTGCCTATCAGGATGAACTAGATCCAGTGTTTGCCTATCTTTGCAGTTTCGCTGCTGCTGTTGTTTGCTTCTATCCATCATGCTTTTTTTTTTTGTTGAGAACTTCTATCCATCATGCTGTGAGTACAGATCGATATAACGCATCCGCTTTTCCTCGCATGCAGTTGCGGGATACCAGTATAACTCCAGCTTTATACGGCTAGACTGCATAAATATCTATCGGGACGGTTTGGAATTGGCATCGATCGACATTGCCAATAGCACCATACTGTATTAATTGGTGGGGGTGTAGCAAGTTAATCACCACATATGGCTCCGCCGTCGCAGCACTGCTTTGACACCGTCAACGGTGCAACCAACAACGGCGTCGTCCCAGTGGTAATGGTGGACACGCCCCAGCAGAAGCTGCCGTGCCCCACCTTGCTCGGCGCCGACGAGTTCCGGCGCCAGGGTCACCAGGTCATCGACTTCATCGCCGACTACTACGGCCGCATGGGCGACTACCCCGTGCACCCCAGCGTCACCCCCGGCTTCCTGCGCAACCAGCTCCCCGGCGCCGCGCCGTCCCGTCCGGAGCCCGACGCGTTCGGCTCGGCGCTGCGGGACGTCCGCGACCTCATCCTCCCGGGCATCACGCACTGGCAGAGCCCCCGCCACTTCGCGCACTTCCCGGCGTCGAGCAGCACCGTCGGTGCCCTCGGGGAGGCGCTCACCGCCGGCATCAACGTCATCCCGTTCACCTGGACCGCCTCGCCGGCCGCCACCGAGCTCGAGATGGTGGTCGTCGACTGGCTCGGCAAAGCGCTGCACCTACCGGACAGCCTCCTGTTCGCCGGAGGCGGCGGGGGCGCGCTCCTGGGCACCTCGTGCGAGGCCATACTCTGCGCGCTCGTCGCCGCGAGGGACCGGAAGCTGGCGGAGATCGGCGGGAAGAGGATCGTCGACCTCGTCGTGTACTGCTCCGACCAGACCCACTTCGCCTTCCGCAAGGCCGCGCGCATCGCCGGCATCCAGCGAGACCACTGCCGCGAGATACGCACGTGCCACGCGGACATGTTCGCGCTCTCGCCCACGGAGCTGCGCGACGCAATGCAGGCCGACGTGGACGCCGGGCTGGTGCCGCTGTTCCTGTGCGCGACGGTCGGGACCACCCAGACGACCGCCGTCGACCCGATCGGCGAGCTCTGCGCCGTGGCGGCACCTCACGGCGTCTGGGTGCACGTGGACGCGGCCTACGCCGGCTCCGCGCTGGTGTGCCCGGAGTTCCGCGACGTGATCGACGGCGTGGAGTCCGTGGACTCGTTCAGCATGAACGCCCACAAGTGGCTCCTCGCCAACAACGACTGCTGCGCGATGTGGGTGAAGAAGCCGTGCGCGCTCATCGCGGCGCTCGGCACGGAGCAGGAGTACATCCTCAGGGACTCGGCGGCGTCGGACGTGGTGGACTACAAGGACTGGACCATGACGCTCACCCGCCGGTTCCGCGCGCTCAAGGTGTGGCTCGTGCTCCGCTGCTACGGCGTCGACGTTCTGCGCCACCACGTCCGCTCCCACGTGCGGATGGCGGAGGCGTTCGAGAACATGGTGAAGGCCGACGGGAGGTTCGAGGTTGTGACGGACAGGCGGTTCGCGCTGGTGTGCTTCCGGCTCCGGCCTCGGGAGGAGTTCGGCGGCGAGAAGACGGCGAACGAGCTCAACCGGGGTCTCCTTGCGGAGGTGAACGCGGTCAGGTCGGGGCCGTACATGAGCTCCGCCAACGTAGGTGGCATGTACGTGCTAAGGTGTGCCGTCGGAAGCACGCTGACGGAGGAGCGGCACGTCGAGGACGCATGGACGGTCGTCCAGGATCGGGCGTCAGCGATCCTTCAGAGAATGGAAATTATCTATAGTGTGGTTAGCCGTTCCGTTAGGAACTTGGGATGATGCTTCTCAAGAACCTAAAGCTCATTTCAACAGCTATAAAGTGGGTATTCTTTTCAGTCTACCCCTACTCACCATTTAATTTCAACAGCTATAAAGTTCGATGGGTTTCTTCCAAAGTTTGAAATAGCATGCTACAGTAGCGTTTGGCGTTTTTGGCACCGTGCTGACAAGTTTATTAGCATGTTAAAAGATGCCAAACCACTTAAATAGGTGTGTGCTATAGGGCGAGTTTGGTTGCTCACAGATTTTCACTGCATCTGGAAAATTTAGCTCCGTAGAAGTTGTAGGAGGTCATGTGACCTAAAAAAAATCATGTTGTGTAAGTAGATTTGTTGCCAACAAGTCGTCTTGAGCATCGTAGCAGAAGCTCATGCCCCGTTGTTTAGTTGGGCTCTTTTTTCGTTTCGCGTTTTTGGTTGCTTACGAGCCGTTTCCCGGCATACGGTTGCCACATCCGCATCATGGTGAGCTTACCAAAGCAACCAACAATACATAAAAGGTGTTCGACAAAATAGCATTTCAGGCAGGGCTAATATTTAGCACATGAACAACAACATAAACATAAACATAGTTCTAGCACTGGATTAGATTGTTACACCATGATGCAACACAAGTTCATCAACCGAGGGGTTACTCAGGGACGTATCCAGCAGGGTGGATGGGTGGAGCACCCTAAGAATTAGGCCCATATCAAATATATTAGTGCTAAAAAATATATATATAATGTTACATCGGCGATTCCGCCACTTAGGCCCAACCAAGCAGCAAAGACAAAGCTATATGGCCGATACCAAGATGCCTCTGTCTCTCGCTCACATAAGTCCAAATGCATAACACATCCCGCCCTAGCTTAGGGGAAGTTTTGGCGAGGCGGTGGCTGATTGCGGCGGGTAGCCTTCTGCCGGCACGGCTGCAGCTGGAAGCCAAAACTGCGTATGCAAGCTGGGGCGATCGCCCAAACGGGAGAAGTTTCCCTTCCTTACCCCTTGCATCTTCAGGTGCTAGCTCATTTGCATCTTTCAATCTTATTCTGAATTTTTTCTGCAGTTCGTACACATAAATTTTAAGTGCTTTGCGATAGATTTTTGCATTGCAGAATTTCAACATCGGCGTTTCATTAGTGATCGATGAGTATGAATATTTATTCGATATTTCAATCTATTTGGAGAACCAAATGTAGATTTGCAGTTTTTATGATAGCATTTTACAAATGTCCATTTCCATGTTATAGTTGTAGCATTCAAAAAAATGCAACTAGTTGCCCCACTCTAGAGTAAAATCCTGGATCCGCCATTGGGTTACTGCACACCTCCTCGTCATACCTAGCCACCGCAAAATATATACGGACTTGGCATCAGTGTTCATCAAACCTAGCTACTTCCAAAATATACATCATCTTCATGATGTTCATCACTGTCATGAGAACGAGCACTACAATACGAACCCAATACTCTGGCTCCTCAAAGGTAATACTTTTTTAGGAAGGCAGTAAACGAGGACATCATGCACTCAGGGCTTATTGCAAGGTACCTGGTGGCATGTGCCTTGTGCTCCATGAGGTGGCTAAGAGCATAGTGGATCGCAGTGGGGAGATGGGTGCTTGTGGAACACGCCCGGTGTAGATCATCTTCATCTGAGCATAGTTTCATATGGGCTTGTTGAGGAGATCACCATCCCTCGAGTGAGTCTGCAAGCAATAAGATAGTGATGACGGTCAACGGGCTTGATGAACTGTTTTGATTATTCCCCAGCAACAACGCCAATAGATCTTGATACGTTGGGACTCCAAGTGCAGAGTGTTGTATCAGCAGAGTATTCTTCCCACAATGGTGACTCGAGGGTTTATATCGTACTCTCGGTGAACTGAGCAAAGAGTATTCTCTTCTCTCTTCTTCTAACAATTCTGCAAGTAAAATAAAAACCTTGTGTCTCCAACTCCACCGTGTGGTTGTCAAGCGAAAGTTTTCGCGTAAGTAAATAAACATGAGTAAAAATAAAGCGACTAAAACTAGATGAAATAAAGTAACTAAGTAAAATCTGTAAAGTGGTTGACATTTTTTGATGTTTTAGATGCAAATAAGAAAAGTAAATATTTTCGTATTTTCGGATTAAAATAGTGTTGCAAATAGAAAATAAGATAAAAGCAAGATAAAGGTGTTTCTTATGATAAAAAGTGGACCGGGGTTTATGGGTTCACTTGACTAATCTCTCTTTTAAGTTGTAGTGGACATATAGTAATTCATCAATGAGATATGACGATACAGAACAATAACATGAGTAAGATACGCATTCATGTGGGCATCACGTCCTAACACAGAGATGATGCAAGCCATATCTCATATATTCCACAAGAAAGGGAAAACTCCATGCAATCTTGTATTAAGAATTAACAGAGTATAGCCTTAAGTATTTTGACATGATGTTTGAATATCAAATATGCTAACTTGACCAAACAAGATCACCACTTTTGTCACGTGACAAACATAGCACATGCATTCACTTTATCCCTAGTGAGGTAGCAAAAGAAAAGGCAAAGCCATAATAGATCATGAATTTGTTGTCATTATTCAATCACTAAACTCATGCTACTCCATCTAATACACACATCACCCCACACACGTTATTGCGTAGATGTTAGATCAGAACAAATATTTAAGAACAAGGTACATAATATGCATATATCAATACATCTTGCACATAATACGATCAGATCTCATAGCACAATATCATAGAATAAGGATACACCACATAAGTACTACAAATATGGCCATAATCATGTGAGGCAGCTCATATGGCACTAAGAACTATGAAGAACATGAGAGAAATAGATCAAGCTACTGCCACAAACCCGTTGTCCAAAGGTGGACTACTCTCCCTTGATCATGGTGATGGTGATGAAGATGTTGGAGAAGGTGTAGATCCCTCTGGCGGTGATCCCAGCGGAGTTTCCCCCTGCAATCTTCTCTGCTGCAGCTTCTGTTTTTGTGTATGTGTATTTTGCGGCGCTCTCTGATGCATGTAAAATGCATACGTGAAGTTTGCACTTTATTGCAATATATTACCACATATTTGCATCTTATATAATGTTATTGCCATGTTTTATGATGTTTTAGGGGATTTTATAAACAATCTCCCTCCTCCGGTTCTAATTCTGTTTGACAGAAAACGTCACTTTTTAGTGTTTTTGACTTTCCAGGAACTACGGGACCCGAAAAATGGCAAGAACAGGGACCACGCTTCGAAATTTTCGAGACGAACAAAATGAGCTAAAGTAGGACACCAGGAGGTCAAGGAGCTGCAAACTAGGGCAGGTGGAGCCCCCCTTTGGACGCGCTACCTGGGGTTGTTTGCACCTCATCCATCCGATTCGACTCAATCTTTCGCGAACCGACTCTTTTTGCACCAAAAATCACTATATATATGACCCAGAGGGTTTCGTCGTGGCTACGATGGTATAGATCAAAAACACAAAACATAGAGTCAGGAGACCGTCAACGGCGGAGATCGGAGGAGAGAAACGCTATCGAAATCGCCTCCGGTGGAGTCCACCCCCCCTTCGGTGAAGGCATCAACACCATGTTCATCAATATATACAACAACTCTTCATCATCCCCCTCTGTAATCTCTTGGTAAACATGATGTATGATGCAATATAATTTACTGCTCAATATAAGATGAGTCTACAACTTAATAAATAACACTATGCATGAAACCACATATAATTTACTGCTCACTACGTTACTAGTCTAAGTTATTCCTCACTATGACCGGCCCAAAAAACTAGCATCTCTGATAGTTCAAACAAAATGTTTTAGGCAACATCACAAAGGAGAACCCTTGTGTTTCCAAAAAAACAAAGGAAAACCAAAATGAAGCATCAAACAACCTTCATATTCTCACCATGGCGCTCCTCGCGCACGCCGCTCGATATCGTCCGCCAACAAATAACCAACGTTATCGATTGTGATAATCCCCATTATTATAGCCGCTTCGTGCACTGCCACAGAGAATGACGAGAAGGGCAAGGACGCAGAACCTTCCTCCACCCCACCTCTAATCCCTCGTCCCGCCACGAACAATGACGACCCCATTGTCTCCTTCCTACCACCCGCTGGCACCGCAGACCCGTGCCTTCGTGCGCAAGCTCCTCGTCGGTTTAATAATCTCCTCTCCAGATCCATGATGTGTCACCAGTTATAGACATCGTTTCTAGCGATAGGAATAGGATAGAATAGGATAATGTGGTTACGAACAATGTGGGATAACTCCATATGGTTTGGTTGTTCATATTAGCAAGGATAGATATAGATCTAGATTGCTGGTGTTGCACTTGTCGCGAGGAGAGAGTCTACCGAGTGACATTTGTTATGGAAATAGTGAGAAGTGTGAGACCATAGACACCACCATGGTTTTCACCCAGTGGTGGAGCCAGCTTGTGTACGTCCCACCCCTAGCATTTCACATAGCACATACTTTAGTGAGAAATAAGAAAAAACTAGGATGAAGTTTTGGCACATGGGAGCGTATGCTCCCTTTATTTTGAAATAATGTTAGACACATTTTAAAATGTCAAAAAAATTGAAACAAAAATTTCGCACGTAAATCTTCATGTGCTACGCGCTCACAAAGTTGTTTCATGAAAAATCGACATGTCATGTGGCGTGTGTAAAAAAGACAAAATTCGGTGCTGAAACAAAGACTTATCACAAGATAAATTTTCTCTTTTTCGCTTAGACTACAAAAAATATCATTTTTTCGTGAAACTTGACGAATACACATATATTATGGAGATTTACATGTAAAATTTTTGTCAAAATTTTTTAACACTTGGAAATATGTTTTTATGGTAGAGGGATCATACGCACCCGGGAGCCGAATTGAGTTTCTGGAAAGCTAGCTCATACATACATCAAGTTATTTTGGTTGCCCCACCCTAAGCAAAATTTCTAGATCCGCCACTATTTTCACCACAATAG
Source organism: Lolium rigidum (assembly GCF_022539505.1). NCBI lineage: Eukaryota > Viridiplantae > Streptophyta > Magnoliopsida > Poales > Poaceae > Lolium > Lolium rigidum. Next base: position 110,740,228 of record NC_061514.1, read on the forward strand.
AAAAGATATCTTAATACATTTTATATTTAGGAACGGAAGTACTCCTAGTAATTCAAGTTGGAGCCTCGCTTAAGTAATAATCTCGAGTTGGAGTCTTGCTACTACAGTACGAGTACTCTCCGTTCACAATTCATTCACGTTCTAGGTTTAATCAAAGTTAAACTGTAAAGTTTGACTACGTATTTAGGAAGAAAAAAAAACTTATAGTATTTGAATCACCATAAGCTATATTTTCATACTATGTGCATTTGGTATTATAGTTTTTAATATTTTCACTACAATTTCGGTTAAATTTGATAGTGCTTGACTTTAAAAATCAGCTAGAACCCAAACTAATAAAAAATAAAAAAATTAGGGGGAGTACTAGTAATCCTGTGTATAGCAAGACATTAATTCAAGTTTGTGGGCGGGCGATGATGGGGGCGGCGGCGCAGCCGTGGAACCATGGCGGCGTGGCTCTCTCCTCCGTTCCTCGCCGCGGACTCGCCGGGCAGGCGGTTTGGGGGCGGCGGCGCGGCCCTGGATCCTGGCGGCGCGATCCTCTCCTTCCTTCCTCGCCTCGGCATCGCCGGGCGGGTGGTGATGGGGGCGGATCTCGTGCTGCTCCTCCTCAAGGTTGGGATCACGGCACAAAGGGCGGCGGCCCTGGATGGCGATGATGGCGTCGACCTGGTGGCAGGTGGCGGGCGTCAGGTGCGATGGTGAGGGTTGGGTTGGCCAGCCCGGGATGGTCACCGACGTGGGGGTCCGACCTGAATAAAGGCAGCGGTCCTAGGGCCTCTCTTGTGTGAAGAGGAGGACCTACCGGAGGCCTGGACTCGTGATCTGGCCGGAGGGTTGAGTTCCGGAAGGCTCCGCCGGCAAATGTAACAACGCTTTGCCTGGAGTTTGCTGGATCGGAGGTATTCGGTCGTGCACACCCATGCATTTATTCCGACCGTTTGGTTCTGGAGGGAGCGGCGCGAAGCTCTTTTTCTGTGTTGACATCAAGTGACTATGGATCCATGATAAAAGTCGGAAGAAGAGAATTTCTTGAAGGCCGGAGGGGAGGACTAGCTAAGGGAGGTTCAAGTCTCCGCGCTGTTGAGGGGCTTGTTTGGTGTCCCGGCTTTACAGCAGTGGTTTGGAAGTGGGGGCGGCAACACAGGTGAAGCGCAGAGTCCTACCTTTCAGGGTGAAAACCCAAGGTCTGGCCTTAACTGGTTGTGCCTGGCAGTGACCTTGGTGGAGGCATTGTTTTGAGAGCGGAGACTATCTTCAGAGTGAAAACCTAAGATCTTGATCGGGCGACGACGGTGTTTGAGCACTGTTTCCTTCTTGAAGGCGTCGTTTTTTGGAGAGTCTGTAATTCAGGTGTTGTCATGGTGGTGGATGTATTGCTGTTGTTAGGCCCGAGATACTGTAGCGGGACTTTTGTTTCTTAGTTTTCTTTTCCTTTTTTTGGTTGTGTGCATCCATAGTGCCATTAGGGTGGTGCGTTGTTGCAGAGGCTGGGTGTAATTGGTATCTTCTTGATATTAATATATTCTCTTTATCGAAAAAAAAGCAAGACATTAATTACCATAGTCAGTTGGCACGTGTGGTGCTAGTTAGGAGTTGCCAGTCTAAGAAAAGTTGTCATGTTGTGACTGTACGATCGAGTAGATTTAGTGCTAGGTTGTATATGTACACATGCTATTATGAATTGTACGTGCTTATCGACGGTTCTTGTGCAAAAGCCAAAAGAGCAAGAAAAGGGGGAAAAAGAAAACACGAAATCTCGTGCAAAGGAAGATCACAATGTTCTGTTTGTAGAGTTAAAGCCAACAGTTTCCACCGCCTTGCACCCTCTGCATGCACTGTGCACAAAGGCAGCGACCAATGTACACGGGAGGATGAAAGAACTTATGCAATAGCCAACTAATTAAAAAGTCTAAATTGATGAAAAGAGACTACTTAGTGTATTTATATTCAACGCTCCCCTCACGTCCACACTATTTTAGTTTTTAGCGTGAGCTCGGTGCATCCGTGAAATGTTTTATTCGTTTGTTTGTTAATAATGCATGAGTGGGGTCTTGAACTTGTGAGATCTCTTGGCTCTGATGCCATAAATGAATTAATGCACTAGATGCTTGAACCTGAAGGTTGACCAGATGCAGCGTGAAGACCTAGGGTTTGATTGCATCCCCATACGCCCTTTTTCTTTTTAGGGTCTTGTATGAAAGTTGGTGGACTTTGTAGCAATTTCTAGTCCATTAGTGTCCTTATGTAAATTCATATGCACCGCTCTTTTAGTGCAACCCTTCGGGGTCATTCATTGTTTCAATGTTTTTAGGTGTTCATTAAATAATACTCCCTTCATCCCAAAATATAGTATCTTGTTTAACTTTATCCAAATACATAAGTATTAAACTCATTTCATTGATACTAGGATTTAGTCTAAAGAGATTTAGAACAGATCGTTAGCTTGATCTTTTACAATTATTTGTATGGCGAGATTAAGAGTAAGCCAAATCGGCATCAATGACCCCCCACTCCTCGCGTCGCCTCGTCCAGGCGACCGGGGGGGGGGGAGGGGGCAAACCCTACCCTCCCGCTGCCAGCTGATACGTTGCAAATGTATCCATAATTTTTGACGCTCCATGCTTGTTTACACCAATTTCTCTGTGTTTTATGTGCACTTTGCATCATTTTACGATATTTATTGGATTAGGCTATTAACAAGTGCTACAGTGCCAGTTCCTGTTTATTATGTCTGTTTATTGCAAAAAATGTCTAAAAAATGAAAGTGCTCGGAAAATTCTAGAAAAATCACAGAAATTTTAATATACCAGAAGACCATGGGAGCCAGAAGGAGAGCCGGAGGGGGGCTACAGGCCGTCCATACCAGTCCCAGGCGCGGCCAACCCTGGCCCGCGCCTGGGGGTCGTATGGTGGCCTCGTGCACCCCCTCGCGTCGCCTCTTCACCTATAAGACCCCTCTGACCTAAAAACTCCGCAACATATCACCCTCCGTCCATGAAAAGTTCCGTAGCCACCATCATCGCCGAAACCAAGTTTCGGGGGACAGAAGTCTCTATTCCAGCATGCTGCCGGGACAGGGAAGTGCCCCCGGAGCCATCGCCATCGACTTCACCGCCTCCACTTCGACTCCATGATGGTTTGTGAGTAGTTCCCGCAGGGACTCTGGGTTCTTGGCTGTAGCTAGATGGTACTCTCTCCCATGTGCTTCAATACAATGATCTCATGAGCTGCCTTACATGATAGAGATCCATATGATGTAATCGGTGTTGTGTTTGTTGGGATCCGATGGATTGATCATTATGTTCAGTATATCTTATAAGTTTGTGAAGTATTTGTTGCTGCAGTATTGTTATGTTTAATGCTTGTCACTAGTGCATGAGTGGCATGATCTTAGATCTAGCTCTATAATTGTTGCTTAGATTGTATCTACAAATTGTATGCACATGTCTTTGTCCAGAACCCGAGGCCCCAAAGTGATCTCGAATTGGGATAACCGAAGGGGATGGCTTTGATATGAGGATCACATATTTTCACCAAGTGTTAATGCTTTGCTCCGGTGCTCTATTAAAAGGAGTACCTTAATTACCAGTAGTTTCCCTTGAGGCCCCGCTGCAAACGGGTTGGTAGGATAAAAGATGTTATGCAAGTTTCTCATTGCGAGCACGTATGACTATATATGGAAAACATGCCTACGATATTAATAGACTGGATATTTTGTCTTAATACTAAATTCAATTCTGTCAATTGCCCAGCTGTAATTTGTTCACCCAACACTTGTTATCTGGAGAGTTACCACTAGTGTAGATCGTCGGGAACTCTGGTTCTTTATTTCATCATCATTGCTTTTCAATCAACTGCGTGCTGGGATATTTTTCAGTGCCATCTCCTCTGTGTTACTTCTACTGTTGTGTTACTATTGCTCTCATATTGTTGACGCATCACATTTTCCTGTCAATACGCCATCAAAGTAGTACCAACTATTTTCTAGCGCCGCATCATATTACCACTGCTTTCACATCACCCTTGCTAGTGCTTTTTCAGGTGCATCTGAATTGACAACTCCGCTGTCAAGCCTTATAAGTATTCTTTGGCTCCCCTTGTATCGAATCAACAAATTTGGATTTTACTTCCCTCGAAGACTGTTGCGATCTCCTATACTTGTGGGTCATCAAGACTATTTTCTGGCGCCGTTGCCGGGGAGTACACTCCACCTCTCTCGCTGTTTTTATTTCATTTTGTTTTGTCTAGTTTTATTTTTGTCTTGTTTTATTTTTCCTATATATCTGAAAATCCATAAAAAATTGAAAAAACAACAAACTAAAAACTGTTGTTATGGAAGGACCTGCTTTATACTCTATGGAACTTGCAGAATTATTTATGAAGTATAGATAATCATATAAGGGTAAAGTCATGGGGGGCACGTTAAAGAAGTTGGATATAATTGATAAAATTTTGCTTAAACGCCATGATATAAATTGTTACTCTAAACAGGATACTAAATATCTTAAATTCCAATGTGGCTTTAGTGAAGAAGTTTTAATTTCGAACTATCATTGGAATAACTATATTCATCTTGGATTCGAAGAAGTAGAATAATTTGTCTTATTTATGGGAGCCTCTGAAATAGAATCCTTCATGTCTAAAAGTTATGAAACTTGTGTTGCTTGTCATGACCTTAAACATTATGTCTCTTCTATCCTCAATTATTACACAGAAAATTTCAGCAATAATTGTTATATCATTGATTATAAAGAGAGACTCAATTATGCACAAGAATGTATCCACAATTTGCAGGAACCCGTGGAAGAAGAAGTTGCTGAACCTGAAAGCTCATTAGATGAAAAAGAGGAGGAGAGTGATGAACAAAAGGAGGAAGAATGGATTAGCTACCCATGCCAACCTTCTAATGAGAGTAACTCTTTATCTATTACATTATTTGATTGCCCTCCATGCTCACCAAAGGAGGAAGAATGTTATGTTCATGAGGATTCTCTTGAAATATTCCCTGTGAGTAAAACTTGTGAGAATAATTATGCTACTGTTATTTATAATAATCCATGCTATTTTTATAAATCTCATGATAATCCTTTATTTGTACCTAATTTCGAAATGCATGGAACTAAAGAATTTTGCTTGGAGAGTGTTTATGATAAAGCTCTAGATGATGGTCCTATGTTACTTGATGCTATAAGTTATAATGCTACTGAAAAAGGATTGTTACTAGTAGTCCCATACCTCTTGAGAATGATCAATCATCTTGTTATAAAATTGCTAAAAGTGGGTTTGATTGTTTTAATCCTACTATTTTTGAGCTTGATAAAAATTATGTGTTTGAAGATCATGAAAAGCATGCTTTATGTGATAGTTATATTGTTGAGTTTATTCATGATGCTATTGAAAATTATTATGAAAGAGGAAAATATTGTTGTAGGAATTTACATGGTATTAAAACACCTCTCTACATGCTGAAAATTTTAAAGTTACTCTTGTTTTACCTTCACATGCTTGTCACTTTGTTCTTTGTGAATTTATTTGTGTACAAGATTCTCATGCACAGGAAGTGGGTAAGACTTAAATGTGTTTCATATTTGCTTTTTTGATGCTCTCTTTTGTTTTAATTCATATTATATATGTGAGTATTTTCTCAAATTATTGAGCCTATCTTAATGTCTATAAAGAAAGCTTTTTGGGAGACAACCCATTATGTTTTTATTTCTGTTATTTTACTATTTTGTTGAGTTTTGGAAGTCATTGCTACTGTAATGTCCTCTCTTTATCATTTTTTATTTTTGTTTTTGTCCCAAGAGTAGCCTCTAATGGTAAGAAAGTAGTATTTGGGGAATTTGCAATTTTGTTTCTGTTTCTGTTTATGGACTGTCGCGAGAAAAATTCGCATAAATCACTAGAACGTCACCATGAGCTGAAAATTTATAAGAATATTTCACAGGTTATTATCTAACTTTCATTAGTTCAACATTTTTCGATCTGAGTGACGGAGAAGTCTCAAAAAATCGATCTTTAACTGATGTTCTCTTCTGTTTTGACAGATTTCTGTCATTACTGCATTTGCCTCTTAATCTTTTTATTTTTGGGTTCTTTTGAAAGAAGGAGCTTTCCGAAGAAGTTTATGCAGTATCTAATGTTTTAATATAAGCTTTACATATGTCATACCAGAACCAAGTGGATTGCTTATTTTGATTACACTAATATTGCTAATGAATTATGTTGAGTTTTAGGTGAAGGAAGTTTTCAAGTGTAGGGAGAGAAGAATGATGCCATAGGATGAAGAATGGACAAAAGTTCAAGCTTGGGGATGTCCCCTGGACACCCCAAGAAATATCCAAGAGGTTTAAGCGTCAAAGCTTGGGGATGCCCGGGGCACCCCCTTGATACGTCTCCGACATATCGATAATTTCTTATGTTCCATGCCACATTATTAATGATATCTACATGTTTTATGCACACTTTATGTCACATTCGTGCATTTTCTGGAACTAACCTATTAACAAGATGCCGAAGAGCCAGTTGCTGTTTTCTGCTGTTTTTGGTTTCGTAAATCCTAGTAACGAAATATTCTCGGAATTGGACGAAATCAAAACCCGGGGTCCTATTTTGCCACGAAGCTTCCGGAAGACCGAAGAGGAGTCGAAGTGGGGCCACGAGGGGCCGCCACCATAGGGCGGCGCGGCCCGGGCCTTGGCCGCGCCGACCTGTGGTGTGGGGCCCTCGTGTGGCCCCCCACGTTGCCCTTCCGCCTACTTAAAGCCTCCGTCGCGAAACCCCGAAGCGAAAAACCACGATACGGAAAACCTTACTAAGACGCCGCCGCCGCCAATCCCATCTCGGGGGATTCTGGAGATCTCCTCCGGCACCCTGCCGGAGAGGGGATTCATCTCCCGGAGGACTCTTCACCGCCATGGTCGCCTCCGGAGTGATGAGTGAGTAGTTCACCCCTGGACTATGGGTCCATAGCAGTAGCTAGATGGTTGTCTTCTCCTCATTGTGCTTCATTGTTGGATCTTGTGAGCTGCCTAACATGATCAAGATCATCTATCCGTAATACTATATGTTGTGTTTGTCGGGATCCGATGGATAGAGAATACCATGTTATGTTAATTATCAAGTTATTACCTATGTGTTGTTTATGATCTTGCATGCTCTCCGTTATTAGTAGAGGCTCGGCCAAGTTGATGCTAGTAACTCCAAGAGGGAGTATTTATGCTCGATAGTGGGTTCATGTCTCCGTGAATGCGGGGAGTGACGAAACCCTAAGGTTATGGATGTGCTCGTTGCCACTAGGGATAAAACATTGATGCTATGTCCGAGGATGTAGTTATTGATTACATTACGCGCAATACTTAATGCAATTGTCCGTTGTTAGCAACTTAATACCGGAGGGGGTTCGGACGATAACCCGAAGGTGGACTTTTTAGGCATAGATGCGGTTGGATGGCGGTCTATGTACTTTGTCGTAATGCCCAATTAAATCTCACCTGTACTTATCATGACATGTATGTGCATTGTTATGCCCTCTCTATTTGTCAATTGCCCGACTGTAATTTGTTCACCCAAGCATGCTTTTATCTTATGGGAGAGACACCTCTAGTGAACTGTGGACCCCGGTCCATTCTTTTATACTCGAAATACAAATCTGCTTGCAATACTTGTCTTTACTTGTTTTCTTGCAAACAATCATCTTCCACACAATACGGTTAACCCTTTGTTACAGCAAGCCGGTGAGATTGACAACCTCACTCGTTTCGTTGGGGCAAAGTACTTTGGTTGTGTTGTGCAGGTTCCACGTTGGCGCCGGAATCTACGGTGTTGCGCCGCACTACATCCCGCCGCCATCAACCTTCAACGTGCTTCTTGGCTTCTCCTGGTTCGATAAACCTTGGTTTCTTTCGAGGGAAAACTTGCTTCGCTGTGCGCATCATACCTTCCTCTTGGGGTTCCCAACGAACGTGTGAGTTACACGCCATCAAGCTCTTTTTCGGCGCCGTTGCCGGGGAGATCAAGACACGCCGCAAGGGGAGTCTCCACTTCCCAATCTCTTTACTTTGTTTTTGTCTTGCTTTATTTTATTTACTACTTTGTTTGTTGCATTATATCAAAACACAAAAAAATTAGTTGTTAGCTTTACTTTATTTACTGTCTTGCACTCTATATCAAAAACACAAAAAAAATTAGTTACTTGTTTTACTTAATATCATGCATGTTTTTATTTCACTAGTTAAGCATAATGGAAAACAACAAAAATATGAGAGATCTTTATGAACTTTATCTTGAATTAGGACATGATGTGTTTGAAGAGAGAATTAAAAAACCCATGGAACTTTATATGCATGCTAATGGGAATGTTATTACTACGGATGCTTTGAACACCATTGTTGCTAATGCTATGGAAAATTCTAAGCTTGGGGAAGCTGGCTCTGATGAGCAGGATCTTTTTAGTACCCCAAGCATTGAGGAGAAAATTTTCTTTTATGATTACAATATGCCTCCTATATATGATGATAGCCACTTTGTTGAATCTGCTCCCACTACAACTAATAAAATTGATTATGCTTACGTGGAGAGTAATAATTTTATGCATGAGACTCATGATAAGAATGCTTTATGTGATAGTTACATTGTTGAGTTTGCTCATGATGCTACTGAAAATTATTATGAGAGAGGAAAATATGGTTGTAAAAAATTTCATGTTACTAAAACACCTCTCTATGTGCTGAAATTTTTGAAGCTACACTTGTTTTATCTTCCTATGCTTGTTACTTTGATCTTCATGAACTTGTTTATTTACAAGATTCCTATGCATAGGAAGCATTTTAGACTTAAATGTGTTTTGAATTTGCCTTTTGATGCTCTCTTTTGCTTCAAATACTATTTCTTGCGAGTGCATCATTAAAACTCGTCGAGCCCATCTTAATGGCTATAAAGAAAGAACTTCTTGGGAGATAACCCATGTGTTATTTTACTACAGTATTTTTGTTTTATATTTGAGTCTTGGAAGTTGTTTACTACTGTAGCAACCTCTCCTTATCTTAGTTTTATGTTTTGTTGTGCCAAGTAAAGTCTTTGATAGTAAAGTAAATACTAGATTTGGATTACTGCGTTGTAAACAGATTTCTTTGCTGTCACGAATCTGGGTCTAATTCTCCGTAGGTAACTCAGAAAATTAAGCCAATTTACGTGAGTGATCCTCAGATATGTACGCAACTTTCATTCAATTTGGGCATTTTCATTTGAGCAAGTCTGGTGCCCTAATAAAATCCATCTTTACGGACTGTTCTGTTTTGACAGATTCTGCTTTTATTTCGCATTGCCTCTTTTGCTATGTTGGATGAATTTCTTTGATCCATTAATGTCCAGTAGCTTTATGCAATGTCCAGAAGTGTTAAGAATGATTGTGTCACCTCTGAACATGTGAATTTTTTATTGTGCACTAACCCTCTAATGAGTTGTTTCGAGTTTGGTGTGGAGGAAGTTTTCAAGGATCAAGAGAGGAGTATGATACAATATGATCAAGGAGAGTGAAAGCTCTAAGCTTGGGGATGCCCCGGTGGTTCACCCCTGCATATTCTAAGAAGACTCAAGCGTCTAAGCTTGGGGATGCCCAAGGCATCCCCTTCTTCATCGACAACATTATCAGGTTCCTCCCCGAAACTATATTTTTATTCCGTCACATCTTATGCACTTTGCTTGGAGCGCTCGGTTTGTTTTTGTTTTTGTTTTGTTTGAATAAAATGGATCCTAGCATTCACTTTGTGGGAGAGAGACACGCTCCGCTGTAGTATATGGACAAGTATGTCCTTAGGCTCTACTCATAGTATTCATGGCGAAGTTTCTTCTTCGTTAAATTGTTATATGGTTGGAATTGGAAAATACTACATGTAGTAACTCTAAAAATGTCTTGGATAATTTGATACTTGGCAATTGTTGTGCTCATGTTTAAGCTCTTGCATCATATACTTTGCACCCATTAATGAAGAAACACTTAGAGCTTGCTAATTTGGTTTGCATATTTGGTTTCTCTAGAGTCTAGATAATATCTAGTATTGAGTTTTGAACAACAAGGAAGACGGTGTAGAGTCTTATAATTTTTACAATATGTCTTTTATGTGAGTTTTGCTGTACCGTTCATCCTTGTGTTTGTTTCAAATAACCTTGCTAGCCTAAACCTTGTATCGAGAGGGAATACTTCTCATGCATCCAAAATATTTGAGCCAACCACTATGCCATTTGTGTCCACCATACCTACCTACTACATGGTATTTATCCGCCATTCCAAAGTAAATTGCTTGAGTGCTACCTTTAAAATTCCATCATTCACCTTTGCAATATATAGCTCATGGGACAAATAGCTTAAAAACTATTGTGGTATTGAATATGTACTTATGCACTTTATCTCTTATTAAGTTGCTTGTTGTGCGATAACCATGCTTCTGGGGACGCCATAAACTATTCTTTGTTGAATATCATGTGAGTTGCTATGCATGTCCGTCTTGTCTGAAGTAAGAGAGATCTACCACCTTAATAGTTGGAGCATGCATATTGTTAGAGAAGAACATTGGGCCGCTAACTAAAGCCATGATTCATGGTGGAAGTTTCAGCTTTGGACATATATCCTCAATCTCATATGAGAATAATAATTGTTGCCACATGCTTATGCATTAAAGAGGAGTCCATTATCTGTTGTCCATGTTGTCCGGTATGGATGTCTAAGTTGAGAATAATCAAAAGCGAGAAATCCAAAATGCGAGCTTTCTCCTTAGACCTTTGTACAGGCGGCATGGAGGTACCCCATTGTGACACTTGGTTAAAACATGTGTATTGTAATGATCCGGTAGTCCAAGCTAATTAGGACAAGGTGCGGGCACTATTAGTATACTATGCATGAGGCTTGCAACTTGTAAGATATAATTTTCATAACTCATATGCTTTATTACTACCGTTGACAAATCTGTTTCATGTTTTCAAAATAAAAGCTCTAGCACAAATATAGCAATCGATGCTTTCCTCTTTGAAGGACCATTCTTTTTACCTTTATGTTGAGTCAGTTCACCTATCTCTCTCCACCTCAAGAAGCAACCACTTGTGTGAACTCGTGCATTGATTCCTACATACTTGCATATTGCACTTGTTATATTACTCTATGTTGACAATTATCCATGAGATATACTTGTTACAAGTTGAAAGCAACCGCTGAAACTTAATCTTCCTTTGTGTTGCTTCAATACCTTTACTTTGATTTATTGCTTTATGAGTTAACTCTTATGCAAGACTTATTGATGCTTGTCTTGAAGTACTATTCATGAAAAGTCTTTGCTTTATGATTCACTTGTTTACTCATGTCATTACCATTGTTTTGATCGCTGCATTCATTACATATGTTTACAAATAGTATGATCAAGGTTATGATGGCATGTCACTTCGTAAATTATCTTTGTTATCGTTTTACCTCGCTCGGGACGAGCGTAACTAAGCTTGGGGATGCTGATACGTCTCCGACGTATCGATAATTTCTTATGTTCCATGCCAAATTATTGATGATATCTACATGTTTTATGCACACTTTATGTCACATTCGTGCATTTTCTGGAACTAACCTATTAACAAGATGCCGAAGAGCCGCTTGTCTGTTTTCGCTGTTTTTGGTTTCAGTAAATCCTAGTAACGAAATATTCTCGGAATTGGACGAAATTAAAACCCAGGGTCCTATTTTGCCACGAAGCTTCCGGAAGACCGAAGAGGAGTCGAAGTGGGGCCACGAGGGGCCGCCACCATAGGGCGGCGCGGCCCAGGCCTTGGCCGCGCCGACTCGTGGTGTGGGGCCCTCGTGTGGCCCCCCACGTTGCCCTTCCGCCTACTTAAAGCCTCCGTCGCGAAACCCCCGAGGCGAAAAACCACGATACGGAAAACCTTACCGAGACGCCGCCGCCGCCAATCCCATCTCGGGGATTCTGGAGATCTCCTCCGCACCCTCGCCGGAGAGGGGATTCATCTCCCGGAGGACTCTTCACCGCCATGGTCGCCTCCGGAGTGATGAGTGAGTAGTTCACCCCTGGACTATGGGTCCATAGCAAGTAGCTAGATGGTTGTCTTCTCCTCATTGTGCTCCATTGTTGGATCTTGTGAGCTGCCTAACATGATCAAGATCATCTATCTGTAATACTATATGTTGTGTTTGTCGGGATCCGATGGATAGAGAATACCATGTTATGTTAATTATCAAGTTATTACCTATGTGTTGTTTATGATCTTGCATGCTCTCCGTTATTAGTAGAGGCTCTGGCCAAGTTGATGCTAGTAACTCCAAGAGGGAGTATTTATGCTCGATAGTGGGTTCATGTCTCGCGTGAACTGGGGAGTGACGAAAACCCCTAAGGTTATGGATGTGTTGTTGCCACTAGGGATAAAACATTGATGCTATGTCCGAGGATGTAGTTATTGATTACATTACGCGCAATACTTAATGCAATTGTCTCGTTGTTAGCAACTTAATACCTGGAGGGGTTCGGACGATAACCCGAAGGTGGACTTTTTAGGCATAGATGCGCTTGGATGGCGGTCTATGTACTTTGTCGTAATGCCCAATTAAATCTCACTCGTACTTATCATGACATGTATGTGCATTGTTATGCCCTCTCTATTTGTCAATTGCCCGACCGTAATTTGTTCACCCAACATGCTTTTATCTTATGGGAGAGACACCTCTAGTGAACTCGTGGACCCCGGTCCATTCTTTTATACTCGAAATACAAATCTGCCGCAATACTTGTTCTTTACTTGTTTTCTTGCAAACAATCATCTTCCACACAATACGGTTAACCCTTTGTTACGAGCAAGCCGGTGAGATTGACAACCTCACCGTTTCGTTGGGGCAAAGTACTTTGGTTGTGTTGTGCAGGTTC
>NC_061514.1:110753244-110807184 GCF_022539505.1 Lolium rigidum
CCAAGTTCTTGAGGAAGCCATCCGGAAGTTCATCACACCTGATCACAAACCCTCCCCCGAATCCTCATACGTCCATTCGGCCCCAACTTAAGCCATCCTATGGCATCTGCTCGTTCACCACGACGACATTCAAAATATTGGTAGCAGAAAACGAAGTCAATAAAAGTCGTCTCTTTTTGTTCAAGCCATCTTTAATTTCACATCCCTTATCTGCACGAATACGACATACACCCAGCCAGATGTAATAAAGCCATGATCGGCGAGGAACAGCCCTGGTCTTCAACAACATGGACACATGGACAACCTTGTAGCCATAATTGTCGAGCGGTGCATTGAAGGTGTTCGTGTCCGACACTTTAATTTTGAACCCCCTTAAATCTCTACCTTAGCTTTCGACTCCCCTCTTGAGAGTCCTCGTCTCTTATGTAATGGCTTTGTAATCCAAACCGTGCTAAAATTTATAAAGGTTTAGGCTGGCAATGGCCTGCCATATTTACGTTTAACAAAAAGAAAGCCATGAAAAGCTAACAAGGCATCGCTGGCGGAAAATGTGCATGGACTGCCATCGTACACATTGTTCGGGAAAAGGAAGTCATTACGTCCAAAATATTGGTAGCAGGAAAACAAAGTCAATAAAAGTCGTATCTTTTTGTTCAAGACATCTTTAATTTCACATCCCTTATCTGCACGAATACGGCATACACCCAGCCATATGTAATAAAGCCATGATCGACGAGGAACAGCCCTGGTCTTCAACAACATGGACAACCTTGTAGCCATAATTGTCGAGCGGTGCATTGAAGGTGTTCGTGTCCGACACTTTAATTTTGAACCCCCTTAAATCTCTACCTTAGCTTTCGACTCCCCTCTTGAGAGTCCTTATCTCTTGTGTAATGGCTTTGTAATCCAGACCGTGCCAAAATTTATAAAGATTTAGGCTGGCAATGGCCTGCCATATTTACGTTTATCAAAAAGAAAGCCATGAAAAGCTAACAAGGCATCGCTGGCGGAAAATGTGCATGGACTGCCATCGTACACATTGTTCGGGAAAAGGAAGTCATTACGTCCAAAATATTGGTAGCAGGAAAACAAAGTCAATAAAAGTCGTATCTTTTTGTTCAAGACGTCTTTAATTTCACATCCCTTATCTGCACGAATACGGCATACACCCAGCCAGATGTAATAAAGCCATGATCGGCGAGGAACAGCCCTGGTCTTCAACAACATGGACAACCTTGTAGCCATAATTGTCGAGCGGTGCATTGAAGGTGTTCGTCTCTGACACTTTAATTTTGAACCCCCTTAAATCTCTACCTTAGCTTTTGACTCCCCCCTTGAGAGTCCCTATCTATTGTGTAATGACTTTGTAATCCAGACCGTGCCAAAATTTATAAAGGTTTAGGCTGGCAATGGCCTGCCATATTTACGTTTAACAAAAAGAAAGCCATGAAAAGCTAACAAGGCATCGCTGGCGGAAAATGTGCACGCACTGCCATCGTACACATTGTTCGGGAAAAGGAAGTCATTACGTCCAAAATATTGGTAGCAGGAAAACAAAGTCAATAAAAGTCGTATCTTTTTGTTCAAGACATCTTTAATTTCACATCCATTATCTGCACGAATACGACATACACCCAGTCAGATGTAATGAAGCCATGATCGGCGAGGAACAGCCCTGGTCTTCAACAACATGGACAACCTTGCAGCCATAATTGTCGAGCGGTGCATTGAAGGTGTTCGTGTCCGACACTTTAATTTTGAACCCCCTTAAATCTCTACCTTAGCTTTTGACTCCCCCCTTGAGAGTCCCTATCTCTTGTGTAATGACTTTGTAATCCAGACCGTGCCAAAATTTATAAAGGTTTAGGCTGGCAATGGCCTGCCATATTTACGTTTAACAAAAAGAAAGCCATGAAAAGCTAACAAGGCATCGCTGGCGGAAAATGTGCACGGACTGCCATCGTACACATTGTTCGGGAAAAGGAAGTCATTACGTCCAAAATATTGGTAGCAGGGAAACAAAGTCAATAAAAGTCGTATCTTTTTGTTCAATACATCTTTAATTTCACATCCCTCATCTGCACGAACACGACATACACCCAACCAGATGTAATAAAGCCATGATCGGCGAGGAACACCCTGGTCTTCAACAACATGGACAACCTTGTAGCCATCATTGCCGAGCGGTGCATTGAAGGTGTTCGTGTTCGACACTTTAATTTTGAACCCCCTTAAATCTCTACCTTAGCTTTCGACTCCCCTTTTGAGAGTCCTTATCTCTTGTGTAATGGCTTTGTAATCCAGACCGTGCCAAAATTTATAAAGGTTTAGGCTGGCAATGGCCTGCCATATTTACGTTTAACAAAGAGAAAGCCATGAAAAACTAACAAGGCATCGCTGGCGGAAAATGTGCACGGACTGCCATCGTACACATCGTTCGGGAAAAGGAAGTCATTACGTCCAAAATATCGGTAGCAGGAAAACGAAGTCAATAAAAGCCGTCTCTTTTCGTTCAAGACAAATTTAGTACCCCATGGCTCGTGTGCATGGGCACGG
Source organism: Lolium rigidum (assembly GCF_022539505.1). Lineage (NCBI taxonomy): Eukaryota > Viridiplantae > Streptophyta > Magnoliopsida > Poales > Poaceae > Lolium > Lolium rigidum. The sequence continues at coordinate 110,755,801 of NC_061514.1, forward strand.
TCATAACCCCGGATGTAATAACGCCATGATCGGTGATTGAAGTCCCTAGCCTTCAACAACATCGACGACCTTGCAGCCATCATCGCCGAGCGATGCATTGAAGGCATTCATCTGTGGTCTCAGAGTTACAAAAGCGCCGTTGTCAAAGACATTTTGATTTTGAATCCCCTTGAATCTCTACCTTAGCTTTTAGCTTCCCCTTCGGAGTCCTTCTCTTGTGTATTGGTTTTGTAATCCATGTTGTGTTGATTTTTATAAATGTTCCGGTCTGGCCTTGGCTTGCCGTAGTTACAGCTTTAAAAAGCCATGAAAGGCTAACTAGCCATCGAACCCACACTCGCCGAGCTGCCGACGGAAAATGTGCACGGACTGCCATTTTTCACATTGTTGGTGGAAAAGGAAGTCAATTATACATACTACCGTTTTAATTTGCATTGTATGTCAGCAACACAGCCTACAAAATCTTCCAAAAAAATCTTGCTAAAAAATGCTTTCCAAAAGAAAGGAGACATGCACAGGCCATGAAACCACCACAGCATGCACGGAAACGGTCACACACCGCAGCAGTGGAAGCGGCCCGAAATTCGGACGGCCGGTGCAGGGAGGGAAAGGAAAGCGCGGGGGAAAAAGTGGAAAACCCGGGAAACGATAAAAATATTCCGCGGATCCCGCTCGCTCGCGCTGCGCACGGGAGGAGGCGAACAAGTGAAACCCCCAACCCAACGAAAACAAAGGGAGCCGCCCCGCCCGCCCACCCCAGCCTAGAGTAGAAAACGAGATCGGGCTAGGCGCCCCCACCCCAGAGCAGAGCAGGCAGAGCAGGCCACGCGCCCCCCCTCCTCTCATCTCCCACCTCCCGTTCCCTCGCGCCGCGCGGAAGGCCAAGCGGGAGACGCCGATTTCCCCGGAACCCCCAACGCCCCTCCCTCTCCTCTGCCCTGCCCCGGGGGTTTCACCACCACCACCCGTCCCCCCATCGCCGCACCAATCCCAGTCACTCCCCGCCGCCGCCGCATTCCAGGGCGCCTCCGTCTGTCCTCCGCGCGCGTCCGCTGCAGGCTCCCGAGAGCCCACCCGCCCCTTCCGCTCCTTGCGGATCTCGGCTCCTGCCGCCGTCGCCGGCGCCGGTGTGGGGTATTCCGTATCGCGCCCCGAGCCGCCGCCTGCCTGCCTGCCGCGGCGAATCGTCGTCTCCTTCCATGGGGCCGCCGCCGGGGCTCCGATTCGGGGTCTGATTCTCCGCCTTCTTCTATCTCTGCCGCCGGGTCGATTTGGGATCCGTCCGATCGAGATTGCTCCGTGAAGTTTTTGGTCCTAGGGATATTTTTTGATTCGCCCCGGATCAGGAATAGAGGGTTCTTCTCTTCTCTGCTCTGCTCTTTGGTGGGGGTAACGGGGAGATCTAGGGTTGCCGTCTTCTTCTACCTATCCATCCATCGTTCCTTCCTTCTCTTGTTCTTCATATTCCATCCATCCATCCATCCATCCATCCATCCGTAGAAAAAAACACAAAAAAAAGAGGAGTATCAGCAGTAGTAGTAGGGGATTGATTATTTTGGAAGAGGCTACCTATCTCTATCTATCCATGGCGCTGAATTACCACCCGTCGTGCTCCTTCCTGGCGAGCGACGACTGGTCGGCGGCCATGATGCGGGGCTGCGGCTGCTGGTCGGAGGAGGCCTCCCCGCTCTCCTCCATCGGGGTCAACTCCCTCTGGTGGGACGACTTCGAGGACCTCGACCCCGTCGACCTCCTCCCCACCGACCCCTTCGGGATGAACTTCGAGACCACGCTCACCGCCGCGCTCGCAACCTGCTCCGATCTCACCAACCTCCTCAACCAGGCTCTCGCGCTCACCGTCGACCCGCTCCGTGGCGGCGGCGGCACACGGAGCACCGCCTTCGCCTTCGAGGCGGCGGCCCCCTTTGCCTGCGGAGGCCCTTCTGTCGCCGCCTCTGCTCAGAGTCAGAGGCTGCCTCCCCTTGCAGAGCCGATTGCATCTCCCCCTGGCGATGCTGCATTGATGTCCCACGACACGGCTGATGCTGGTGCCGCGCCGCATGATGCCATGGTGTTTGCTCTCCGCTACCTCGGCCTCCGCGACCTCCTGGCGGTGGAGATGGTGTGCAAGTCCCTGCATTCCGCTGTCCGCGGCGACGACTCCCTGTGGAAGTGCATCCACGTGGAGCCGGTCCTCAGCGCCAAGATATCTGATCCCGATCTTCTGTGCCTCACGCAGAAGATACCCGGTGTTTTGCAGTGTCTGAATATCGACGACTGCATACATGTCACCGATAAGGGTCTGAATGCTCTTCTTGGAAGTAATCCCAAGTTAATGAAGGTTAGTGTTGTCAGCCACACAATCCTCTTGCAGTTTTTTCCAGGATTACTTCATCTCTTTGATATTTGGCAATACATTTTTATCTGTGTATGTTCATAGTTACACTAGTGTACTTCCTATCGTAGCATATACTCTGATAAAGAAAATGTAATAGGCACTAAAATTTCAAACTGAATAGGACTCGACCCAGGTATTGGAGGTTTACAGCCACAACTCCCACAAATTGAGCTAGGGCCAGTTCCTAAGGGAACATAAATGTTATATGAAGCATAATACGTTTAGCTAGTTCTAGCTATCTGGAAGTATTTACTGTCACAAATATTCCCTATGGATTATTGGGTATGTTGATACTCAATCCTGTCGAGTGTGCTTTTGGTCTTTTTCTTGGTTTTTATTGTTACATATTATTATAGCACAAATAAAAAACTTAGATACGGAGTATTACTATTAACTTGTCCATATGTCTGCTGGATCACAGCCTCTAGGGCGAATTAGTTTGGTGAGACCCCTGCATGGTCTGCAAGAGCTGTGATAGCTGGCAGCAAAAGCAGGAAAATACTGGATGAAATGTTCTTGCCACATTACTAGTTTATCATATGACTTCCTAACCTGAAGGCTATTGCGAAGAATTCCATACAGAATCTTTGACTGGATGATTTTTCATGTTTATAATTTCTTGTGGTAGTTCAAAGTTGAAACATCAAGAGAAAACTTGTCCTACCAATTCTGGATACAACTCTTTCTGTGCATGTGCTTGTGTTCTACATTTTTTAGTTTCACAGAAACATTTCTGTTTATTATATGTTCTAATTTTCTCTTTCTTACACAGTTGAGCATTGCGCGCTGCCCGAGGTTAACTTTAGATGGTCTTATTGCCAATCTCAAGTCATTCAATATGAAGGAAAAATCTGGTATCAAGAGCCTCAGAATTGATAAGAACTTCAATCTGCCAGAACAGGATTATGAGGAGTTATTATCCTTGTTGAACATCGACAAGATGCAGGAGTTGCACAACCGGGCTCCACGGTTCCGTCATGCTAACCATTTTTTATCAGGTTGCGAAGACGGATATGCTCTTGATATTGAGATGTGTCCTATATGTCAGAGCTACAAACTTGTTTTTGACTGCCCTGAAGAGGGGTGCAGTGACAGAAGATCTGGAAATTGCAGAGCATGCGAGGTTTGCATCAAGAGATGCAGGCAGTGTGGAAGGTGCTTAGAACGGAATGAGAAGTTTGAAGAGAAATTTGATCTGGACTACCTTTGCTACAAGTGTCGAGGGGATCCAGCTTCATCTCTTCCTGTGGAGAAGGATTTGGTCTCCATTTTATCCAGTGGAAGAATACCTTCTCCTTGACCACAGGGGAGACCAGCAGTCGATTTACAGCCAGTCAGTCATCTTAGCATAGCTACTACTGATGGAAGAAAAGACAAAAAAAAAAAGGTTTGCTTATCTATCCATGGAGGTGTGGTCGCTAACACATGCTACGTTGCAAGAAAAACAAAAAAAAAAACTTGGTAAATCCAGCAGAAAAAGGATGGTGTTCTATTTATGGCTTCACCAGCGACAATAAGGTGGGTGGTGCTGTATTTTTTTGGCTGGTATAATGTTTATTTCTTTCTTGATGAGGCACTCATTTTGTTAACACGATGTTTCTCTTGGAATTTGCAGTTCAATAGTGTAAAAGTACAGCGTGAAAAATTGTGTCAGTGGGTTGCTTGATGCTGCAGCTTCCTGGGAAGATCGGAGATTAACTTACTACTACTTCGCTTCCCACAAATAAGACCTGGAGTATATGTTTTATATCTGTATATGCGTGAGCGTGACATTGTAATAGTTTTTCCTGGAGTCGTGGTGTCATGTGAGTGGATAGCTACTTCGATATAAATAAATTAATGTGACTTCTAACCAAAAAATCGCCATCTTCACTTTGGTTGCTCCCTTGGTTATGGTTTTCTGAAATGGACTGTGAGTCTGATATATCTCGTTGTGCTAAAATCTGCCCTGTTGTGCCGTCCTCGTTAGCAACAATGAAGGTGGCGCTGCAGGCAATCTTTACTGAAGGTTGCGTGTTCTTTCCTGATGATGTCTGCGTAGCGGCACTGATCTTATTGGGTGGACGGTGTTATGGGTCAAATGCCGTGTGATCCAGATAGGTCATGCACCAAATGTGAGCTCCGTTGGTTTTGGAATCATGTCGACTCAGACTAGCTAAGCTAGCTTGCTTGTTCCACAGGCAAGGCAAAGTAATGGATTCGTGAGAGCCGAGAAGTGGCCAGCAGCAGGTGGATTCTGACTTTGGAGAGTAGCAATCCATTTTGTCGTCCGAGGAGGAATCCATATCCCGGAAGCAAGCAGCACCTGTCGCGTTGCTGTGTTTTCTTGCTTTGCGTACGGGGGAACGTGTTGGCCAACTGATACATAACAAACAGCGGCCGGAAGAGTGAAGGAAGGAAGCCCCTGCTGCTAGGAAATCAGACCTCATGAAACCCGGTAATCAAGTTATCTACGTTATCGATAACGTATCTGGTGTGCCTGGTGTCAGAAAGTTTACATGCGAGAAAATTCGCTAAAAGAATCTGAAAGAAATTGAGTACATGCACAACATACTTCACATTGTCACAGAAATTCAGTTCAAATACACTGGATAATCAAAGACAAATTCCCCCAAATTCAGAAAAGAAGACAGCGGATCAGATTGTAGATGATTCAGTTCAGACTGAATTCGGCAAGCTTCTTTGAACATGACAGATTCAGCACATTTACACTATCAGAACTGAATCTGTTGTCTTTGTTTCCCGAGCTTTGATCTCAATTTGCATTTGAAAATTTGTGATGTGATGGATGTGTACCGTGTCCATGTTAGCATGAAATTCAGATTCTTTTACGACCTCTCATGGGATGTCCCCGACCTGACGTGCTGCACTACAAGCTCGGGTAAACTAGATGAAGGAAGAGGTGTAGTAGTAGTTCCTTGTTTTCTTTGTTCTTCTGCAAGACTGCAACAAGTAGTCCAGGCGTGGCTGTTTTAAAAACACAACTGAAGCCCACATGCTGGCTGACCACCTACTTGATTCACGCTGCTACTACCTTCTTTCTAGTTTCAGTAGTTTAAGTAAATCTGAAGAACATGGGAATCGTCACAGGAGACATCATATCAGCCTATACTATCTTAACCAAAATAAAAATAAGCGGTGCGATTGACATGAGTAATTCATGATTTTATTTCAAGAATAATCAGAGCGAAGGAACATAACAAACAGGAACAGCGCCCGGACGGAAGAGCGAAGGAAGGAAGCCCCTGCTGCTAGGAAACCAGACCTCATGAAACCCGGTAATCAAGTTATCTACATTATCGACAAGACGACAACGTATCTGGTGCACCTGGAGTCTGAAATTTACATGCAAAAAAGTTCGCCAAACAAATCTGAAGAAAATGACTACATGCAGAACATACATCAACCTTGTAATTAAAATTCGGTTAAAAATTTGAACTACAACTCGATAAACATACATACAACTCAGCTTTGACGTAGTCTCTTATGTGAAAGGAAAACTCATATCTTCTCCGTCTGCTTAGCCGAGATGTGCAATTGGAGTAAGCTTATCTGACTTGAGATGCAACTTCCTTTCCTACACTCCACATAGGTCATGATGCGAAAAAGAAGAAAGTAACACTCCTGTTTATCAATTCAAACATGAGGTGTAAGAAGGAATAGTGTAAACAGGTTCCACTGGGAGTGTTGAGGCTCGACAATTCGGTTCAAATTTTGACCTACAATTAAAGACAAGGCGACAAGTTCTCTCTCAAGAAAAGAGCGAAGAATACAAATTGACTATGGATTTGGCATATTGACACTATTACAATTGAATATGGTGTCTTCATTTTCGAGCTGATATTTGAATTTGTATTTGAATTTTTCTGATGTGGTAGACGTGTACTGTGTACATGTTAGCAGCAAATTCAGAATCTTTTACGACCTTTTTAGGGGTATCTCTGATGTCGATACACCACAAGCTTGGTAAACTGTATGAAAGCTGCAGTTCCTTCTTTTTGTTATTCCTTTGCAATAAATAGTCCATATGTGTCTGTTTCGAAAACTAAAATGAAATCTGAAACCCAAATGTTAGAAAAGTTCTGCCATGATCATGTTCCATGTGTAAGAAATCACATTTCGTTTGCATGTCTTGCTAAGCTGAACCCCACCTGATTCACTGCTACCTGCTTTGTAATTTCAATAGTTTAAGTTAATCTGAAGAACATGGGAATCGTCATAGGGGACATCACATCAGTTTACACTATTCTAACCACAATAAAAAGAAGGGGCGTGATGGATGTGAGTAATTCAATTTTTTTTATGAAAGGGGTGAAGTCCCACATTTCCATATACAGTAAAAGAAAACATTCTACATATGTGAGTAATTTATGATTTCATTTCAAGAATAATCAGAATACAGTGTACATCCATTGACAGAATTACTCATGGGAAGAATTCTACATGGCCACCAACATCCCTACACAACAACTTGGCTTCAGAAGCCATTTTCCTGCTCCTATATAGCACCAGGTTTGTGAGCCGATGCTTGGGCTGCGGCTCGAATGATCTTGCCTCCGCCTCCTTCCCGAGCAGTGCGAGCTCCCGCGCGGGCATCACGTTGCCCCACCAGAACTCACGCAGGACCTCATGGATGAGCTCCCAGTATGCACGATCCCGAGGCACCCGGAAGAGGCTGCTCCCGTTGGGGGTCCAGCAGTAGAGGTCGACCCAGTCTCTGCCCATGATCTCCATCAGGCCCTGCACCTGAGGCATGTAGTAGTATGGCACGATACGCCATGGCAGAGCAATCTCAGGCTTACCCTTGTTGTACGGGCACTTGACTTCCAGGATCCCACCGTCAGGGTCACACCCCAGAATGCCGTCGGGTGAAGCTCCGAGCCAGCCAGAGTTAGCCTCAGTGTGCACGGCAAAACCAAGGGAACCCACCGACCTTCCTGTGATGGTCGCGTACTGCTCTACAGCCATGCTTTCATGATTAGTTCCCCAGGCCATGGCAGACTGGGCTGCATCCGCCAACTTGATGTCGCTTGGTCCGAAGACCTTCTCACTCCATAGCTCTGACCGTCTGTTGCCGGCCCAGAAACCCAAGGCAGTGCTGAAGGTGCTTGTGGTGAGCTTGTCCTTGCGGAGAGCAAACCACTCCTCTGACCGCTGGGCTACATCAGAAGAGGGAAGCTGGGCAGACACCATGAGGGCTGAAGATGACAAGGGAGATAGCAACGATGCCCGTGTATAGATCTTCAAGGAGGAACCCGAGCAGCTGCGGGGAATGTAGCCTTCAAAGTTTCTTCTCGATGGCAAGGATGCACACGGGGTTAACCGCACATGAGCTGTTGAGCAAAAGGCCGTTGGTATTGGCAGGAGTGTCCTGAACAAACAAGAAACTGCTCACTGGTTAGAAAGCATGTTAAATCGGCTATGCAGTTTGGAATGAGTATGTGATAGCTGGGAAAGCATACATAGGAAGTGCTCCACAAGAATGGCCAACCTCTGAATGTGCGTGTAACACATGACAGAGTTTATGTTATGCTTCTCTTATAGTATGAAGAGATTGCCTCATTTGTTGGATAAAGCATGGAAGAATTTTGCAAGCAACCACTTAGGGATTATTCCTTGCCTGACTCCAGGGAAGGAGACATGCTTGGGGGCAAGTAAACATTTCTGACAGGCGAACAGCGCATGCTACAACGAAGCAAACTATGTGTAGCTGAAAATGACAGCCTGCAATCCTGTTCTACTTTTTATCTAGTTGGGATATAGGACCCTTGTACTCCGATTCCACATGTAAAAGCTTGCCATACTGAATCGATTGCATTCAATTTGAAACAATCAGTAAGCTACACCACTCGATAAACAACCTCAAGTCAAACTAAACAGGACTATAACGGCCATTTCCCAAACAATTTCGCATTTGGGAACGAGTATCATTCGTATCGCCGTTTACGATGCTCTCAAGCTAGGACGAGTGACAGTGTAGGACAAAGCAATAGAGCGGCGGGAGTGGTGGCGGGGATGGGTAGCTGACTCACCTGCGCGGTGCGGGAGTGCGAGCGACGAGGCCGGCCGAGCAGAGCGAAGCCTCGGCCTCGGCGGCGCGGCCCCGCGGCTGAGCGCATGACGGCCGGCGGCCGCCGCCTGCGGAGAGGCTGCCATGGCTAGGTCTCCGCTTGTGGATGGGCTGGTTCCGGCCGAATGGGTTCGGGACGGGACAAGCCCAAGGTCTCGGTCCGGGTCGAACTCGAACGAAAACTTGCCTTCCGACCCAGGGCAAAAACGTCATATATAGAATCACAAATCAAATTCGATGCCAGGTGAAATTTCTCCAGCAGCCGCCGCCGCAGCGAAGGGAGGGAACGGGGAGGCGAGCGGCGCCGGCGACGGCGGCGGAGATGTCCCGGCGGACGCCAACGACCGTACGGACACCGACTTGCTTGCGAGGGTTTACTGTATGTCTGTATCCGAGGGTTTTACGATTCTCTTCTAATCGGTTTCTGGGTTTCCGCCGCCGCAGATTGCCCCGGGACGCAGTCGGATGCGGCGGGGAAGGCGGAGTCATGCGCAGGATGCCCCAATCAGCAGATCTGCGCCACCGCACCCACGGGCCCTGACCCCGGTAACACCACTCTGCCTCTCTGCAACTTGCCGCCGCGCCACCGTTTCCTCAATCAGATACTTATGCGATATCAATGTGGTTTGCTTGCTAGCATGTTGCACCGATGCTTATTGTGGTCAGGGGTTCGTTGCAGCTGAGTGTGACTGTACGAGCTTGGTAGATGATCGTGTGGTCTGCACTTACCTGAGCATGCGTTGCGCTTGAATTAAGCTCGCGTGCAGAAGATTTATTAAATTTGACTGTCACTAAACCCAACCTGCCAGCAAATTTGCGTGCAATCTGTGCATACAAGTTGTTTTTGTATGTCTGATCGTGTACTCCATGATTTTGGAAGAAGCTTCCATGGTATGAACTGCAAAACAATTGTCTGATATGTGCTAGGAAAATATATGAGATGCCTGATAGATTCTACAGTTGGTTCATTGATTCTCAGGTGACATTACCGGATGACGGCGCCCTTGTAATATATGTCCAAATTTTAGTCGCCCTGATTCAGTTTGATCAATGGAAAAAGCACTATGTTTTGTTTGATTAAGTACCTGAAGAACCTACCATTGTGTTAAGCTTCTCATACTGTCATCATACATGTACATGTAAAACTAGAGCATTAGTTCAGTTAATTGTGTATGTGTGCCACCCTTAATGGATGCTATTACTGATGAAGTCAGCTGTTATTTTTGACCTAATGTCCCACAGTCACACATAAACCACTTACCTGTGACTGTTTTATTTACGCCTGTGAGCATCCTATATCTAATCTTTAACATGTCCTATGTCATTGGTTGCGTATCGGCATCATCTTATTGTTCTCTGATCTATATTAATTTTATTCTTGATAAGGCAACGCTAAATTGAGTTATTTTATTTCCAGATCTGCTTGTCATCACTGAGCGAATGAGTACTGTGAAACATAAGATACTGGTAATGTCTGGCAAGGGTGGTGTCGGGAAGAGTACGTTTTCAGCCCAGCTCTCATTTGCCCTTGCTGAGGACTATCAGGTCGGTCTTCTAGACATAGACATATGCGGACCTAGCATCCCAAAAATGTTAGGCCTCGAAGGCCAGGATATTCATCAAAGCAATGCTGGCTGGTCACCAGTGTATGTTGAGTCCAATCTTGGTGTCATGTCAGTTGGCTTCTTGCTGCCCGACCCAGATGATGCTGTCATATGGAGGGGTCCTCGCAAGAGTGGACTCATCAAAAAGTTCGTAATGGATGTTGATTGGGGAGAGATTGACTACCTCGTGGTGGATGCTCCTCCAGGAACCTCAGATGAAAATATATCAATTGTTTCGTACCTCCAGATTTCAGGAATAGATGGTGCCATCATCGTCACCACCCCACAGCAAGTTTCTCTAATTGACGCAAGGAAGATGATAAACTTCTGCAAAGAGGTTAAGGTTCCTGTCTTGGGTGTTGTTGAGAACATGAGTGGCTTGAGGCAGGCATTTTCCGATTTGAAATTCATGAACCCAAGCGAGACAGGTGACACCGACGCCACAGAGTTTGCCCTGAACTATATCAAGGAGAACGCCCCCAAACTTCTGTCGCTCGTTGCATGCAGCGAGGTGTTCGATAGCAGCAAGGGTGGAGCTGAGAAGATGTGCCATGAGATGGGAGTCCCTTTCCTTGGGAAGGTGCCCATGGATCCACAGCTTGGCAAGGCGGCGGAGGAGGGGAGATCATGCTTCACCGATCAGAAGTGCAGTGCAAGTGCTCCAGCTCTTAGAAGTATAATCAAGAAGCTGTTCAAGCCCCAATGAGAAGTTCGAGTTGACAGATATCCGTGAAAATGATACTCAGAGAGGTTGTCTTTTATGGCACTTGCAAAGATATATACAAAGGAAACAGTACCTCAAAAATGATACACAGAGCGTTATCCAATACCTCAAAAATCAGGAAATAGTTTCCTTTGTATATATCACACATTCACACACAGAGTGTTGTCTTTTGTGGCACCTGCGGTTTGAAGAAAACCTTCTGTTGTCACATGCAAATTCGGTTAGATTTTGCACTACTGTGTCTTACTACAATAGGAAAAAACAAATATTACCTGTAGAAACTATGAGATGTTGTTTACTCACAAATCATAATCCTAAATTTGAGGTCCTTTACTTTTTTCGTTTCTATATGCCTTTAGAAGGGTCTACTTTTTGTTCTGTGTATCAACCTAGTTATTAAACACAACTGGTGATTGTTGGAACGTGTCTGGTTCTCGTTTCCCCCCTTTTATCACATTACACTGCAATTTGTTTTGTTACACTTCCTCATGTTTGGTTTGACTTCTTTTTGGGAACACTGAGTATTACACTAACGCACGGAAGAACACATATGAACTGACGTAGTGATGCGGACCACCATTTTTTTTTTTGACGAAAATGCAATGGCGGCTGGTTTTCATTGGCTAATAATCATGAGAGGTTACAGAGTCGATCAGGGAGTCACAGAGAATTGAGTTGATGAAATGAGCACTATTGTATATGACTATTCGCTGTAGTAAGATGCAGACATTGGACCGAGCAACTAGGCTCACTAAAAACCACAAACAAAATGCATCTACCAATGAAAGCATGACCCACCAGACATTTATCTTGTGTTTTGGTAGTACGCGCAAGTAAATACACAATCCTCTAGTTGTAATGTCTCACGTACTTGTTACTCACTGCATTGTGTTGTAATATATAACTTGAGCAAATCGGACGGCTTACACTTCAACAGATACAAAGGTGGAACATAATTTCTTCTCACCGGCAATACATATTGTTACCTTCGTCCGCAAAGAGATCCACAATTAGAGTGTCAGATTTCTATTGTTTGAGCGCGAGAAAAACTAAGGGTTTTCTATGTACAGTAGGATGGGTTGGACTAAATTTTGGAATAGGTGGCATCAGGAAATAGGTACTTTCTTGCTTCGCCAAACTTTGGGCTAAGCAATTGGGTGCTAGTATCCCTGTCAAACTTTTCCTAGTAGAAACTGGCATTTGCTGTATTTTGTGCAATTTGTTTTCACAGAAAACGTAGGGGTAGACAGAGAAGTCCGTTGCAGACGCTAACAACAAACCCTCGTACGTAGGTTTCACATAAAACGAGAGTTTTCCACTCAGGGTGCTGTGGATTCTAAATAATCCGCTCTAAGTTGTGGGCTGCGAAAAAGCTACAGTGAGCTGAAGAATACGAGAATGTTAGAATTTGTTTGGTTGGAACAATTGTGAGACAGTAGATTTATTAGAAGTTGTTAGTAGTACCAATGTTGTACCCATCGGATACATAGAAACTGTTTATATGCTAATTGATCGAAAAATGCAGATCGGTACAGTGGTTAAGTTTACATTATAATGACTTTTCACAATAAACATTTATTCTAATGTTGCATATATAGACCAATAATATGGGATTTTCTTAACTTAGTTCTCAGTCAACTTTACAGTCGTCAGATATGTTCTACGGAGATTTGTGTGTGGGCTAGATATTATTCTCTTGTTTTAAAATGAGACCAGCTAGGGCTAGCCCATGGCGGTGTATTTTTATAGAAGAAAACACCGTGAGGGCACATGACAGTCCCGGGGACTCGAATGTACCAACAGGTCGACGCCCTATTCTTGTTTTTTAATTATATAGGCAACGATGAACGGCCGATATAGGCGGGAAATTGGCCGCATGTATTTTTGTGCTGCCATTTTTTTTGTAGGACTAGTGTTGCCTGTGAGGATTTAGGCATTTTCATTGTCTAGGAGCATGTGTGCTTCCCGGGAATCAGGGTTTTGACCTCCTTGCTAGTCGCTAATTCCACTTTGACCTCTAAATTCATTTTTTCTGAAATGAGAGCTTTATAATAACGGGTTAACACCAGAGTTTTACATCATGTGCTACAAATTCTCTCACAATTGGGGCAGTTTATTCGACAATAATACATGTTTGGATAAGGGTTTGTCTCTGTCTCAGCTAACTGAATTTTTTAAAGAAAAGTGCAACCTATTTCTTTACACTTTTCTGGTAGAGAACTATAATTTTTATAGACATGTCAAAAAAATACCATGATACCATGATATAGACAATAAATTTTATAGACACTTTTCTGTTACATTTTTCATTTTAGACATATCAAAAAAATACCATGATATAGAAAATATTGTAATCTACAAATATGTAAATTTTCAGAATGAAATATGTTGTATTTTGGACTCAACAAAATTAACAAATCTTGATTTCATCACTGGTGAATAGTATTAAACAGTACACTATAATCTAGATTTTGTCATTTTTACCAAGGGTAAAATACAACACATTTAAATCTTAAAATTTACATATTAATAGATTCCAACATTCTCTATGTCTATGTATTTTTTTTTCAAAATTATCTGGAACTATAAAATCAAAAGTTTTAAAGTTTTTGAAAAAAAACCGGGCTACATATATCTCGGGCTACAAAAGTGGTTTTCGGGTATGAACCGATGCTTCTCGTTTGTGTTTCAGATTGTTCTAAGCAACCAATAAGATATCGTTGCCATAAAGAAAGATACCGAAAGAAGATAGTTGAGAGTTGGCTCTAGCTGGTAACATTAATGCCAACATTAGGCTGTCAAGCGGGGCGGGATGCGGGTTAGCAAATTGTACTACCGTTTCTTTAAATCTCCTCTATTTCCTAGCTCCATTTGCTCTAGTATTTTGTTTGCGGGATGTGAGAGCATCCCCACTCGTCTCCCCGACGAGGTCCCCAAGACCGCGTTTTGTCATCCGGACGGTGAATTTCGGTCCAGTCGCTCCCCCGGTTTCTCGTTTTCGTCTGGATTTGGTCCTTCATCCATCCGGCGAGCCCACGCCATCCCCGCCCCCCCGGGAGCGCTCGGGGAGTCCGGACGAAACGAAAGCGCGGGAAACGCCGAGGAAACTTCCCGCGCGTCTGGTGGCCCAACTTGTCGGCGAGAGACACCGATCGTTATCCTCATCGCATCGTCTTCCGCGCGCTGTAAAAGCCTGCCGCCGGTCAGTATTCGTCGGCCGCGTAGCTTCCACGCGGCGAGTTAATGCCGTCGCCTCGGTATCACGCACGCCTATCTCTATTTATCGCCGAACTACCGCGCCTGCCCCACATTCACCTCGCCCGCCTTCCCCCAAATCTTCCCCGATCTCGAACGAACTAGCAATGGCGAACGACGGTGCGGCCAACAACGGCTTTAGCCGCCGCTCTCTCCACCAATGGGAGGGACGGCTCCTCCACATGGCGGGCTACCCGGCGCCTCCGGACTTCCGCGCGCCGGGAGGATGGAGACTAAGCGCGGGCGGCGTGCCGATCCCGCCGCCGCCAATGGGTCGGGCCACCATGGACGCTGAGATCGAAGCAGTGCTCGCCACATTCACCGACGAGCAGCGCGCGGAGCCGCGCTTCTTCCCCGACGCATACGATTCGTGGAGCGAGTTCTTCCGGTGCAGGTACGAGCGCGAACTCACCGCGTATGACGGCCCTCCTCCTCCTCCGGTAAGGAACAACGCCGCCGGCCGCCGCCGATGGTGGAGCGCGCCTGGCCGCACCCTCTCGAATGTGCTCGCGCTCATCGAGGGCGGGAATTCCCCCGTCCTGCAAATGCCGCTGCTGGAGGCGGCTACTGTGTCGTGCCAGCGCGGTAGCTCCTGGCTGCCGAGGAGGATGGCGCCATCCTCCTCCTCGTCTGGGTCAAGGTCGGCGTCCAGGTCCGGCGGGTCGACGTCGGTCTTTGTTAAGGAGCCGACGTCTCCGTCGACACCGGCGCGCGTCAACAAGGAGCCGGCGTCTCCACCGCCGACCAGAGGGCGCAGCAGCGGCGCCCTCGTCATCCGCGACCAACCCTCCTCTAAGCGCGGGCGGAAGAGGAAGTCGGCGAAGAAGGAGGCCGCCGCGGCCGCCGCCAACCAGCTCGCCGAGGAGGAGGCGAAGCGCGCGGAGGACGCCGCGGTGGCGGAGGCGATCGCCAGGTCGCTGAAGGACCTGGTGCCCGCCGACAACAGCCTCCCATCGACGCCGCACCGGAGTGGTCCGGGCGCGACCGGGAGCGCCGAGGAGGCGGAGCGGCGGCCGGCGGCTGCTGGATCTGGCCGCCGCGCGTCAACTCGCCGCCCGCGCCGCCGCACCATCCGCCGGTAGGAACGCCACGCCCAGGGAGGTGATCAAGCTCGAGGAGAGCAGCGACGACGACATCTACCGGCCGTCGCCGCCACGCGCCGGCGACGCTGGCCAGGGTACGAGCCGCTGGTACGAGGCGCCGCCGCCCCAGGACGACGCCGGCTCGAGCGACGACGATGACGGCGGCGACTACGCGGCCTTCTACCGCCATTTCGGCATGTAGGAGGCCGCTTTTTAGTTTAAGTTTTAGTTTGCCAATCGCCGAATTCAAATATATGTACGAATTCGGCCTATTTATGTACGAAGTCGCCTCTATATGTTAAATATCATTAAATTTCGCTTATGTTTGAACGAGCTTCGCCCAATTTTTTCTGAATTCGCCGTATTATGTCAAAATACTTACATCCATCCTAGGCTCGCGGCTGGGAAAATGGGCATCCCTAGGCTAAATTTTCCTCCAATCCAGACAAAAATATCGCTGAATTTGGGCGTGGGCAGCCCAACGTCTGAGATATAGCTATTTGCGGATGCGGGCGTTTCAACCCTTGCCAACATGGAAGCGCACCAGAGTGCTACTTGTAGAATGTAACGTCTCACCTACTTGCGTGTGCTTATTGATGATGAAAGATCATATTCACCCACTGCCATTCGAAGAACATAATGTCTTCATGTGTGCAAACACATAATTTGTTCTTCTATATAGTTGTGGTTACATACGTCCACCACCTTGATACTTGGATACAACGAGAGCTTGCAATCCACATGTAGCAGAGTCACAACCGATCAAGCATTTCCCTTGTTACCATGGCTAGAAAAAATAACTTGTTACATAGGAGGCTGGTATGTATGTGTAGAACATAAGAATGGGCGGCGTCAAGAAATAGTTTATGTGAATCTACCGAGAGTTGTGGGCTGTGATGTACAATCGTGGAGGTAACCTTCTGTGCATTCGTTGTATTTCGCGTGCTACCGTTTCTACCATACCGTGCTGATCAACTACAGTATAATGCAACACGTGATTCAAGCTGCTGGTGCCTCGTCAAGGACTGAGATCCCGTGCCTCGCTGAAGCCAAGACACGCAGCGCCATGAGGCTCCATGTGGCAACGGGGAGATCAACTGCTGGTTATTAGCTAACCATAACCATTCCCGTGCAGAAAAAATCCTCCTGTCCCCATCCTCGCCAACTGCCACGGGTTTAGTTCTTGTACCATCCCTGTCCCCGGTGGGTAATGAAATACCCGAGTACCCGACGGTTCCCCATGTCCGATTAAACTGGCAACATTGAGTTAAAAAAAGGACAACATCCGGTGTCAGTTTGGACTTGCAGAAGCATTTCAGGCCTTGTGGTCAGTGCTGGTGCAGTTGGTCGTAGGACAAGCCACTGCAAGCCGATGTCGAATTCCTGGTAAAGCGTGAGTCGCGTGGCACCTGTACCTGAACGAGATCGAGGGACCTTGTGGCTCTCGCTATGGGGATGCAGCAGTTGCTGAGCGGATGAGTCAGTGGAGCCAAGCGGCAGCGGAGGCTGAGAGGATGTGGCCGCGCCTGAGAGGATGAATGAAGGGTGGCGAGTGGGTGCAAGCGGCGGCGGGGATCTTCTGGCGTAATGGAGTGTGACCGCGTGCAGCTGAAGACTGTAGGATGGTGGCTTGTCGCTGGACTAGCGGAAGGAGGGAGCGGAAGATCGGGAGGAGTGCAATTTGCGGGAGGGATGGATGTTAGAGTATACATACGGTTTAGGTTTAGGTAGTCTAGGATAGAGATAGATCTTGTGTCTTGTCTTGCACTCCAAGATGATCCCTATACGCCTATATATACTCGTCCATGAGGTTCAGTAATACATCCATCATATTCAACATATCTCTCTATCCTTCAACATGGTATCAGAACGGTACGCTCCTTAACCTAGCCGCCGCACAAGCTTCCGCCCGCGCCGCCCCCGGGGAGGTCAATCTCCATGGTCTACTCCAGGGGCCGCGCAACCCGTATGAGGGTTCGTCCGCCGATGCGTTGATCCGCTGTCCTCGAGTCCTTTTTTTCCAATCCGTATACGTTTTTTCCTTTTTGGTTTACCGATCATAGATCGGATTGAGCCGCCCATCGCCGTCGTCCTCTTGCGCCTCTACTCCGACAACGGCATCGACCTGCACCGGCCATCAACTGCACGGCACAGCCGCACGCGCCGCACACGGGGTGCCCCTACGTGCATCGCAACAGGCTATTCTTGCTCGCGCGGTCTCCATCGCCTGCCAGTCTTCGTCGCCATCGATCGGGACTACATCGACAACGCCGCCATCGACTCTGATCTGCGCGTCGTCCACGCCATGGCGCGTATCGTGCCGCCGTCCGTTAGATCCGTCAGGCGGCCGGCGCCACGACCCGCGCCACGACCAGGCCAACCGGCAGACCGGCCACCTGACCGGATTACCCGGCGCTACAACCGGCCGGACCGGCTTCCAGACCGGGTCGGACCGGACCAAACCGGGCCCAGAACCGGTGCCTACCGGGCCGCTATCCGAGGGCTTCCGCCCGATCACCCGGCGCCTAGGCCGGCAGACCAGGCTCCAGGCCGGTTGGACCGGCGCCCCGGCTGGTCAGACCGGGCCCCAGGCCGGTTGGACCGGCGCCCAGGCCGGTCGTACCGGACCCTAGGCCGACCGTTCCAGCCGTGCATCCGGCAGTTTAGGCGTCTAGTTCTGCGGCGCCATCGGCTCCGATCTGCGCGTCGTCCACCCCATGGCGCGTATCGTGCCGTCGTCGGTCTGATCAACCGACCCCGCGCACGTCTACGCCAAGCACGTCCCCGAGCACGCGCCTACCACCGATCAAGCTACCGGCTGCCGCAGCGTCGCCCTCCGGGAGCAGCGCTGATGTCTACGGGTGCTTCTATTCTTGTAGACAGTGTTGGGCCTCCAAGAGCAGAGGTTTGTAGAACAGCAGCAAGTTTCCCTTAAGTGGATCACCCAAGGTTTATCGAACTCAGGGAGGAAGAGGTCAAAGATATCCCTCTCAAGCAACCCCGCAATCACGATACAAGAAGTCTCTTGTGTCCCCAACACACCTAATACACTTGTCGGATGTATACGTGCACTAGTTCGACGAAGAGATAGTGAAATACAAGTAGTATGGATGTATATGAGTGGTAATAGCAATCTGAATAAAATATGGCAGCGAGTAAACATGCAACAGAACAGTAAATAAACGGAGTTTCAGTGTTTGAAAACAAGGCCTAGGGATCATACTTTCACTAGTGGACACTCTCAACATTGATCACATAATAAAACCACTCTACACTCTTTTGTTGGATGATGAACACCACTAATTGTGTAGGGCTGTTGACGTCAGAAACCCACTGGCGGGCAGAGACGGGCAACACCGTAGAGCCGGGAACAACTAGGGCTGCGGCTGGCCCTAGTCCCTCTGAGCGACGGCCCGCAAAGCCTCCTGGTCGCACGCACCGATGTTTATCACAAGGGCGTGCCACCCGACCTATACCTGGTCGGGAAGGTGTGGATGATGCCTCGCTTAGTTTCCTGCGGGGCACACACGTAAACGTTAAATACGAGCCTCGATCGGCTCTCAGGTTATCCCGTGAATCGGCTCAAAGAGCCGATCCACCCATGATTCAGACGGGGTGTCCGAATATATGGTGGTCCTGCTTGATCAAGGTAAAGCTGATTAGATCTACGACGATCTGGGGTTTTCACCGCATAACCGCATCATCCTACTCAGGTTCGGGCCTCGCGCTCGCGTACGGTGACCGTAAGCCGATCCTAGACAGGGCCTAAAAACCAACACGAGGTTGATCCCCGGAACATCCGTTCTAGGACTAGCAAACGTCACCCTACACGCCGCTGGATCCTCCGCCCCCTTGTAAGGCCTAACTATTGCAGATATTAAACTAACCCTTGTAGAGCAAGGAGCAATCGTAACGGATCAGATCTACTAGACTATGATCAAGCGGGGTGCCGCCCCTACACCTAAGATAGGCGTAAGGGCGGCTAGACATGCAAGGGTTGCACTACGAAAGCATGCAGCATGAAGAACAATGCTAACCCTAACATGTCTAAGATAACTACGTTGCTCGCCATCAAAAAGGCTTCGGCACGAGCAACGCATGAACAACGTAGGCAGGCTTGTCGCTGCCTAGATCGCAAGATGCGATCTAGGCAGCATGATGCTTACCGGTAGAAACCCTCGAGACGAAGGAGTTGGCGATGCGCCGAGATTTGTTTGTGGTTGAACGTTGGTTGTTGTTTATTCCATAAACCCTAGATACATATTTATAGTCCAGATGGACTTTCTAATGTGGGCGTGCACTAAACCGTGCACGAGATAAACTCTAACTTTTAATCTAGATACAACCTACTATAATTAAAGATACACGGGCAACCTAGCCCAAATTCTCCGTGCAAGGCCGTTTCATAGATCTTCAATGTGTAATCTTCCAAGCCCATCTTGATCGCGGCCCACCTCCTGATTTAGCCAAAATCTGGTGATAACACATGCCCCCTGGTTTTGGTAATGATAATTTCAAAACCACTCGCTTTTTCCTCCGAGGGGTCGTGTCATGGCGGAACGGAACCGTCGCAAGCATGCTTCATCATGACGACTTGCCTTCCCAACTCTCTCCGCACGATTTGACAGTTTTGGCACCATGTCCTCGAGAACTGCTCGAAAATTAAATCCCCATCCCTTTTAATTAACCGCATCGAACAGTTCTCCTCCTCATCCTCTGCGCATCAGCACCTCCAAAAAAACCCTCCTTTGCCACCATGTCTTCTTCCTCCTCCGCCTCGCCGGATCTTTCCACCCAGTCCTCTTCGTCTCGCGAGCCGACGCCGGAACCGAACCCGGCGGAGGTCCACGCGGCGAACATCCGCCGCGCCATTGAGGCCGGGGAGGAGTCGAGCCATGACTTCTCCCTCTGGTCGGAGGATGACAAATCCTCGACGGATGGGGAGAATGACCTCCGTTTCCTCGCCGCCGGGGAAACGAAGGAGGAGAGCGATGACGATCGCTTCTCCTGGGACGACTTCACCTTCTCCGAGGAGGTGAAGGAGGAGGAAGAGGAGGAGGACGACGACGACAGCCTCCCCGACGAGCCGCCGGCCAAGCGCCATTGCCCTTGGCCGGGAAATCTGAGTGACTTCGACAGCGACGAGGACGACGACGAGGAAGATGAGGACAACGAAGGTCCCGCCGGCGGCCGGCTGGAGCAGCGACGACGAACCGGCCGGGAGCAGCGCCTACGGTGGCGATGACAAGTGACGACGAGGGCGACGAACGGCCCCTAGATAGGACCGTAGCATAGGGCCAGCAGTAGTAGGTGGGGCAATGTATCCCCTTAGTGCTTCCTTTTGAGAGCAATCAGCTCTTCATGTAAGAAATCGTGTTTATCAATGGAGAATTTCCCCTTTTTGATTTTGCCGATCTCCTTCACGCCGATTTAGCCGATTCCCCCTGACTCTGCCGATTATCAATTTGGTCCACGCTCAATGAGCCGATGGCAGCGCATCGGTTTCTCGTGATAATTTTCGAGATAAATCCATCCGTGCTTCCAAACTTCCAGCTGAACAGGGCCAAGCCGCAATCATGCAAACCCCGTAACTTCTTTGCCTCCAGGAGATCCCTAGGACCGTCGCTGGATCAACTCGACCGCTCGAAGCTAACACTCTTGCGAACGAGCACTCGTTTGCCCACCACTATTTCATCTCTTTGCAGTCACAACACTGATCCAGGACCTACCAACAATCGTGGCTCTCCTCCCACATTCCTCTCCTCCGCTCCGGCAGTTCCCTTCTGCAATAGTTCATCACCTTTCAAATGAGCTTTGATGAATAGGGAGCCGATTTCGACGAAAGTCGGCTCCGCAGAATAAGACCTTGAGGGCGAGCTGCCCCCCGAGCCTCAGCCAAGGCGAGGATAAAGGTGGACCAACCTAGTAGACCATCATCGGCTTCCCAATTGTGGTGCTGCATCAGCCGATTCTAACAAATCGGCTTACCAGATCATCGATATTTCAGGGCAGCCTGCCCCCCGAGCCTCTGCAGTTCTATCAATGTAGCAGTAGGGTTACCACCCACAGAGCCGATGCACTTAAACGGGCTTAGGAGAAAATCACAACCCCCTCGTGTCTTGCTACTCGAGTCGACCCCTCATTTACGGCGGTCCGACGCCGCTCCTGGCGAGAATGTTGATGAAGCCGTTACCTTTATCAAGACATGGTGACCACGGGCTGCTCCGATCTGTATGTTCACGTTGCTCTTGTTGTTGGCCGGGGCCGTGATCCTCCGTCTTGCGAGACAATCATCGGCGGCTTCCACCGAAACAAAGGTAGCTCCGGTCGCCAAAAGTGACATCCCCGCGCGACCGGCTGAACTTGAAGACTTGCCAATGGGAGTTAGGGGTCCTTGAAGAGAGGATTCGAGCCACCAACGGCTCCCTTGAGGAGCTTATTTATTAGAGCTTCTTCACGTAACTCTATAATCTGCTCCATTGGGTTCCCTTGAGTCGATGGCCGCACATCGGCTATGCTCGAAATTTTTGGATTTTCGGCCGATTTGTGTATCGGCCCCCATACTCAAATACCCATCATTAAAGGATGAGACTGCTTTTCCTCGTGTTTTATCCTTCTATGTGCCCCCCGAGCCGATTCTGTCAAGAGAATTGATGGTATCGGCTCCGTTGGATCATGTGTTGAACCCGGGCAGACTGGATGTTGAGGATAATTTTGGCCGATCGCTAGAATCGGCCTCCCATTGCCTTCTCGGTGAAGGTTTTGTGATGTCCCTTCACAAACATTTTTGGGGCCGATCACAAGGATCGGTCTCGCCACGTTTATCCATCGACATTTGCTTGTGTTACACGGTCAGGCCGGTGGATAAGACCAACCTAACCCCGTTCTTTGTCACGTCGATGCGTTCACAGTCGTCCAAATTGATACCTGAGAGCGGCTCTTGGCCTGACGTCTCCCAAATGTCCATGCCAGCTGTTGAAACCTCGACTGAATCATCTGCACGGACGACTTCCACTTCATCTCCATCCCACTGTATCAGGCATTGGTGCATCGTGGATGGAATGCAACAATTGGCGTGGATCCAATCTCTCCCTAGTAGGACAGCGTAGGTACTCTTGCTGTCGACGATAAAGAACGTCGTAGGGATAGTTTTTATTCCTATGGTCAGATCCACATTCAGAACACCTTGCGCGTCAGATGCTTGGCCGTTGAAGTCACTCAGTGTTACGTTGGTCTTGATCAGATCCGAGCTGGAGCGTCCCAACCGACGTAGCATGGAGTATGGCATAATGTTGACTGCCGCTCCGGTGTCCACCAACATCTTGTTGACAGGCTGCCCATTGATGTAACCTCGCACGTACAGGGCCTTCAGATGCCTGTAACTCCTTTCCTTTGGCTTCTCAAAGATGACCGGCCGTGGGCCGCAGTCTAATTGCGCCACAGGTGCTTCATATCGTCTTGGAGCGCTAAACTCCGATGGAAGAATGAAGACCATGTTCGTGCCAGCCGATGTATCGTCATCGGCTTTCCCCTGCTTGGGGCGCCACTCTTTTCTTTGTGGCCGACCTTCTTCGTCCAGGGTTCGCCGAATTTTGGCGGCCAGATCAGGCCGTGCCTTCCTTAGCGTGTGCAGGTATAATCTTTCAGCTTCTTCCAACCCACGCAGACGCTGAACCCTTCGCTTTTGGGAACGGCTGAGCCCATCAGGGCACCCCCTGGGCCGATGATACTTATCTTCTTCATCATCGTCCTCTAGTTCCTCGAGATCTTCTCCCCGAGCGGGCTCAGCATACTTGCTCCGAGGTGGGAGAGGCCCTAGACGCTCGAATACGGACACGTTAGCGGCGTCCTTCTTCCTCTGTTTGCATTCTGGGCAGTTCTCGATTGTTGGCAATCGGCTCATTCTCGAGTCCCGGCAATGTTTGAAGAACGGACAGCTCCGAGTGCCTATCCATGTTATCCTGCCCCCTTGACCTTCTTTCAGCGCGACGATTGTACCCGTCGTCGCTTCTATCATGCCGACGGTACCTCCGACCTCTCGCATCGGACCGACAATTCCTTTCATCATCTACGTCGTAGTGCCGACGTCGGTCGTGCTGCTGCTCATATTTGTGGAGGAGGCGCTCGGAGAGTGGACGCCGATACCGCACGCGTCTTATTCCCTCCCCGTCGGTACCGCTCGTCATCATCTTGGGGCCGGTCGCGTGGATCGGCCTCCTCTTCATCTTCGCCACGGGAGTGGCTGCTTCCTGCTTCGTTTTTGCCGTGGCGGCTTGCAAGCCCTGCCATGTTGACACCAAAGGAGGACTTTGGCTGGCCTATGGAGTGGCTGAGATCCACCATGTCGACGCCGGGCGACGGACTTGAGTCTCTATCGAGCTTGACATCGTGCGGCCAGATCTTCTCAGAGGAGCCGATGGGCTCGGCCTCGAGGGTTGCCTTGATCTCGTCATGCTTCTTCTTGAGCTCCTCGGGCAGATCCTCGTACTTCGGCGACTCGGTGCGTTCCTCTGACGGGGTGGACAGGTCCACTCCATCGAGTGCGCCTTCAGGCGTGAAACCCTTCCACCTGACGCCATGGGAGCGGGTTCGGTGGAAGGAGCCGATGAGTTCGGCTTCGAGGACTGCCTTGATTTCGTCGTGTTTCTTCTTGAGGTCATCAGGCAGGTCCTCGTACTTGACCGGAGTGCTTTCCGCCATCTCGGATGTAGATGGCGATGTGGTGGATGTTGAAGGTTGTCCCACCGGGCGTGCCAGAATGTGTTGACGTCAGAAACCCACTGGCGGGCGAGACGGGCAACACCGTAGAGCCGGGAACAACTAGGGCTGCGGCTGGCCCTAGTCCCTCCGAGCGACGGCCCGCAAAGCCTCCTCGGTCGCACGCACCGATGTTTATCACAAGGGCATGCCACCCGACCTATACCCGGTCGGGAAGGTGTGGATGATGCCTCGCTTAGTTTCCTGCAGGGCACACACGTAAACGTTAAATACGAGCCTCGATCGGCTCTCGGGTTATCCCGTGAATCGGCTCAAAGAGCCGATCCACCCATGATTCGGACGGGGTGTCCGAATATATGGTGGTCCTGCTTGATCAAGGTAAAGCTGATTAGATCTACGACGATCTGGGGTTTTCACCGCATAACCGGATCATCCTACTCAGGTTCGGGCCTCGCGCTCGCGCATGGTGACCGTAAGCCGATCCTAGACAGGGCCTAAAAACCAACACGAGGTTGATCCCCGGAACATCCGTTCTAGGACTAGCAAACGTCACCCTACACGCCGCCGGATCCTCCGCCCCTTGTAAGGCCTAACTATTGCGGATATTAAACTAACCCTTGTAGAGCAAGGAGCAATCGTAACGGATCAGATCTACTAGACTATGATCAAGCGGGTGCCGCCCCTACACCTAAGATAGGCGTAAGGGCGGCTAGACATGCAAGGGTTGCACTACGAAAGCATGCGAGCATGAAGAACAATGCTAACCCTAACATGTCTAAGATAACTACGTTGCTCGCCATCAAAAAGGCTTCAGCACGAGCAACGCATGAACAACGTAGGCGAGCTTGGCTCGCCTAGATCGCAAGATGCGATCTAGGCAGCATGATGCTTACCGGTAGAAACCCTCGAGACGAAGGAGTTGGCGATGCGCCGAGATTTGTTTGTGGTTGAACGTTGGTTGTTGTTTATTCCATAAACCCTAGGTACATATTTATAGTCCAGCGGACTTTCTAATGCGGGCGTGCACTAAACCGTGCACGAGTAAGATTCTAACTTCTAAACTAAGATGCGATCTAATATGTTACAGATACACGGGCAATTAAGCCCAATTTGGCATAAAAGGCCGATTCACGTATTCCTTCTATATATATTCTTCACGTCCATCTTGATCGCGGCCCACCTCTGACTTGGTCAAATTCTGGTGATAACAAGGGCTACAAGAGCACCTCAATGCCGGAGTTAACAAGCTCCACAACATTCAATGTTCATATTTAAATAACCTTAGAGTGCATGATAGATCATTGCAATTACACCAAGTACTAACATAGCATGCACACTGTCACCATCACACTATGAAGGAGGAATATATCGCATCAATACTATCATAGCAATAATTAACTTCATAATCTACAAGAGATTACAATCATAGCCTACGCCAAGTACTACATGATGCACACACTGTCACCGTTACACCATGGAGGAGGAATAGAGTACTTTAATAACATCACTAGAGTAACACATAGATGAATAGTGATACAAAACTCATATGAATCTCAATCATGTAAGGCAGCTCATGAGATCATTGTATTGAAGTACATAGGAGAGAGATTAACCACATAGCTACCGGTACAGCCCTTAGCCTCGATGGAGAACTACTCCCTCCTCATGGGAGACAGCAGAGTTGATGAAGATGGCGGTGGTGTCGATGGAGATGCCTTCCGGGGGCACTTCCCCGTCTCGGCGGCGTGCCGGAACAGAGACTTCGTCCCCGGATCTTGGCTTCGCGATGGCGGCGGCTCTGGAAGGTTTCTCGTACCGTGGTTTTTCCGTATCGAAGATTTAGGTCAGGGACCTTTAAATAGGCGAAGAGGCGGAGTCGGAGGGCTGACGGGGCCACCACACAGTAGGGGGGCGCGCCCCCCTGTGGCCGCGCCGCCATGGCGTGTGGGGCCCCTGGGCCCCCCCTTCTGGTGGCTCTCGGGTGTTCTGGAAGCTTCGTGGATTTCTAAGATGCTGGGCGTTGATTTCGTCTGATTCCGAGAATATTTCCTTACTAGGATTTCTGAAACCAAAAACAGCAGAAAACAGACAAGCTGGCCCTTCGGCATCTCGTCAATAGGTTAGTTCCGGAAAACGCATAAATATGACATATAATGTGTACAAAACATGTGTGTATCATCATAAAAGTAGCATGGAACATAAGAAATTATAGATACGTTTGAGACGTATCAAGCATCCCCAAGCTTAGTTCCTGCTCGCCCTCGAGTAGGTAAACGATAACAAGGATAATTTACGAAGTGACATGCTATCGTAATCTTGATCATACTATTGTAAAGCATATGAGATGAATGCAGCGATTCGAAGCAATGATGAAGATAATGAGTAAACAAATGAATCATATAGCAAAGACTTTTCATGAATAATACTTTCAAGACAAGCATCAATAAGACTTGCATAATAGTTACTCATAAAGCAATAAATTCTTAGTAAAGACTTTGAAGCAACACAAAGGAAGATATAAGTTTCAGCTTTTGCTTTCAACTTCAACATGTATATCTCATGGATAATTGTCAACACAAAGCAATATAACAAGTGCAATAGGTAAACATGTAAGAATCAATGCACACAGTTGACACAAGTGTTTGCTTCTGAGATAGAAGGAATAGGTAAACTGACTCAACAATAAAGTAGAAGAATGGCCCTTCGCAGAGGGAAGCATTGATTACTATATTTGTGCTAGAGCTTTTCATTTTGAAAACAAGAAACAATTTTGTCAACGGTAGTAATAAAGCATATGTGTTATGTATAAGATATCTTATAAGTTGCAAGCCTCATGCATAGTATACCAATAGTGCTCGCACCTTGTCCTAATTAGCTTGGATTAACACGGATTATCATTGCATAGCATATGTTTCAACCAAGTGTCACAAAGGGGTACCTCTATGCCGCCTGTACAAAGGTCTAAGGAGAAAGCTCGCATTGGATTTCTCGCTTTTGATTATTCTCAACTTAGACATCCATACCGGGACAACATAGACAACAGATAATGGACTCCTCTTTAATGCATAAGCATTCGACAACAGTTAATATTCTCATAAGAGATCGAGGATTAATTGTCCAAACTGAAACTTCCACCATGAATCATGGCTTTAGTTAGCGGCCCAATGTTCTTCTCTAACATTATGCATACTCAAACCATTTGATCATGAAAATCTCCCTTACTTCAGACAAGACGAACATGCATAGCAACTCACATGATATTCAACAAAGGTAAAAGTTGATGGCGTCTCCAGAAACATGGTTACCGCTCAACAAGCAACTTATTAAGAAATAAGAAACATAAGTACATATTCTTCATGACGATAGTTTTTAAGGCTATTTTGTCCCATGAGCTATATATTGTAAAGATAAAGAATAGAATTTTAAAGGTAGCACTCAAGTAATGTACTTTGGAATGGCGGAGAAATACCATGTAGTAGGTAGGTATGGTGGACACAAATGGCATAGTAGTTGGCTCAACGATTTGGATGCACGAGAAGAATTCCTCTCAATACAAGGCTAGGCTAGCAAGGTTGTTTGAAGCAAACTCAAGTATAAAAGGTGCAGCAAAGCTCACATATGAACATATTGTAAGTTTTATAAGACTTTACATCGTCTCCTTGTTGTTCAAACACCTTACCAGAAAATATCTAGACTCTAGAGAAACTAATCATGCAAACCAAATTTTAACAAGCTCTATGTAGTTCTTCATTAATGGGTACAAGGTACATGATGCAAGAGCTTAAACATGATCTATATGAGCATAACAATTGCCAAGTATCAAATTATTCAAGACATTGTACCAATTACCACATGCAGCATTTTCTGTTTCCAACCATATAACAATGAACGAAGCAGTTTCAACCTTCGCCATGAACATTAAAAGTAAAGCTAAGAACACATGTGTTCATACGAAACAGCGGAGCGTGTCTCTCTCCCACACAAGCATGATGGATCATATTTTATTCAAACACAAACAAAAATAAAAGCACACAGACGCTCCAAGTAAAGCACATAAGATGTGATGGAATAAAAATATAGTTTCACTAAAGGTGACTGATGACCCACAAGTATAGGGGATCGCAGCAGTCTTCGCGGGTAGTAAAACCCAATTTATTGATTCGACACAAGGGGAGACAAAGAATACTTGAAAGCCTTAACAGCGGAGTTGTCAATTCAGCTGCACCTAGAAACAGACTTGCTCGCAAGAGTTTATCAGTAGTAACAGTTTTATAGCAGTAACAGTAGTGAAATAACAGCAGCAGAGTAACAGAGACAACAATAGTGATTATAGTAAACAGCAGGATTAAAATACTGTAGGCACGGGGACGGATAACGGGCGTTGCATGGATGAGAGAAACTCATGTAACAATCAAGCAGGGCATTTGCAGATAATGATAAAACGGTGTCTAAGTACAAAGCAATCAATAGGCATGTGTTCCAATTATAGTCGTACGTGCTCGCAATGAGAAACTTGCACAACATCTTTTGTCCTACCAGCCGGTGGCAGCCGGGCCTCAAGGGAATCTACTGGATATTAAGGTACTACTTTTAATAGAGCACCAGAGCAAAGCATTAACACTCCGTGAACACATGTGATCCTCACATCACTACCATCCCCTCCGGTTGTCCCGATTTCTGTCATTTCGGGGCCATTGGTTCCGGACAGCGACATGTGTATACAACTTGCAGGTAAGACCATAAACAATGAATATCATGATGAAATAATAACATGTTCAGATCTGAGATCATGGCACTCGGGCCCTAGTGACAAGCATTAAGCATAACAAGTTGCAAAAATATCATCAAAGTACCAATTACGGACACTAGGCACTATGCCCTAACAATCTTACACTATTACATGACCAATCTCATCCAATCCCTACCATCCCCTTCGGCCTACAGCGGGGAATTACTCACACATGGATGGGGGAAACATGGCTGGTTGATGGAGAGGCGTCGGTGGTGATGGCGGCGATGATCTCCTCCAATTCCCCGTCCGGCGGAGTGCCGTAACCGGAGACTTCGGCTCCCGAGACGGAGTTTCGCGATGTGGCGGCGTTCGGAGGGTTTACGGCGACTTCGACATCTCCCCTGCGTTTTTAGGTCGAGGGCGATAAGTAGTCCGAAGGAGGGCGTCGGAGGCCCGCCGAGGGGGCCACATGCTAGGGCCGCGCGCCCCTCCCGGGCCGCGCCGCCCTAGGGTGTGGGGCCCTCGGGCCTCCACCTGACTTGCCCTTCTGGCTCCGTGAGTTTTCTGGGAAAATAAGGCCTTCTGTCAAAATCCCGAGGTTTTTCCTGAAAGTTGGATTTCTGCACAAAAACGAGACACCAGAACAGTTCTGCTGAAAACAGCGTTAGTCCGTGTTAGTTGCATCCAAAGTACACAAATTAGAGGCAAAACAACAGCAAAAGTGTTCGGGAAAGTAGATACGTTTTGGACGTATCAACTCCCCCAAGCTTAGCTTATTGCTTGTCCTCAAGCAATTCAGTTAACAAGCCTAGAAAATGTGAACATATGAGGTTATGCCACTTAGAGTTGATGCTCTTAATTATCTTATTCCTAGGTGGCATGTTTGCTCAAACAAGCTCCATTCCTAATAAAAATCCTTTATTACTCATCTTATGGGTTCTTGTTTGAGTAAGAAATTCTTGGTACGGTTTTCCTCAAATACATATCTCTATATCTTATTTGGGACACCGATTGCTTCAAGTTATTCTAATCATTGCCGTGCGTGATTGTTTGACTAGTTGAAGCTATCAAGAATCTTCATCCGTGCATAGTGCTTAATTCTATATACTTATCCTATGCCTTTTATTGTGAAGTTGATCCTTACTACCATTGTCATTTCACCACCGGAAATTATTTCCAATATACTCATTGTCTTTGACAATTGATAACCTTGTATGTGGTTGAATTCATGGATCATCTTCACCTTGGATTGCTTCTTATTTACTTATTTTATTTCCAAGAAATCTTTGTTGCTCCCATTTGTCTTCCTTGTCCCTTTGAAAAATCTTTTGATAAATTCTCTTAATTCATATCAAGTGTTTGTTTTGGAAGACAAACCTTTTCCTTACGGTACATTGTGCCATTGTGAAAAGTGTAGAGGGTTTGGTTTATTTGTTTGAACCTTGCTCTTTTTGGGAGTTTTGCTATCTCATTCCTTCTTCTATGCTTTATTTGTTAAATGAGATAAATCTTTGAGCATGTTTGCTTTATTTCATCCTTTATGCTCAATGGTTTCTTCTTAGTTCATTTGTTGAACTTTGTTGAACAAATCTTTTGTGATTTGCGTCTTTGATATAATTTGGACAACAAATTTGTTTGGTCACACCTTTATGCCTTATTCAATTCATTTGGTGTTTTGTCCAAAGTATATCTTTCTTGGATATTTAAAAGTCTTTGTGCGTGCTTATATGTAATTTATTTATATCTATAGCATGCTTTATTTCTTCGATCCATTATATAGGGTATACTCCATCAAATCCTAAATGGCTAAGATGTGCATGAAATTCAAATTTCATCTAAATATGCACATGTTTATATGGAGTGTGTCCTATATATTGTGGTTAGACTAACCATGTTGGACCCAATAAGTTTGGGGACCAAGATGTACTTGAATGATGTTTTAGGTATATTGGAGATGCAA
The DNA here is from genome assembly GCF_022539505.1 of Lolium rigidum. Classification (NCBI taxonomy): domain Eukaryota; kingdom Viridiplantae; phylum Streptophyta; class Magnoliopsida; order Poales; family Poaceae; genus Lolium; species Lolium rigidum. The sequence goes on from NC_061514.1 coordinate 110,786,344, forward strand.
TGGAGGCTTGTCTCATCTATAAGGAAGGTGTTGTCACCATATGAGATTTGGAGTCAAGCTAGGATGATCGATGAACTCTTATCTACTACATCAAGCCATTGCTATCTCGGTAACAAGTATCTTATTCATGCATTCTCATATAGCATCCAACCTCTTGTAGGTTGTATCTTGGCATGAAATTATTTATTTCGAAAATATTGCGGTTCTTGAAAAACCCTTTTATAATAAAACTTCTTATTGAACATTTGAGTAATTTGAGAAGATGCATATGATAGGTTATATATATATATATATCATATTTTATGATTCACCTATCACAAATATGCCCTCTAGCAATTTATTGCATATCAATTCCTCAAAGAGCTCTTGTGTGCAATATTGATGAATTTGTGAAATAAATCCATATTTATGATACTTGTTGCCTTTCTCAAAACATTCCAACTAGCTCTACTTCCCTTATTGTTGGTTGTGATGTTTTTGAGATTTTCTTAGTTGAAGCTCATTCATATACCACTAGTGAAAATTGGAGCCATAGGCTATATATGCTTTTTAAGCAAATATCCTTTGGTATATTTTATGACTTCATTTTGGATATCTAGTCTTATTTATTTTGTTAACCTCTTGTGTGTGCATGTTTCTTTATGGATCATTTTGTCCACTTTAGAAACTTATATACACAAGAGCGTTAATCCATCACCTTGATATCCTTGTTCTTTGCCAACCATCTTCTTATCCTTTTGATTTTAGTGTTATTGGTAAAGAAGATTTATGAGTGCTTGGTTTATTTGTTTTTCTTCATGCACTCATATCTCGTAATTGTTGGACTCAAGTTGTTCTTGATAAGCATATTCTCTTTATCTTAGTTGTGTTCTAAATGATGTATAGGGAGTGAGGATTCCATGTTTGTGCATATTGTATTCAAATGCAAACATTATAAATTATGCACGAACCTTGGGGAGCTTTCTTATTTTATTTAGAGCACTATATTTCTCTTATCATGATATCTTTGTTTGTCCAATTGGATCTTTGATTGCTTGCTTTATTTGTTGAAGCTCACCTCACCATGTTATCTTTATGCAATCTTTGATCCTCAATATAGTTTGATTTCCTTCAAGTATTCATCATTGGATATGTGCACTTGATTCCACTCAAATCATGAGAAGTGCACACTTTGGGGAGGAACTCACATTATATTGGCCTTCTAAATTTTTCACCCATTTTGACAATCGATGCCAATGGGGGAGAAGTTTAGAGGGTTTAAGGGAATGGTTTTATACTTAAGCTTGGTTTGTGCTTAAGTGTTTTGCCTCTCATGCATTCCATATTTATATGTCTTGCATGGTTGTATATATATAGTGGAAACTATCCCAAAGGTTAATCTTGACAATATATGCAATGACTTCATGTTCATCACACGTGCATACATTGTGGGGGAGTTTTCTCTATATATATTGGTTCTACTCACATCCATTGCATTTGTTGTAGTTGTGTGAGTAGAGCCGGTTTTGATATGGACTAGTTGCTTTGTGTTACTTGACCATATCAAATACAACCTCTTGTATACAACTTATTCTCGGATAAGTTGCGTACTTGTCACTAATATTCATTATATAAACCCTCTTATTGTGGTTGTCATCAATTACCAAAATGGGGGAGATTGTAAGGGTACATTGACCCTATGTGTGGTTTTGGTAATTAATGACAACCCCTATGGACTAATGTTTTCATTGAGTTTATATGAAGGAATATTCCATAGGTACTACTTGCTCTCCATGTGTTGGATTCAAGTATGGATGCCATGAAGATAAAGGTATACCTTGTGTATTGGCATCAAGATCATCGGTATGAAGATATATATGTGATATGATCAAGAAGAAGAAATGAAGATGGAGTTCTTATGTGGAACTCAATGTTAGCCATGCTCTATCTTATGTGAGTATGAGAAGATACAAGGTTGAGTTGGGCAAGTTCAAGATGAGCATCTCAAGTGGATCACATGCTTGAAGCTTGCCGTCCATTGGTGATAATGGACATGTGAAGATGTACATCTATGGAGCTTTCCCATCATGGTGTATGGGGGAGCATTTGTGAGTCTTCACGAAGCAACGATGATCAAGTTGAGGCATACCGGCTTGTATGGAGCTTGAAGAGCTATCATCAAGATCAAGCGGGATGCGCAAGGCAAAGGTATGGCTTTGCTAGGTTTTTCCTTTTACCGGTCTCAAGGTGGTTGATGGGAGACCGGATTATAGGATACATAGCCGCACTATTAAGAGGGGCTTTCGGTTGGGTAACTTGATCACATCGTCTTAGGGAGCTCAATCCTTTGCATACTTTGCATATCCTTATTGCTTCTTGGTGTTTATCTCGTGTGAGGTTCTTGAGCTTGTTGCTAGCTTTACAACAAGCCCAAGTTCATCGAAAACGGAATCCGCATGCATCTTCTATTGCGTTTTCGAGTTTGGACGTCTTCACCGTTTCTTGTTGGGGTTCTATTCGTCGTTATCTTTCCAACAAAATTGGTTTCATGTCAATCGGAGTTCCGGAGCAATAGTTATTAAAGAAAAGATAAAAGAAGAAAAAGAAAAAGAAAAGAAAAAAGGGGAAGTCCCCGGTTGCCGCCCGGCCCGCCGGCCTCACGCCGGCCCACCCGGCCGACCGGGCGGCCACCGGCCCACGCGCCGGCCTGGCCCGGCCACCTCCCCGGCCTGACCGGATCCCGCACCAGCCGCCTCGGCCTGCCGCTTCCCCGCCGGCCGTGGACCGGCCTTGGGCCCGGCCCGGCTCCGGCCCGCCCGGCGCCTCCTCCGGCCCGACCGGGCGCCCGACTGGGCCGCCTCCGCCCCGCGTGGCCCACGCGCCCTTCGCGCGCTCCTCGCCTATCCGCCGCCGCTGCGCGGGCTGCTCCCGCCGGCTGCCGGGTCCGGCTGGGCCGGATCCCGGACCGGCGCGTCCGGCCACAGCATCCGGCCAGCCGGCCGCTGGCCGGCCGGGCCGACTTTTCTGCCCGTTTTTCTTGTCTCTTTCTCTCGGTTTTTCCCCAACAGTTATATGTGCTCCCTAGCTATAAATAGCCCTTTCTTCCACCTTGAGCAAGCGAGTTCTTCCCATTCTCTCACCTCCATTGTTGCTATTTGAAGAACTTGCTCTCCCCCTTGATTCCTCCAACCATTCTTGCTCATATTTGAGGATTTGAGAGAGGAGATCTAGATCTACACTTCCACCAAACCGTTTCTTCTCTAAGTGAGGGAATCTCTCGGGATCTTGATCTTGGAGTCTTTGGTTGACTTTCCCCTTGTTCTTCCTCTCCAATCTCATCCTAGCATTCGTTGCTTTGGTGGGATTTGAGTGTGAAGGACTTGAACACCTCCGGTGTTCTTGCTTTGCATCATTGCATAGTGTTGAGCTCTCCACCACGATTTGTTCGAGTGAGAGACCGTGAGCTTGTTACTCTTGGAGGGTGACCTCCTAGTTGGCTTGGTGATTGGTGCTCCGGTGATCTCTTCAAGAAGATTGTGAAGAGGCCCGGGCTTCTCCTTCGTGGAGCTTGTGAAGTGGTTGTGGAGCTTGCCATCTCCGGAGCGGAGGAAAAGCTAACCATAAGGAAAGGGCCATTATCCTTCGTGGGTGTGGTTCGGAGAATAGGGTGAGCCTTCGTGGCGCGGGGAATCCTTCGTGGGACCTCCACTCCTCCAAACGTGACGTACCTTGTTGCAAAGCAAGGGACCACGGGAATACATCCTCGTCTCCGCGTGCCTCGGTTATTTCTATACCCGAGCTCTCTTTCCTTGTGATAGCCATCGTGCTTGAAGTACATATATCTTGCTATCACTTGTGCTACATATATCTTGTGCCTATCTTGCTTAGCTCTAGTTTCTATTGTTACACTTAGTTGAGCTTAGCATATTTAGGGTTTGTGCTTGTAAACTAAACGATAGTTTAATTCCGCATTCATACAAGACAAATCCGCAAGAGTTTGTAATTGCCTATTCACCCCCCCTCTAGGCGACATCTCGATCTTTCATATGTCAATCATGGGAAGGTACCAACAATTAATAATAAGTATCATGAATCATGTATATAAGCAGGATTGCAATGTTCATAAATGAGTATGATAGAGTGGTATCTCGCTTGCCCATATTTGATCAGCAAAACATAAATGCTCAGGCACCTCTGAAGTTCATAGAAAGACTAGAAATAGTGATTGTCAAAGATAAAAGCATCAAAGTTATACCACAATCAATCATATTTTGAGACAAGCATATTACACTAAGAATGACAGTTGTGCTCTCAAGAAAGTGCCCAAAGAAAGGATGGAGACACAACGTAATAGTAAAAGATTGACCCTTCGCAGAGGGAAGCAGGGATTAACATGCGCTAGAGCTTTTCATTTGTAAAGCAGGAGTAAAATTATTTTGAGAGGTGTTTGTTGTTGTCAACGAATGGTAATGGGTACACCAACTACCTTGCCAACCGGACTTCCAAGAGCGGCTCCCATGAAGGACGTTATCTCTACCAAGCAAGGTATATCATCCCTCTTCTCTTTTGTTTACACACGTATTTTAGTTTCATTATGGGTGACACTCCCCCCAACCTTTGCTTACACAAGCCATGGCTAACCGAATCCTCGGGTGCCTTCCATCAATCACATACCATGGAGGAGTGTCTATTTGCAAAATTAAGTTGCTTACTGATGAATCAGAGCAAAACATGTGAAGAGAATTATTAGTGAAAGTTGATTAATCGGGGCCGGGAACCCCATTGCCGACTCTTTTTGCAAGATTATTGGATAAGCGGATGTGCCACTAGTCCATATGAAAGTCCGTCAAGAGTAAATGACAAGGTTGAAAGTTAAACACCACATACTTCCTCATGAGCTATGAAACATTAACACAAATTGAGAAGCATTTTTGAAGGTTTAAAGGTAGCGCATGAGAATTTACTTGGAATGGTTTGAAATGCCATGCATAGGTATTTATGGTGGACACTCTGGAATAACTTGGTTTTCATGTGTTTGGAGGCACGAGCAGCGTTCCCGCTCGGTACAAGTGAAGGCTAGCAAAAGACTAGGGAGCGACAAATCAAGAGAGCAATAACTGTCATAATCATGCTTGCGGCAAAATAAATTAACTGAGGCATAAAAGTGATACAAGAACTCTGAGGTAAAGTAGATCATCGAGGCTTAATTGACTTTTGTTCAGTCATATGCATGCGTGAGCATGTGCCAAGTTAATTCAAACGAATTATTTAGAGGAGGATACCACAATATCATACCTATCTATGAATAAAACAATGCAAGCAAACATCCATGACATGCTACTCATATTAATAAATTGGAGCTAACATGAGAGATCATGAACTACTAGACTTTCTTAAATGACATATACCTCACATGAACCAACTAAGCATGCTCACATGGATGAGTATATGTACAAAAAATGAAAACAAATAGAATTCATACCAGCCTCTCACCACAATCAGATTGTCGTAGATCGTCATTATTGCCTTTTCACTTGTGTAGCTTGGATAATATGAAATGAAAACCACGCTCCAGCCACCGAAGACCATTGAACTCATAATGAACTTTACAAACCAAAGAAGAACAGCAAATATTTTTGGTGTTTTCGAGTTTGAGAACAAGAATAAAAAGAAGCAAGCGAACAAAGCAAAATCTTTTTGGGTTTTCTTATAGCAAACTAGCAATAGTAAATAAAGCGAAACAAATGCAAGAAACCAAGATAAACAAATGATGAAGAGAAACAACATAAATATTTTTGGTCTTTTTGTGTTTTAGGAAAGAAACAAAGCAAGAACAAGAAAATGAAAACTAAAAGAAACACAGAAAAGCGAGATGGCAGAAATCTGCCAAAACCTGACAGCAGTACAGAAATCGATTTTTACAGAAGTCTTCCGTTGCTCAGCTTGAAAAGTGTTCCACTAATGAAAGTTAGATAACAACCTGGGGAACATGCACAAAAATTGGCAGCTCAAAATAACGTTCTGGCTGTGCGCACAAATTTTTTTGGTAACAGTCCAGAATCTGTTTTCAGGCAGCACTTCCCCAAATATCATCTCCCTCTCATTAGAAAACCACTTAAAGAAACTAAACAAGTATGTACAAGTATCCAGCAACCATAATATGCAAAGAATGAGTGATGCCGGTGTACCTCCCCCCAAGCTTAGGCTTTTGACTCTTCTTGATCACATTATATCACCCTTCTCTCTTGACCCTTGAAAACTTCGCCACACCAAACTTCTCATAAACTTCATTAGAGGGGTTAGTACTCAAAAACTTTAATCCACTTTAGTCCTGTAGTGACACATTGCAAGAACTCAATAAAATATTAGCTACAGCTCTCCACGTCTAGAAAGCCTCACTTAAAGTCCACAAGAGACAATGCAAAAAAAAACAGAGACAGAATCTATCAAAACAGAACAGCCAATAAACACGAATTTTTGAGAGGTACTTCCGTTGCTCAAATAAGAAAACTCAAAACTAATGAAAGTTGCGTACATATCTGATGATCACTCACGTAAATTGGCAGATTTTTCTGAGTTACCAACAGAGAATCATACCCAGATTCATGACAGCAAGAAATCTGTTTCTGCGCAGAAATCCAAATCTAGCATCAACCTTCTATTAGGGACTTTATTTGGCACAATAATGCAATAAAGTAAAGATACAAAGGTATTGCTACAGTAAGTAAAACAAGTGGAAGAAGAAAGAAATGTTGTTTACCTCCTCCATGCATATAAAAAGTATTTGTTAACAAGGTTGATCAAGTCTTGCCACCAAATAAATTTTATATAGCATATGAACAAATAAACCTCAAATCAATCATGTTACCTTGAATTGTATTGATATGGATCCAATCACAAGAGTTTGATATTCTTCTTTAGGCTCATATATAGGACAATCAATAGTTCCGACTTTGATAGTTCTCACATTAGAAATAGTATTAACTCCACATGCTTTTTCAATTCTCTTGGGGAAATAGACGGTGTGCTCCCTATTATCAACATTGAAAGTAACCTTTCCTTTATTGCAATCAATAACAGCCCCTGCGGTGTTAAGAAAAGGTCTCCCAAGAATAATAGACATATTATCATCTTCAAGCATTTCCAACACAACAAAATCAGTTAATATCAAGCGGTTATTAGTAACTTGAACAGGAACATCCTCACATATACCAACAGGAATAGCAAGTAGATTTATCAGCCATTTGCAAAGATATATCAGTAGGGTATCAACTTATCTAAGTAAAGTCTCTTATAAAGAGAAAAAGGCATAACACTAACACCGGCTCCCAAGTCACATAGAGCAGTTTTAACATAATTATTCTTAATAGAACAAGGAATAGTAGGTATACCTGGGTCGCCCAACTTCTTTGGAACTTTGCCATTGAAAGAGTAATTAGCAAGCATAGTGGAAATTTCCTCATTGGGGATTTTCCTTTTGTTAGTAACAATATCTTTCATATACTTTGAATAAGGAGGCAATTTAATAGCATCAGTCAAAGGGATTTGCAAGAATAAAGGTTTCATCCAATCACAAAATTTATTATAGTGTTCTTCTTCCTTTGATTTTAGTTTCTTAGCAGGAAAAGGAATTTGCTTTTGCACCCAAGGTTCCCTTTCATTACCATGTTTCTTAGCAATAAAATCTTCTTTAGTATACTTTTTTATTTTTATCTTGCTTTTCAGGTTCATCTTCAACTTTCTCTTTATCAGAAATATCATTCTTATCATTACCATTATTATTATCATGTTCATTACCACTTTCAGTTTCAGCATCAGAAATAGAAATACTATTAGGATCATTAACAGAGTTCGGAGGATTCTACAACATTTTTATGTTTCTTCTTCTTTTTCTTAGAAGGAGCTCTAGGTTCAATGCGTTGAGAATCTTGTTCAATTCTTTTGGGATGCCCTTCGGGATATAGAGGATCCTGGGTAGAGACACCACCTCTAGTTGTTACTTCATAAGCATGTTTCTCTTTAGAATTATTTTGTAATAAGTCATTTTGCACTTTAGTGAGTTGATCAATTTGAGTTTGAACCATTTGAAAATGTTTAACAAGCATCTTAACATCATTGGAGGTTCTCTCCACAATATCATGCAAATTGCTAATAGCTTGAGAATTTTCCATTAGATGATTCTCTACTCTCATATTAAAATTTTCTTGCTTAACAATATAATTATCAAACTCATCTAAGCATTGCGCGAGAGGTTTCGAATACGGAATATCCTCCCTAGTAAAGCGTTGAAGGGAGTTTACCTCAATCATGGATGAAGGAGGAATTATCTCACATATATCTTCTATGGGGGGTAGATTCTTCACATCTTCAGATTTAATACCTTTCTCCTTGAGAGACTTCTTGGCTTCCCTCATATCTTCATCATTCAATTTAATTAAACCCCTCTTCTTCAATATTGGCGTTGGAATTGGTTCAAGCGTAGTCCAATCATCATGATTCCGGCCTATTTTAGCCAATAATTCTTCAGCTTCGTCTGGAGTTCTTTTCCTGAAAACACAACCAGCACAACTATCCAAATATGCACTAGACTCAATGGTTAGTCCACTATAAAATATATCAAGCAAATCATTCTTTACTAAATCATGTCCAGGTCGAGCTCTGATAAGAGAACAAAATCTTGCCCAAGCCTCAGGCAATTTCTCTTCATCTCCTTGGTCAAATCTATAAATTTTCTGTAAAGCAACATGTTGAGCACTAGCAGGAAATTATTTTCGAAAGAAAACATCACGCAAATCAGTTGGACTTTTAATAGAACCAGGAGGCAAATTATTATACCAAGTTTTAGCATCATCCTTTAATGAGAAAGGAAAAAATTTAGCGACAAAATAAGTACGCATCTTGATATCATCGTAAAACAAGCTACTCATAGAAGAAAGTTCAATCATGTGTTCTACAGAGACTTTCTTTTTCAAGTACCACAAAAGGGTGCTTTCTCTACAATAGCTATATGAGATAGATCAAGAGAAAAATCATAATCTTTATCCTTAATGCATATAGGAGATGTGGCAAATTTAGGATCGGGAGATAACTTATGTCTAACAGTATATTGTGTGAGAAACTTTTTAATTTTACTTGCATCAAGCAGTAGCATTGCATCTATTAATTAAATCATCATTAAGCTCCACATAATCTTCATCGGGATCATCACTAGAATAATCAAGTTCGGGTGAATTAACAGGTGTAGTAGCATCAGGAGTTTCAAGTATTTTCAATTTGTCTAGACTTAGCAATTGTAGCATCTAGAAAGGATCCCAATGAACCACTATCATCAAGCACAGCAGAAACATTATCAATATCATAAGAGTTTTCAGATTCAGCAGAAGTACCAGCAAGTGAAGCTTGTGGCGGTGAAACAAGTTTATCAATCACAGATGGTGAATCAAGAGCAACAGAGGTACTCAGAGTTGTACCTTTTCTTGTAGTGGATGGTAATATGGCGACTTTAGGATCGCGAGTTTTACCCATGATGGAGAATTTGTAGCGAACAATATCAATCCAAGTGAACTTCCAAATAAAGCTATGCTCCCCGGCAACGGCGCCAGAAAACGGTCTTGATGACCCACAAGTATAGGGGATCGCAGCAGTCTTCGCGGGTATTAAAACCCAATTTATTGATTCGACACAAGGGGAGAAAAAGAATACTTGAAAGCGTTAACAGCGGAGTTGTCAATTCAGCTGCACCTGGAAACAGACTTGCTCGCAAGAGTTTATCAAGTAGTAACAGCTTTATAGCAAGTACAGTAGTGAAATAACAAAGCAGCAGAGTAACGGAGACAAGCAAGAGTGATTATAGTAAACAACGAGGATTAAAATACCGTAGGCACGGGGACGGATAACGGGCGTTGCATGGATGAGAGAAACTCATGTAACAATCAAGCAGGGCATTTGCGTGATAATAATAAAACGGTGTCTAAGTACAAAGCAATCAATAGGCATGTGTTCCAATTATAGTCGTACGTGCTCGCAATGAGAAACTTGCACAACATCTTTTGTCCTACCAGCCGGTGGCAGCCGGGCCTCAAGGGAATCTACTAGATATTAAGGTACTCCTTTTAATAGAGCACCGGAGCAAAGCATTAACACTCCGTGAACACATGTGATCCTCACATCACTACCCTCCCCTCCGGTTGTCCCGATTTCTGTCACTTCGGGGCCATTGGTTCCGGACAGCGACATGTGTATACAACTTGCGTGTAAGACCATAAACAATGAATATCATGATGAAATAATAACATGTTCAGATCTGAGATCATGGCACTCGGGCCCTAGTGACAAGAATTAAGCATAACAAGTTGCAACAATATCATCAAAGTACCAATTACGGACACTAGGCACTATGCCCTAACAATCTTACACTATTACATGACCAATCTCATCCAATCCCTACCATCCCCTTCGGCCTACAGCGGGGGAATTACTCACACATGGATGGGGGAAACATGGCTGGTTGATGGAGAGGCGTCGGTGGTGATGGCGGCGATGATCTCCTCCAATTCCCCGTCCCGGCGGAGTGCCAGAACGGAGACTTCTGGCTCCCGAGACGGAGTTTCGCAATGTGGCGGCGTTCTGGAGGGTTTCTGGCGACTTCGACTTCTCCCCCTGCGTTTTTAGGTCGAGGGCTGTTGACTGCCAAAACCCACCGGCGGGCAGCGGCCTTGTCAACACCGTAGAGCCGGGGGGAGCCTAGAGCTGCGGCTGGCTGAGACCCCTCCGAGCGACAGCCCGCAATGCTCTTCTGGTCACACGCGGCGTTGCGAAGTGCAAGGGCGTGCCACCTGACCTATACCTGGTCATGAAGGTGATGAGGTTGCCTCGCTTAGTTTCCTCGCAGGGCATACATGTAAACGTTAAATACGAGCCTCGATCGGCTCTCGAGTTATCCCGTGAATCGGCTCAAAGAGCCGATCCACCCATGATCCGTACGGGGTGCACGAATACTTGGTGGTCCCGCTTGATCAAGATGAAGCTAATGAGATCTACGACGATTTAGGGTTTTCACCGCATAACCGGATCATCCTACTCCAGGTTGGGCCTTGCGGCCACGCACGGTGCTCGTAAGCCGATCCTAAACAAGGCCAAAAAACCAACATGAAGTTGATCCTAGGAACATCCCGTTTAGGACTTGCGAACGCCACCCTACGTGCCACCGGATCCTCCCCCCATTGTAAGGCCAAACTATTGCAGATATTAAACTAATCCTTGTAGAACAAGGAGCAATCGTAACGGATCAGATCTACTAAATAATGATCAAGCGGGTGCCGCCCCCACACCCGAGATAGGCGTGAGGACGGCTAGATATGCAAGGGTTGCACTACGTAAGCATGCTTAAACGAAGAACAATGCTAACCCTAACACATCTAATGATAACTACGTTGCTCGCCATCAAAAGCGCTTCAAGACGAGCAACGCATGAACAACGTGGGCTTGTGCTGCCTAGATCGCAAGATGCGATCTAGGCAGCATGTCGCTTACCCGATAGAAACCCTCGAGATGAAGGAGTTGGCGATGCGCCGAGATTGGTTTGTTTTTGGGGTTGAACGTGAGTTGTTGTTTATTCCATAAACCCTAGGTACATATTTATAGTCCAGGGGACTTTCTAATGAGGGCGTGCACTAAACCGTGCACGATATAAACTCTAACTTCTAAATTGATACACAATCTATTATGCTAAGATACACGGGCTTAACTAGCCCAAATTCTCCGTGCAAGGCCGCTTCATCGATCTTCCATATATAATCTTCCAAACCCATCTTGATCGCGGCCCACCTCCTGATCGCGGTTAAATCCTGGTGATAACACATGCCCCCCTGGTTTTGGAAATGGTATTTCCAAAATCATTACGCTCCCGTCGGGTCATGTCATGGCAGAACCGTCGCAGTATCCGTCACTATGATGACTTGCCTTCTCAACTTCTCCGCGTGATTTGGCAGTCTTTTCTCTTTCTTTCAAACACCACTTCCTCGGAAACCGCCGTGGCATTGAATTTTCACCATCTCCCTTTTATTTAACCGCTATGAACAGCTTCCGCCCCGCATCCTCGCATTAGCAGTCCAAAAACCCTCCCGCACCATCATGTCTTCTTCCTCCTCAGCCCCATCGGACCCCTCCAGCCCAGCTCCTCCATGTCCCGCGAGCCGACGCCGGAGCACAACCCAGCCGGCGGTCCATGCGGCCAATACCCGCCGCGCCATTGCGGCCGGGGAGGAGTCGACCATGACTTCTCCATCTGGTCCGAGGACGACCAGTCCTCGACGGACGGGGAGATCGACCTCCGTTTCCTCGCCGACGGGGAACCGGAGGAGGAGAGCGATGACGATCGCTTCTCCTGGGACGACTTCACCTCCTCCGAGGGGGTGATGGAGGAAGAAGAGGAGGAGGAAGACGACGACGACGACGACTCCCTCGAGGGCTACCCACCAGCGAAACGCCTTCGCATGTGGTGGGACGACGACAGCAGCGACGACGAAGACGGGGATGAGGCCCCCATGGAGGGCTACGGGAGTAGCGACGAGGAGCCCATCGGCAGCAGTGCCGATGAGAGCTCGGAGGATGACGATGAGGGCAATGACGGCCCGTAGATAGGACCTCTCGTCATAGGGTAGTAGTAGTAGATGGGGCAATGTATCCCCTCGTATTTCCTTCTGAGAGCAATTCAGCTCTTTATGTAAGAAATCCCGCCTATCAATGAAGAACTGTTCCCCACTTTGATTTTGCCGATTTCTTCTGAGTTTGATTGAGCCGATTTGCCTCTCCTACTGACCTTGCCGATTTGCCCTCTTCGCCAATGTGTAACGAGCCGATAACAACGCATCGGTCCTTCAACGAGCAATCTACCGAGCCTCGTTGCCCCCCGAGTCTCAGCCAATGCAAAACAGAGACGAGGATACGCGCATGAACTGTGTAGACCTGGGCCTGATCGTGTGTGGGGAAGTTCCTTATGCAGCGTCAGCCGATTTGAACACAAATCGGCTTCTCTGAGCGGAAAGCCTTCAAGGTGAGCTGCCCCCCGAGTTTCTTCAGTTCCTGCCGGACAGAGAGCCCTCAAGGTGAGCTGCCCCCCGAGTTTCTTCAGTTCCTGCCGGCCAGATAGGCTCCTTTCCTTTGATGGACCTGATGCAATCCACCCTTGACCTGATCCGCACGCCCATGCTGCTCCCGACATTGTCCTTGAAGAAATCTCCTTGAGTCGATGGCCATGCATCGGCTTTCATGTCCTTAAGTCGATGCCTCGCCGCATCGGCCGTGTTCGAAAATTTTCGAATTTTCATTTTTATTACGGCCGACCCGTGCATCGGCCCCCATATTCCAATACCCATCAACAAAAGATGAGATGCTTCGTTGCATATCCTCGTATTTTCATATACCTGGTGCCCCCCGAGCCGATTCTCGTCAAGAAAATTGATGGTATCGGCTCTGTTGGATAACATGTTGAACCCAGGTAGAAAGGTAGGTGAGGATAATTTTGGCCGATTGCTGGAATCGGCCTCCACGTTGCTTGCTCGTTGAAGGTTTTGTAAGTTCCCTTCCTAAATTTTTTGGGGCCGATCACAAGGATCAGCCTCTCCTGGTTTGCTCATTGGTTCGATCTTGTTATTTGGTTAGGCTGGATAAAACCAACCCAACCTCTGACTTGACGCGCTTGCTGTCGTCCACCTTGAGTGCTCCGTAGAGCCGTGGAGGGCTAAGCTCTGTCGGCAAGACGAGCACCATGTTTGTGCCGGCCGATGTCTCATCATCGGCTTTCCTCTGTTTGGGGCGCCACTCCATTTTCCGTGGACGACCCTCTTCATCCAGGGTTCGCTGAACCTTTGCAGCCGCATCAGGCCGTGCCTTTCTTAGCGTATGCAGTACAACCTTTCGGCTTCCTCCAGGCCGCGCAATCGCTGAACCCCGCGCTTCCGGGAACGGCTGAGTCCGTCGTGGCACCACCTTGGCCGGTGGTACCTGTCTTCTTCCACTTCTCCCTCGTCTTCTCGAATCTTCAAGATCTGCCCAACGAGGTGACTCGCCGCGTTTGCTTTGTGGCGGGAGAGGCCCTAAGCGCTCGAACACAGACACGTTGGCTGCCTCCTTCTTTTTCTGATTGCATTCTGGGCAATTGCCGATTGTGGGCAATCGGCTCATTCCGGAATCCCAGCAGATGTACCGAAGAAGGGGCAGTCCCAATGCCTGGCGTTGTCATCTTGCTCCCTTGGTGCTTCCGTGGCATAGCGCTCGTGCTCCTCCTCATCGTGATTCTGCCGACGATATCTTCTGGCTTCTCTAGCCAGACGATCTCCTCTATCATCGTAATTGTGCCGTCGGCGTTGGTCATACTGACTCACATATTTGTTGAGGAGGTGATCGGAGAGGGGTCGCTGATATCTTATATTCTTCACCTCTCCCTCTGTGACATAGCGCTTGCCATCATGATGGAGCCGATCGCGTGGAGCGGCCTCCTCTGTGTCCTTGCTATGAGAGCAGCTGCCCTCATCTCCATCTTTGCCAGAGTGGTTTCCAGGTCCTACCATGTTGATGCCGAACGAGGGACCTGGCCGGCAACCTTCGTGGTAGGTGATTTCTACCATGTTAACGGCGGGGAAGGGTTGGGTGTCGACCTTCATGGCGTACAGGTTGAAAATTAGCCGCCCCTTCTCTATCGCCGCTTGGATGTGCTGACGCCACACCCGGCAGCCGTTGGTGGCATGGGAAAGCGAGTTGTGGAATTTGCAAGCACGGCTTTCCGTTTAGCTCCTTCGCCGTGGGGAACTTGAGACCTTCAGGAATCGTCAACTGTTTCTCCTTGAGCAGGAGGTCGAAGATTTGTTCAGTCTTGGTCACGTCAAAATCAAATCCCCTGGGCGGCCCTGGTGGCTTTACCCATTTGCAGGCCACGGGGTTCCCCCCGAGTCCACTCAGCCCATCGCTATCTCTTGGCCTCCCGCAGGCACTTCATCCTCCTCCGTATCGACCATGACTACTGCACGCTTGAACTTGTCTTGGTACAGGTCGGGGTGGCGCTGTTCATATGCCGATAGTTTCTGAACCATGTGCGCCAGCCGAGGGATAATCTCGCTTGGGAGGCCATGTCCTTGAGCCGTGTTGCAAGGCCTGCTACCGCCAACTCGATCGCTTCCTTTTCAGCTTATACGAACCGAATAACATCGGTTCCTAAGATTCCCGAAGCGCTGGATGTATTCTCGTCACCGTTTCCCGCGCTTCGACGTAGTTGTGCTAGATCGGCGATGCCGCACTCGGAAGCTTCGAATGGTATTGCATATGGAACTCGCTCTTCCAATTGCTTCCAAGACTCGGATGGAGTTTGCCGGCAAAGAGGTGTACCATCCAAAAGCCGATCCCGTGAGGGACCGTGAAAAGAGCCTCACGCGTAGCTGATCCGACACCGAAGCCGGTCCTAGTTGAGCCAAATATCGGCCGATGTGCTCGATGGAGCCGGAGCCATCCGATCCACCGAATTTGGAGAAGTCGTGGAGCCGATATTTAGGTGGCAGCGGGATCATCTCGTAAGCGTCGGGGTACGGCTTGGAATAGCCGATCGCTCCTTCTTTTCGGCATCATGCCGAACCGGTCTCTCGCATGGTACCGATCTGATCCGCCGTGCCGGCCGTAGGAGTTGCACTCCGAAGATTCGCCGGGGTGGCGTACTTGGCCTGCCATGTTTGCTTTTCCAGCCTCCGAGCCGCCTGCAGGAGCCGGGCTCGGGAGTTTCGTCGGTGTGGCGTATTTAGTTAGCCACGTCCGCTCTCGTCGCCGACGTTCCTCCCGTCTTCGCCGGAGTCCCCGATGTTGTGGCCTGGTTTGTGAGTGCCCGAGTCACCACAATCCGGCACATACATGCACGCGTATCCATGCGGGATCTCCTTAGGCGCCTCCATTAAGAACCGGTAGTCACCGGGGTCGCCACCACCTCGTAGACGAGGAATGCCGGTGTAGTCGGCACTTCAGCAGGTGCCGCCAACGCAAATGGCAGCGGTGGACGGGACCGGAATGGCAACTCTCCTTGATGAGTCCCGAGAGCTGGTCCCGACGGCGAGTACCGGTGGCTCATGATCTCCCGGATCACGCGCAGAGCGACACGCTCCAGACGCGTTGACCAAGTTCTCGCAGTGGCGGTGTAGCGAGTGAGCCACCGTGTAGTTGATCTCCCGCCGCTGCACCCCGGTGCGTTCCTCCGACGAGGTAGAGAGGTCTATCCCATCGAGTGCACCTTCCGGTGAGAACCCCTTCCATCCGATGCCACCGAACGGGTTCTCTCGAAAAGAGCCGATGAGGTCGGCTTCGAGGGTAGCCTTGATCTCGTTGTATTGCTTCTTGAGGTCGTCGGCGGATCCTCGTAGGTGACCGGGCGTGCCGTCCGCCATCTCGGATGTAGATGGCGATGTGGTTGATGTAGACGATTGTCCCACCGGCGTGCCGAATGTGTTGATCGCCAAAACCCACCGGCGGGCAGCGGCCTTGTCAACACCGTAGAGCCGGGGGAGCCTAGAGCTGCGGCTGGCCGAGACCCCTCCGAGCGACGGCCCGCAATGCTCTTCCGGTCACACGCGGCGTTGCGAAGTGCAAGGGCGTGCCACCCGACCTATACCCGGTCGGAAGGTGATGAGGTTGCCTCGCTTAGTTTCCCGCAGGGCATACATGTAAACGTTAAATACGAGCCTCGATCGGCTCTCAGGTTATCCCGTGAATCGGCTCAAAGAGCCGATCCACCCATGATCCGTACGGGGTGCACGAATACTTGGTGGTCCCGCTTGATCAAGATGAAGCTAATGAGATCTACGACGATTTAGGGTTTTCACCGCATAACCGGATCATCCTACTCCAGGTTGGGCCTTGCGGCCACGCACGGTGCTCGTAAGCCGATCCTAAACAAGGCCAAAAAACCAACATGAAGTTGATCCTAGGAACATCCCGTTTAGGACTTGCGAACGCCACCCTACGTGCCACCGGATCCTCCCCCCATTGTAAGGCCAAACTATTGCAGATATTAAACTAATCCTTGTAGAACAAGGAGCAATCGTAACGGATCAGATCTACTAAATAATGATCAAGCGGGTGCCGCCCCACACCCGAGATAGGCGTGAGGACGGCTAGATATGCAAGGGTTGCACTACGTAAGCATGCTTAAACGAAGAACAATGCTAACCCTAACACATCTAATGATAACTACGTTGCTCGCCATCAAAAGCGCTTCAAGCACGAGCAACGCATGAACAACGTGGCTTAGGCCGCCTAGATCGCAAGATGCGATCTAGGCAGCATGTCGCTTACCCGATAGAAACCCTCGAGATGAAGGAGTTGGCGATGCGCCGAGATTGGTTTGTTTTTGGGGTTGAACGTGAGTTGTTGTTTATTCCATAAACCCTAGGTACATATTTATAGTCCAGGGGACTTTCTAATGAGGGCGTGCACTAAACCGTGCACGATATAAACTCTAACTTCTAAATTGATACACAATCTATTATGCTAAGATACACGGGCTTAACTAGCCCAAATTCTCCGTGCAAGGCCGCTTCATCGATCTTCCATATATAATCTTCCAAACCCATCTTGATCGCGGCCCACCTCCTGATCGCGGTTAAATCCTGGTGATAACAGGCGATAAGTAGTCCGAAGGAGGGCGTCGGAGGCCTGCCGAGGGGGCCACACGCTAGGGCCGAGCGCCCCCTCCTGGGCCGCGCCGCCCTAGGGTGTGGGGCCCTCAGGCCTCCACCTGACTTGCCCTTCTGGCTCCGTGAGTTTTCTGGGAAAATAAGGCCTTCTGTCAAAATCCCGAGGTTTTTCCTGAAAGTTGGATTTCTGCACAAAAATGAGACACTGTAACGCTTCGCTGAAAACAGCGTTAGTCCGTGTTAGTTGCATCCAAAGTACACAAATTAGAGGCAAAACAACATCAAAAGTGTTCGGGAAAGTAGATACGTTTTGGACGTATCAGTGACCTGATAAGTTGTCGATGAAGAAGGGGATGCCTTGGGCATCCCCAAGCTTAGATGCTTGAGTCTTCTTGAAATATGCAGGGATGAACCACGGGGGCATCCCCAAGCTTAGACTTTTCACTCTTCTTGATCATAGTATATCATCCTCCTCTCTTGACCCTTGAAAACTTCCTCCACACCAAACTTAAAACAAACTCATTAGAGGGTTAGTGCATAATCAAAAGTTTACATGTTCAGAGGTGACATAATCATTATTAACATTTCTGGACATTTCACAAAGCTACTGGACGTTAATGGAACAAAGAAATCCATCCAACACAGCAAAACAGGCAATGCGAAATAAAAGGCAGAATCTGTCAAAACAGAACAGTTCGTAAAGACGAATTTTTTTTAGGCACCAGACTTGCTCAAATGAAAATGCCCAAATTTAATGAAAGTTGCGTACATATCTGAGGATCACGCATGTAAATTGGCAGATTTTTCTGAGTTACCTACAGAGAGGCATATTGAAATTCGTGACAGCTAGAAATCTGTTTCTGCATAGTAATCCAAATCTAGTATTGACTTTACTATCAAAGACTTTACTTGGCACAACAAATGCAATAAAATAAAGATAAGGAGAGGTTGCTACAGTAGTAACAACTTCCAAAACACAAATATAAAACAAAATTGCTGTAGTAAAATAAACACATGGGTTATCTCCCAAGAAGTTCTTTCTTTATAGCCATTAAGATGGGCTCAGCAGTTTTAATGATGCACTCGCAAGAAATAAGAGTTGAAGCAAAAGAGAGCATCAAGAAGCAAATTCAAAACACATTTAAGTCTAAACCACTTCCTATGCATAGGAATCTTGTAAATAAACAAATTCATGAAGCATGATGCAACAAGCATAGAAAGATAAAACAAGTGTAACTTCAAAAATTTCAGCATATAGAGAGGTGTTTTAGTAACATGAAAACTTCTACAACCATATTTTCCTCTCTCATAATAATTTCCAAGTGGCATCATGAACAAACTCAACAATATAAGTATCACATAAAGAATTCTTATTCACATGCATAAAAGTATCATTACTCTCCACATAAGCATAATCAATTTTATTAGTTGTAGTGGGAGAAAATTCAACAAAGTAGCTATCATTATTATTCTCATCAAGTGTAGGAGGCATAGTATCATCATAATAAACTTTATCCTCCATAGTAGGTGGCACCAAAAGACCACTATCATTATAATCATCATATATGGGAGGCATATCATAATCAACATAAACTTTCTCCTCAATACCCGGAGGGCTAAAGAGATCATTTTCATCAAAACCGACCTCCCCAAGCTTAGCATTTTCCATAGCATTAGCAACAATGGTGTTCAAAGCATTCATATTAATAACATTCCCATTAGCATGCATATAAAGTTCCATGGGTTTTTTAATTCTCTCTTCAAACACATCATGTCCTAATTCAAGATAAAGTTCATAAAGATCTCTCATATTTTTGTTGTTTTCCATTATGCCTTACTAGTGTAAACAAGAAACAAAAAGATGCAATTGCAGGATCTAAAGGAAATATCTTCGAGCACACACACAACGGCAACAGAAAAGTACTTAGTTACCTGGGACCGGAGTATGAGTGCCTTTTACCTTCCCCCCCGGCAACGGCGCCAGAAAAGTGCTTGATGTCTACGGGTGCTTCTATTCTTGTAGACAGTGTTGGGACTCCAAGAGCAGAGATTTGTAGAACAGCGAAGCAAGTTTCCCTTAAGTGGATCACCCAAGGTTTATCGAACTCAGGGAGGAAGAGGTCAAAGATATCCCTCTCAAGCAACCCTGCAATCACGATACAAGAAGTCTCTTGTGTCCCCAACACACCTAATACACTTATCAGATGTATATGTGCACTAGTTCGGCGAAGAGATAGTGAAATACAAGTAGTATGGATGTATATGAGTGGTAATAGCAATCTGAATAAAATATGGCAGCGAGTAAACATGCAACGTAACAGTAAATAAACGGAGTTTCAAGTGTTTGAAAACAAGGCCTAGGGATCATACTTTCACTAGTGGACACTCTCAACATTGATCACATAATAAAACCACTCTACACTCTTTTGTTGGATGATGAACACCACTAATTGTGTAGGGCTACAAGAGCACCTCAATGCCGGAGTTAACAAGCTCCACAACATTCAATGTTCATATTTAAATAACCTTAGAGTGCATGATAGATCATTGCAATTACACCAAGTACTAACATAGCATGCACACTGTCACCATCACACTATGAAGGAGGAATAGATCGCATCAATACTATCATAGCAATAATTAACTTCATAATCTACAAGAGATTACAATCATAGCCTACGCCAAGTACTACATGATGCACACATTGTCACCGTTACACCATGGATGAGGAATAGAGTACTTTAATAACATCACTAGAGTAACACATAGATGAATAGTGATACAAAACTCATATGAATCTCAATCATGTAAGGCAGCTCATGAGATCATTGTATTGAAGTACATAGGAGAGAGATTAACCACATAGCTACCGGTACAGCCCTTAGCCTCGATGGAGAACTACTCCCTCCTCATGGGAGACAGCAGCGGTGATGAAGATGGCGGTGGTGTCGATGGAGATGCCTTCCGGGGGCACTTCCCCGTCCCGGAGGCGTGCCGGAACAGAGACTTCTGTCCCCCAGATCTTGGCTTCGCGATGGCGGCGGCTCTGGAAGATTTCTCGTACCGTGGTTTTTCCGTATCGAAGATTTAGGTCAGGGACCATTAAATAGGCGAAGAGGCGGAGTCGGAGGGCTGACGGGGCCACCACACAGTAGGGGGGCGCGCCCCCCCTGTGGCCGCGCCGCCATGGCGT
>NC_061514.1:110807284-110919669 GCF_022539505.1 Lolium rigidum
AGTTACGTACACATAGTGGGATCCGGAGATCGCCTCCGCACTCGTCTACTGAGGGGAATCATCTCCTGGAGGACTCTACACCGCCATGGTCGCTCCGGAGTGATGAGTGAGTAGTCTACCCCTGGACTATGGGTCCATAGCAGTAGCTAGATGGTTGTCTTCTCCCCATTGTGCTATCATTGTCGGATCTTGTGAGCTGCCTATCATGATCAAGATCATCTATATGTAATTCTATATGTTGCGTTTGTTGGGATCCGATGAATAGAGAATACTTGTTATGTTGATTATCAAAGTTATGCTTATGTGTTGTTTATGATCTTGCATGCTCTCCGTTATTAGTAGATGCTCTGGCCAAGTAGATGCTTTTAACTCCAAGAGGGAGTACTTATGCTCGATAGTGGGTTCATGCCCGCATTGACACCGGGACGATGATGTAAAGTTCTAAGGTTGTGTTGTGCTCGTTGCCACTAGGGATAAAACATTGATGCTATGTCTAAGGATGTAGTTGTTGATTACATTACGCACCATACTTAATGCAATTGTCTCTGTTGCTTGCAACTTAATACCGGAGGGGGTTCGGATGATAACCTCGAAGGTGGACTTTTTAGGCATAGATGCAGCTTGGATGGCGGTCTATGTACTTTGTCGTAATGCCCAATTAAATCTCACTATACTCATCATGATATGTATGTGCATTGTCATGCTCTCTTTATTTGTCAATTGCCCAACTCGTAATTTGTTCACCCAACATGCTGTTCGTCTTATGGGAGAGACACCTCTAGTGAACTCGTGGACCCCGGTCCAATTCTCTTTACCGAAATACAATCCATCGCAATACTTGTTTCTACTGTTTTCTCTCGCAAACAATCATCTTCCACACAATACGGTTAATCCTTTGTTACAGCAAGCCGGTGAGATTGACAACCTCACCGTTTCGTTGGGGCAAAGTAGCTTGGTTGTGTTGTGCAGGTTCCACGTTGGCGCCGGAATCTCCGGTGTTGCGCCGCACTACATCCCGCCGCCATCAACCTTCAACATGCTTCTTGGCTCCTCCTCGGTTCGATAAACCTTGGTTTCTTTCTGAGGGAAAACTTGCTGCCGTGCGCATCATACCTTCCTCTTGGGGTTGCCCAACGAACGTGTGAAATACACGCCATCAAGCTCTTTTTCCGGCGCCGTTGCCGGAGACCGAAGAAAAGCTACACCACAAAGATTTCTAACTCCCACGTCAACTACGCACCAGCTCTTTTTCGGCGCCGTTGCCGGGGAGATCAAGACACGCTGCAAGGGGAGTCTCCACTTCTCAATCTCTTTACTTTGTTTTTGTCTTGCTTTATTTTATTTACTACTTTGTTTGCTGCACTAAATCAAAACACAAAAAAATTAGTTGCTAGTTTTACTTTATTTACTGTCTTGCACGCTATATCAAAAACACAAAAAAATTAGTTTACCTGCATTCACTTTACTTATTTCATCATGTTTCCTTTTAATTTTACTACAAAGAACATACCGGTAGGACGTGGGTCTATAGTCGGGAGAAATAATATAGAAGAATTCTTCAACCATGTTAGTACCATTGAAAATTTTGAAGATAGACACTTGATAGATCTTGCGCCTACTTATGAAATTGCTGCTGCGCATTTAGTTCGCTTGTTGGAAACTAAATTTGTTAATCTTAATCCTATAATCCAACACATGTTTTTCACGCTTGGTGATATGGAAGAAGGGGAAAAGAAAGATTTTGTTTTAGAAACCCTTCTTAGAGAATTTGGTGGTCTAGCAAGAGAAGCTAGAAAGGTGTTTGCTAAATTCAATATGCTTGGTTCTCCTACTAATTTTGCTAGTCTCCTTGAAAAGATGGATATGGATAGAATAAGATACACTAATAATATTGATGATGGAGAGGAGATCAAAGCACCAATACCATGCAAGCTCCTAGCTATGAATGATGCACTAGAAAATAATTATGCTTGGCTTGTTCCAGAAAATTTGTTTGATGAGAGTAGCACACCTAAGACTAATGAAGATGCTAAAACTTATGTATCTAATATAATATGCCTAGTTGAGAAAACTCCACACCTCGCTGAGAATGCACCACCCTTCGATAATACTTGATACACACTTTCTGCGCCTAGCTGAAAGGCGTTAAAGAAAAGCGCTTATGGGAGACAACCCATGTTTTTACCTACAGTACTTTGTTTTTATTTTGTGTCTTGGAAGTTGTTTACTGCTGTAGCAACCTCTCCTTATCTTAGTTTTGAGTTTTGTTGTGCCAAGTTAAGCCGTTGATAGAAAAGTAAGTACTAGATTTGGATTACTGCGCAGTTCCAGATTTCTTTGCTGTCACGAATCTGAGCCCACTGCCCTGCAGGAAGCTCAGAAAATTATGCCAATTTACGTGCATGATCCTCAGATATGTACGCAACTTTCATTCAATTTGAGCATTTTCATTTGAGCAAGTCTGGTGCCATTTTAAAATTCGTCAATACGAACTGTTCTGTTTTGACAGATTCTGCCTTTTATTTCGCATTGCCTCTTTCGCTATGTTGGATGAATTTCTTTGATCCACTAATGTCCAGTAGCATTATGCAATGTACAGAAGTGTTAAGAATGATTGTGTCACCTCTGAATATGTCAATTTATATTGTGCACTAACCCTCTAATGAGTTGTTTCGAGTTTGGTGTGGAGGAAGTTTTCAAGGATCAAGAGAGGAGTATGATGCAACATGATCAAGGAGAGTGAAAGCTCTAAGCTTGGGGATGCACCCGGTGGTTCACCCCTGCATATATCAAGAAGACTCAAGCGTCTAAGCTTGGGGATGCCCAAGGCATCCCCTTCTTCATCAACAAATTATCAGGTTCCTCCCCTGAAACTACATTTTTATTCGGCCACATCTTATGTGCTCTTTCTTGGAGCGTCGGTTTGTTTTTGTTTTTGTTTTGTTTGAATAAAATGGATCCTAGCATTCACTTTATGGGAGAGATACACACTCCGCTGTAGCATATGGACAAATATGTCCTTGGTTTCTACTTATAGTATTCATGGCGAAGTTTCTCCTTCGTTAAATTGTTATATGGTTGGAATTGGAAAATGATACATGTAGTAATTGCTATAAATGTTTTGGGTAATGTGATACTTGGCAATTGTTGTGTTCATGTTTAAGCTCTTGCATCATATGCTTTGCACCCATTAATGAAGAAATACATAGAGCATGCTAAAATTTGGTTTGCATATTTGGTTTCTCTAAGGTCTAGATAATTTCTAGTTTTGAGTTTGAACAACAAGGAAGACGGTATAGAGTATTATAATGCTTTCAATATGTCTTTTATGTGAGTTTTGCTGTACTAGTTCATCCTTGTGTTTGCCTCAAATAACCTTGCTAGCCTAAACCTTGTATCGAGAGGGAATACTTCTCATGCATCCAAAATACTTGAGCCAACCACTATGCCATTTGTGTCCACCATACCTACCTACTACATGGTATTTTCCAGCCATTCCAAAGTAAATTGCTTGAGTGCTACCTTTAAAATTCCATCATTCACCTTTGCAATATATAGCTCATGGGACAAATAGCTTAAAAACTATTGTGGTATTGAATATGTAATTATGCACTTTATCTCTTATTAAGTTGCTTGTTGTGCGATAACCATGTTTATCGGGGAACGCCATCAACTCATTGTTGAATTTCATGTGAGTTGCTATGCATGTTCGTCTTGTCCGAAGTAAGGGCGATCTACACCGAGTTGAATGGTTTGAGCATGCATATTGTGAGAGAAGAACATTGGGCCGCTAACTAAAGCCATGTTCCATGGTGGAAGTTTCAGTTTTGGACAAACATCCTCAAATCTCTAATGAGAAAAGAATTAATTGTTGTTGAATGCTTAAAGCATTAAAAGAGGAGTCCATTATCTCGTTGTCTATGTTGTCCCGGTATGGATGTCTAAGTTGAGAATAATCAAAAGCGAGAAATCCAAATGCGAGCTTTCTCCTTAGACCTTTGTACAAGCGGCATAGAGGTACCCCTTTGTGATACTTGGTTAAAGCATATGTATTGCGGTGATAATCCAGGTAGTCCAAGCTAATTAGGACAAGGTGCGAGCACTATTAGTACACTATGCATGAGGCTTGCAACTTATAAGATATAATTTACATGATGCATATGCTTTATTACTACCGTTGACAAAATTGTTTCATGTTTTCAAAATCAAAGCTCTAGCACAAATATAGCAATCGATGCTTTTCCTCTATGAGGACCATTCTCTTTACTTTTATGTTGAGTCAGCTTCACCTATTTCTCTCCACCTCAAGAAGCAAACACTTGTGTGAACTGTGCATTGATTCTTACATACTTGCTTATTGCACTTATTATATTACTCTATGTTGACAATATCCATGAGATATACATGTTACAAGTTGAAAGCAACTGCTGAAACTTAATCTTCTTTTGTGTTGCTTCAATACCTTTACTTCGAATTATTGCTTTATGAGTTAACTCTTATGCAAGACTTATTGATGCTTGTCTTGAAATGCTATTCATGAAAAGTCTTTGCTTTATGATTCACTTGTTTACTCATGTCATACACATTGTTTTGATCGCTGCATTCTCTACATATGCTTTACAAATAGTATGATCAAGTTTATGATGGCATGTCACTCCGAAATTATCTTTGTTATCGTTTTACCCGCTCGGGACGAGCAGTAACTAAGCTTGGGGATGCCGATACGTCTCCAACGTATCGATAATTTCTTGTGTTCCATGCCACATTATTGATGTTATCTACATGTTTTATGCACACTTTATATCATATTCGTGCATTTTCTGGAACTAACCTATTAACAAGATGCCGAAGTGCCGCTTGTCGTTTTCTGCTGTTTTTGGTTTCAGAAATCCTAGTAAAGAAATATTCTCGGAATTGGACGAAATAAAAGCCCGTGAGGCCTATTTTCTCACGAAGCTTCCGGAAGTCCGAAGGAGAGACGAAGAGGGGCCACGGGGCGCCAAACCCTAGGGCGGCGCGGCCCCCCTTGGCCGCGCCGGCCTGTGGTGTGGGCCCCCGTGCCGCCTCTTGACTTGCCCTTCCGCCTACAAATAGCCTCCGTGACGAAACCCCCAGCACCGAGAGCCACGATACGGAAAACATTACCGAGACGCCGTCGCCGCCGATCCCATCCGGGGGATCCTCGAGATCGCCTCCGGCACCCTGCCGGAGAGGGGAATCATCTCCCGGAGGACTCTACACCGCCATGGTCGCCTCCGGAGTGATGAGTGAGTAGTCTACCCCTGGACTATGGGTCCATAGCAGTAGCTAGATGGTTGTCTTCTCCCCATTGTGCTATCATTGTCGGATCTTGTGAGCTGCCTATCATGATCAAGATCATCTATATGTAATTCTATATGTTGCGTTTGTTGGGATCCGATGAATAGAGAATACTTGTTATGTTGATTATCAAAGTTATGCTTATGTGTTGTTTATGATCTTGCATGCTCTCCGTTATTAGTAGATGCTCCGGCCAAGTAGATGCTTTTAACTCCAAGAGGGAGTACTTATGCTCGATAGTGGGTTCATGCCTCGCATTGACACCTGGGACGATGTGACGAAAGTTCTAAGGTTGTGTTGTGCTCGTTGCCACTAGGGATAAAACATTGATGCTATGTCTAAGGATGTAGTTGTTGATTACATTACGCACCATACTTAATGCAATTGTCTCGTTGCTTGCAACTTAATACTGGAGGGGTTCGGATGATAACTCGAAGGTGGACTTTTTAGGCATAGATGCGATTGGATGGCGGTCTATGTACTTTGTCGTAATGCCCAATTAAATCTCACTATACTCATCATGATATGTATGTGCATTGTCATGCTCTCTTTATTTGTCAATTGCCCAACCGTAATTTGTTCACCCAACATGCTCGTTCGTCTTATGGGAGAGACACCTCTAGTGAACTGTGGACCCCGGTCCAATTCTCTTTACTCGAAATACAATCTATTGCAATACTTGTTTCTACTCGTTTTCTCTCGCAAACAATCATCTTCCACACAATACGGTTAATCCTTTGTTACAGCAAGCCGGTGAGATTGACAACCTCACTGTTTCGTTGGGGCAAAGTAGCTTGGTTGTGTTGTGCAGGTTCCACGTTGGCGCCGGAATCTCTGGTGTTGCGCCGCACTACATCCCGCCGCCATCAACCTTCAACATGCTTCTTGGCTCCTCCTGGTTCGATAAACCTTGGTTTCTTTCTGAGGGAAAACTTGCTGCTGTGCGCATCATACCTTCCTCTTGGGGTTGCCCAACGAACGTGTGAAATACACGCCATCAAATACCTTCTCAGCTGGGTATATTGCAACTATGTTATCCCACCATGATGTGGCGGGTCCACACAACAAGTGTGTAGCATATCTGACCTTCTCCTGGTCTGTGCATCCAACAGTCTTGAGCTTGCGCTCGGTGTCCATCAGCCAATCTTCCGCGTCCATTGGCTCCGGGGGTAAGCAAATGATATTGGCTTTGTATTCTGGAAGTCTGACAGAGTAACGCCCTGGTTCTCTCGCATCTCCACCCTGTTCTGTTGTAGCAACTCTTGGAAGAATATGTTCTGCTGCTCCATAGTCGCCCTTTGTCTTTCCTCCAACATTTGCATGTACTGGAGAAAGTTTTGCTGCGTCAACGGTGGTGGTGGTGGAAACTGATTCCTTGCAGCTTCATCTGCCTCTTCTTTCTGTTTAGCCTCACGCTCGAGGCGTTGTGCTTCGCTCTCTTCTCCTAACATTCCTGACATCTTCACCTAGCTCTGTAACACAAAGTGGTACTCATAGTTACTCCATGCGCAAGTTTTCTGAGCTTAACTTTGTGCACAGAACTAGTCACGCAATGGAAATCAAGAAGCAAATCCAAATCATATAAAACATATACCATGTATATACATACTTAAGTGGTTTATTACAATACTCAGTAGTAGTGTGAGTATGCAAACTCACTTATTAAGGTATAATTACAACTTATTAAAATATTACACACTACAGTATATGTGGTACAACTGTATTGTAGTCTCGCCTCTAGTGGTGGTCTCTAGTCGTGGCTTCATTCCTGGTACATCCCAGGCTTCCATCCGGTCGAACGTGTAGTCCTCCTGATAGACTATGGGATATATGGTCTCCCAGTCGGCTGGTAGTTCGATCAGAGGATGATCCTAGGGAGAAATCTATCATCATGAAATGATTATTTAATGATTCATAGTCCTCCCCTGGGGTATACTCCCCTGTGACTCCATCATAGGCATTCCCTCCTTCTATGTCGTATTCGATCACTATCGGATACTCCTCGCAATCTCCCCTACTATACTGATGGTTCTGATACTGGTTTATGGCGTCTTGATCTATCTCAGGATTACATCTCACTGGATCACTATCAGTTCCCATGAATGATCCCCAACGCCATCCCGTGGAATTCTCAATAGGAGTCTCCGAACGCTGCTGGTTTCCAGATTCCTCTCCGCCCTCATATCCACCTTGTGAGCTACTAGAGTACCTAGGTGTTAGAGGTGTGGCTTGTGGTTCTGGAGCATCTATGTCAATATAATCACTAGTTGAGTAAACTGGTGTATGGACCCCACTCTCCATCGGCTCCTTACCCTTCGACTCCTCCTTGGGCTCAGTGAACTCACCCAACATTGTATCAATTGCCCCCGACAGATGTCGGTTCAACTGAAAGAACAATGTCAGTAGGTTTCTGCAGTTATCCATGTACTTAGCGGCTTCTGCAGGCTTTCTCTTGGCTAACTTGAAGTGATTTAGAGTCGGAATCGTCCTCCTCCATATGTGGGATATGTGCGAATTCGGAGCCAATAAGATCCTTAGTCTTATGCTCACGAATATCTGTGATGGCTTTCATTATGGCTATGTGGTAGGCTGTTCTTATGGTCCTAGCCTCTCCAGTAGGCATAACTGCACTCATTCCTAGGGATTCGGGTAGCTGAAGTCCTACCCCGCACTTCGCTAGTACCGTACCGTCGTAGTACATGTACTTCATTACCCGGATTTGGGGATCGCACCCAAATTCGAGTAACATTGCCCGGAGTATGTCAGCGAGTCCTCCGTCATAATCGTTCAGAGTGGATTCCTTCACTTTCACGTTACGTCCGAAACGTGAACTGGCCATTTTTGGCTGTGGATAAGAAAGATTATAATATTAGTAATAATTCATCATAATAGTGATAATAAAAAATTATCGCACTAAAAGATATGAATGTTTTATGCTCAAGTGAATAGACACCATATTTTTAGAGAATTCTTTACTAATCCTATTTGACTCCTAACGTTCTGTCCCATTTACTAGGTTCCAACCTAAGGTCAAAGCTTTTGCTCTGATACCAACTGTGGAGACCCTGCATACCACTACATGTTGTAGTATGCCAGTTGTTGATATAACATTCACGAAGTACCAATCCGCAAATGTTACATCCCTCAGAGTAGTACAACAGAACATAGCTGGTCCATAACTCATTCACATAATATTACAATCCAAACATATATATCAACTCGGAGCTCCTCCTGGGTCCAGAGAGGTTTACTCCTGGGTTCGAGGTGAACCCAACTTAACTTACAATATAAGAGTCTTAGTAGTTTATACATTTATTCCACCCGAGCAGTTAAGTACTAAAGTGTTCGCACTGCTCGGTTACTACTAATACTACGGTAGTCTAAGATTGTTCTCCTTCGGAAGCCTCCCCGGTTCCGTAGACGATAAGGTAGTCTACGCCTTCTACACCACCAGAGAGGTCTGGCTCTTCGTAGCAGATCTCCTCTACTCCGCCTTGTCCGTCAGTTGCCTCCTCGAGGTGATTCAGACAGTCTAAGCAAGGGATTATAAGAGGTATGAGTACGAGCGTACTCAACAAGTTCATATTAGGAAAGAGGTGTTTAATGCACTAGCTACGATATTAGACCAGAAAGTCTAATACCAATGCATGTTTTCATAACCATTTCTTCAAAAGGTTGCTTTTATTCAGAAGAGCTATGTCCGTCAGCCTTCACCGGTTTACTAGAACTTCATGGAGTTCCTTTCCGGTAGCGTTCGCAGTTCCAAAACCCAGAACAAGGAGTGACAGGTCATGATTCATTACACTCTGCAGAGGTGTGTTGCTTTACCCATAAGAGATTTTAACCTTGGTGCCAACCGGGCAGCTTTCCCGTCCACACTTCTTTTGGTGTGAGGCCCGGTATAAGGTCTTAGCCAAAATGCATTCTCCCGCGACCTCGCACACCCACCCTTTGTTGCAACTCCGACCCTGGGTCCTCGCCGGTGAGCGTACCCCTATGGATACATTCTAACCTCGACGACAATTCAGGGCTCTCCCTGAATTCCTTCGCCGGTGGTTGCAACCCATCATAGACCGCATTACCGTGGGGACTTAGGGATCCCCAACCACTCCGCTTGTCCTTAACTGTATCAAGTGACTACGGTAAGCGCATTCGTTGATGAACGAGAGGAGAGAACACACTGGACTACTCCGTCCCACTCCTGATCTTATGGTTAACACGAGTCTTACGGCACAAGAATCACTAGACGACATTTGTTGTTTAATCCTAGATGGATACAAACCCATTGCAATGGAACCTCCACCATACTCATACCATGGTTCCATTGCCCACCATTTAGTCATATTCATAGTTATGAAAATAGCAAGTTTTACTTTTCATGCAATAGTGATAAGTATAGTAATTTGAGAGTAATTTGGTAAAAATACTCAAATTGACATGAGCAAGCGATGAACTTGCTTGAAGACTGCAAAGTGTTGCAGTTCGATGGTGTGGACTGACCCTTGTCCTTTGTTTCTGGAAGATAGCATCATTGTCTGATAAGGGCAATGGTTAAAGAAGCAATTATGCATGCTTTCAGCTTTTAGGGTTTTGTCCCCCCTTCCCGGTGTTTTATTATTTCATGTCAGAGGTAATTACTAAGAACAATTTTAAGGATACTCCTTCAGAGTTAAATTCTACCTTGGAATATTTCCAAGGTGTTTAAGTCCAAAAGAATTTATGGGCTTATTTTATCATTAAAAATATAAAGTGTGATTTTTAATGATTAAAATATTAATTCCTTGCATTTAATTATGAATCAATTTTTACTTGTCTCAAAATTACCATTTCATAATTTATTTGGATAGAGAATAAAATTTTAAGTGGTTTGCATATTTTTCTCTATTTTTTAAGTTACATTCAATTTTTAAAATTTTGTCAAACTTTCAGTTTTAAGGAAAATTTGGAAATGACCAAATTACCCCTGGGCCCACCTGTCGGTGTAACCCAGTGGGTTAGGTCAAACCGACCCACCTGGTCCGGCTCGACCAGCCTCACTTCTCTCTCGCGCGCGCGACTGAAACCCTAACCCCTCTCTCGCGACGCCTGCGTCGCCCTCGCCGTCGCCGGCCGATTTCGGCTGACTCCGGCGGTGTTGGCCCTCGCCATGGGGCGCAATCGACGCGGCCCGTGATGGCACGACGATCTATCTGCGTCGATCTGCCGCCTGCGTCCTGGTTCGCTCGTCCTCGACCCTCTCTGATGCTAGGGTTGCGGTCCTCACCGGCGATGCATGTCGGTGGACGCTCCAGGCCTCCCTAGGGCTGTTGGGCGGCTTGCTAGTGATGCGCTGGGTGTGGTGGCACTCGGTGTGGCCTGGCCTGGCTGTGGCTTGGCGCAGCCGTGGCCTGGTCTGTGCCGCCGCAGCCGCCATGGCTGCGTCAACGTCTCCTGCTCCCAGGTATGTCCGCCTCCTTCACTCTATTACATGTTCTTCCTCCTCTCCTTCCTCTGAATGCCTTGGCATCCATCTCCTTGATGTGTTGGCTTTGCCAGTACACCAGCACTTACCCCTCCGTTGTTGTGTTGTGGTTGCTCTTGTTGTGCGTATGCTGCTGCTACTGTTGCTTTGTGCCTATGGTTGCTGCTGCTCTTAGCTTGCCATGCCCTGCCTAGTGGCCGTGCTTATGCTGTTCTATTCTTGCTGTGCATGGTTCTATGTAATTCCTATATGCCATGAGCTTGCTTATGCTTGGATTACTTGCTTGCAGCTACTCCTATGCCTCTGTTCTTGTTACTGCTGCTGCTAGACTGTCAAGTGTATTCATATTCCTTGCCCCTGGCTTGATTATTGTGAGCAATATCTTGCTTATGCAAGTGCCAGTGCTATCTGTGTGGTGCTCCTGGAGCTTTGCTTCATTGTAAAGCTCTGTTGAGCTTGTTTATTGACTAATTAGGTGTGGTGACCCTGCATACCACTGCATGTTGTAGTATGCCAGTCGTTGATATAACATTCACGGAGTACCATTCCGCAAATATTACATCCCTCAGAATAGTACAACAGAACATAGCAGGTCCATAACTCATTCATTTATTATAACAAACATAATGTACATATCATCTCGGAGCTCCCCTTGGGTCCAAAGAGGGATACTCCTGGGTTCGAGGCGAACCCATCTTAACTTACAATATAAAGGCTTACTAGGTGATACATTTATTCCAACGAGCAGCTAAGTACTAAGAGTTCGTACTGCTCGGATACTACTACTACTTATCGATCTACGCTTGTTCTCCTCCGGAGCCCTCCCCGGTTCCGTAGACTATAAGGTAGTCTACGCCTTCGACACCTCCAGAGAGGTCTGGTTCTTCATAGCCGATAATGTCGGCTCCATCAGGGTTGTCGTTGTCCTCCTCCATATGGTTCAGACAATCTAAGCAGGGGATTTAAGAGTGGTATGAGTACGAGCGTACTCAACAAGTTCATTATAGAAAAGAGGTGTTTAATGCACTAGCTACGGTACTAGACCAGAAAGTCTAATACCAATGCAAGTTTTGATAAACATTTCTTCAAGAGATTGTTTTTATTTCAAAGAACTATGTCCGTCAGCCTTCACCGGTTTACTAGAACTTCATGGAGTTCCTTTTCGGCAGCGTTCACAGTTGCATATCCCGGAACAGGGAGTGACAGGTCACGATTCATTACACTCTGCAGAGGTGTGTTGCTTTACCCATAAGAGATCTTAACCTTGGTGCCAACCGGGCAGCTTTCCCGTCCACACTTCCTTCGGTGTGAGGCCCGGTATAAGGTCTAGCCAATCATGTTCCTCCGCTACCTCGAACACCCACCCTTTGTTGCAATATCCGACCCTGGGTCCTCGCCGGTTCACTTACACCAATTAAGGATGGGCCCCGACCACGACTACAATGCAGAGCTCATATCATACATTCCTTCGCCGGCAGTTGCAACCCATCATAGACCACATTACCGTAGGGACTTCTACGGGTTCCCCACCCTGCATCTTGTCTCTCGAGATCAAGTGCACCCAGTAATGCGCATCCGTTGATGAACGAGAGGTGGAAACACTTTTGACTACTCCGTCCCACTCCGGATCTTATGGTTAACACGGGTATTACAGCACAAGAATCACTGGACGACATTTGTTGTTTAATCCTAGATGGATATAAACCCGTGCAATGGAACCTCCACCATATCAACACATTCCATGGTTCCATTGCCCACCACTTAGTCATATTCATAGTTATGAAAATAGTGGTTTTACTTTTTATGCAATAGTGATACACATAGTATTTTGCAAGTAATTTGATAAAATTACTCAAATGACATGAGCAAGCGATGAACTTGCCTGAACACTGCAAAGTTTTGCAGTTGGATGGTGTGGACTGACCCTTGTCCTCTGTTGCTGAAAAAATAGCATCATTGTCCGATAAGGGCAATGGTTAAAGAAGCATCGATGCATGATTCCAGTTTTTAGGGTTTGTTCCCCCCTTCCGATGTCGTTAATATTTCATGTGAAAGGTTAATACTAAGAATAATTTGGGGATACTCTATTTAGGGTAAAATACAACCTTGAAATGTTGTCAAGGTGTTTTTAGAGTCCAAAAGAATTTATGGATTTATTTTCATTATTGAAAACAATATATGTGATTTAAATGATTAATTTAATCATCAAATTTGAACTTATTCTTGTTTATCTTCAAAAATTCTATTTCATATTTTATTATGATAGAGTTTTTTATACTGAGTGGTTTTCATATTTTAATTATTTTTTTAGATCTAGGAAACATTTATTGTGCATTTTCAAAGTTTCTGCATTTTAAATGAATTGTGAAATGGCAAAAATGCCCCTGGGCCCACATGTCAGTGAGGCCCAGCGGGTTGGGTTAGACCAGCTCGGGTCCAACCGACCCGAGCGGTCGCTCACTCTCTCCTCCTCGCTCGCGCGTGTCCGAACCCTAACCCTAATCCTCCCTCTGGCGACCCGCGTCGCCACCGTCGTCGCCGCTCGATTCCGGTCGTCTTGGGTCCCCGCCGGCGACGAGATGGTGCGGATCTGGACCGCCTCTCGACGGCGCACCAGATCCTCCGTGTAGATCTGGCCTCCGTCGCCTCTCTGGCTCACCCCCAACGCGTTCGCCCGCACGGCCGTGGGGGTTTTGCGGCGATTCGTCGCTCACCGGCGATTCTGGCGCCGTGGTGGCGCTGGGCGCTGCGGCGATGCCGTGGTGCTGCCATGGCCTGGCTTGGCCTGGCGCCGCCGCGCTCCGGCGTGTGCCGCCGTGGCCGCCATGGCTGCGTCGATCTGCTCGTCCCCGGTAAGTGCGCCTCCCTTCTTCCCCTCTCTTGTGCATGTTCTTCTTTCCCTCCTCTAGCTCCGGCCATGGCTGCTCCTCCTTGGGGAGAGGCCTGCCGTGCCCATGCTCTGCTGCCATGCCTAGCTAGCTGTGCAAGCTCGCGTGCTGCTTTGTTGCTCGTGATGCTGCTGTGTTGTTCATGCTGCTGTGCTGCTCGTGCTGCTGCTGTGTTGTTCATGCTGCTGTGCTCTACTGGCCTTGGCCAATGTTTGTGTTACTGCAGTGTGCAGCCATGCCATGCCTTTCTTGTTTAATCTAGCTTTCTGCCTCTATTCTGGTTACTATGCTTGCCAGAACTCAAGTGTATACATGTATGCTTCCCTAGCTTGATTACAGTGTGCAATTCTTGCAAATTTGCAAGTGCCAGTGCTATTATGTGCTATAGCTTGTGCTTGATTTCATGAGTATGCTCAATTGAGCATTGCTGTTGGATTATCTGTGTTATTCAATGATGAATTTATATGTGCTTTGCTTGTATATCTTGATCCAGTGGCTCATCAAGCCTTTGATGTGCTTCTGGATACAATCATGAATTATTTATGTGATTATCTGTGAAGCATCTGTTGATGAATTGGTGTTGTGCAAGTTATAGGATTTCATGATTTGTTGCTAGGTGGGCTCTAGCATGTATTTGCATGCTCTGTTAAGTCCTGATGATCATATGATCTTCAGTGCTTGATGTCTTTCTGCTGTCCTATGGCTTGTGTCACTCAAGCCTGTGTTGGTGCATGCTTCTGCTTACCCCAGCACCTGCTGTTGCTTGCAGTGATCATCTAGATCATTTGCAAGTGTCTGTATCACTGGTTACTTGTGTATTTCAATTATCTATCTAGTTTGGCTTGATCATATGGATAATTGATGTGAACTGCTCTGCAGTTATGATCATTTCATTGAGTTTGGTAGGGCTAGATGGATGCCAACATTTGGTTGTGTACCCTAGCCCCCCTTTTGAACCCTTCTGGGTGATGATATATGTGCATGGCTTCTTTGTTGGAATTGGTTAAGTGGTTGAGGTGGCCTTGACAGTGATTCTTTGCTGTTAAGGTAGCTCCCACCCATGTTGGCTAGCTGTGACTCACTGGATGCTTTCTGGGTGATCCTTTTGTTGGATTGCCAGTAGCTTTTGATGTTGAAATCAAATAGACAATGATTTGTCTCCACTCTGATGGTTAAAGAACCATTTAGTGCTAGGTGAATTGGAATGGCTAGTTAGGGATTAAATCCTTGTTGGATTTCTCTGGTTGTGTCACTGTGTTGACACAACCAGTGTTCCCTGGATGATTTCCTTCTGGTTATTCTTCATTTGCTTGCACCAAATGGATGGATAGCCAGATGATGATACAAGCAGGGTTTCTACCCTCCTGTGCTCTTGTGATGCAAAGCATGCTTAGTTATGAGCAAGACATGATCTTGCTCGAGTCGTTGGGTGTATACCTCACTCCAGCTCCTAGAAAGTTGTTGGTGTAGAGGTTTTGCTTCTGGTTGATTTTCTGTGCTTGCCCTGCTCCTCCTAGTGGCTTGTGCTTGATCTACTTCCTGGTTTGATGCTGTGATGATTTGAGCAGGTTGGACAGCAGTGCTGTTCTTCCTGTTCTTGGTGTTCTTGATTTGCTGGTGACTTACCCAGTGAAGCCTGTCGATGGATGAGCTAGTTCTGGCGGTGGAAAAGGTTTTATACCACCCTTCCTTTGCTCTCCAGGTCGACAGCTTGGCCTGGCCACCCTTGGTGACTCACTGCTGGTGTGTGTGTGTGTTGTGCTGCATGCATACTGCCTTGTGAGCAGTCTTGCTGTGTGTGTGTGTGCAAGGGCTTGGTATCTGGCTTGGTTCTTGGCTGAGAGTGGATCAGCTCGACAGAGTTGATCATATCTACTCAAATTCAATTTTCTTTCTAACCTGCCACTTGGCATAACACTTATTTTTCTTTGTGTTTGTGTGCAGGGATCAAGATGATCAAATGGACATGAAGATCATCAAACTCAAGACTAAATGAAGATTAGCTTGTAGTTTTTAGGATAGATCAATATGTTGTACTTTCCTTTTCTTTTCTTTTTCTATTTTTCCAATTCTTGTAATGTGTTGTATTATTCCTTTATTTCAATTGTGAATATTGTAAAGACAATGTATATTGTGTGATAATCAATAAAGCTCAAGGTTTTCTCT
The DNA here is from genome assembly GCF_022539505.1 of Lolium rigidum. Classification (NCBI taxonomy): domain Eukaryota; kingdom Viridiplantae; phylum Streptophyta; class Magnoliopsida; order Poales; family Poaceae; genus Lolium; species Lolium rigidum. The sequence continues at coordinate 110,823,119 of NC_061514.1, forward strand.
AATGAGCTTTACTTATTGTTTTATTCATAATGTGTATTATTTATTAGTTGCTTAATGAATTTCCTTACAATTGAAATATAGAGTATTTGATTAATGTTTGAATTTCAAATTCAAATTCAACTATGAATTGAATTCAATCATGCAACTTAAATTTGAATTCAATCATGCAACTTAAGTTTGCAATATCCCCTTCTCTCTTCTCCAAAACCCTAATTTAGTTGAATAAGAGAAAGTTTGTCGCACTCTCGAAACCCTAATCCTGTAAGGTGTCGAGAGAGAAACTTGTCCCCCTTCGATGCAGTTTTGTTTTAAAAGCGCGAAATTTCCCCGGAATTTACGATGCAATGCACATCCCTTTCTAAAATCTACACCTTGATCGTCTCTAAACCTGGGACATTACATTTGGTCCACCCCTTGATGGTGTGCTTCTGGATACAATTATATATCACTTATTTGATTATCTGTGATGCAATTGTCATTGAACTGTGGCTATTTAACTTATATGACTTATATGATTCATGGACTAGTGCTAGGCTTGGCTCTAGCATGAATTTGCATGCTCTGTCAAGCCCTGATGATCATATGATCATCAATTGCTTGGTGATTGACTGTTGTTCCATGCTTGTGTCTCACTGATGCTTCTCCTTGTGTCTGTGTGACACACTGGCCTATGCTGGTGCATGCTTTTACTTGCTCAAGCATCTGCTGATGCTTGCAGTGATCGTCTGGATCATGTGCAAGTGTATGTGCACTATTTGTTTATATATCTCATTTATCTATGTAGCCTTGTTTAATTGTATGGATAAATGAGGTGAACTGCTTGGCAGTGATGATCCTATTAACTGATAAATTGGAGCTAGAAGGATGCCAACCATTGGTTGGGAACCCTAGCTCACTTGGTGTGTTGGTCTATGTGTTTGAGGTGACCCTGACAGCTCCCTGATGTTGTCCAAGGGTAGCTCCCCCTTTGTGGCTTTGTTGTGGCTCTCACATGCTATCTGGTTGATCCATGATTGGATTTCCAGTGGCTTTTGATGTTGACAACATAAATAGACACTATATTGTCTATCTACCTGATGGTGTAGCTAGCTATAGGTGCTAGGTGACTTTGGCTGACTAGATAGGATCAATCCTTGCTGGATTTCCTTGGTTGTGCCACTGGTTTGGCACAACCAGTGTTCCCTTGGATGATTTCCTGTTGGTTTCTCCCATGTTTGCTTGCACCAAACGGCTAGCAGCCAAGTGATGATACAAACAGGGTATTCTACCCCTTATTTGTCTCTGTGATGTTTGCATATGCTTATTTATGAGCAAAACAACTGCTTGCTCATGATCATCTGTGTATACCTCACTCTAGCTCCTAGACAAAGGTGTTGGTGTTGAGGATTTGCTTCTGGATGATTTCTTTGCTTGCCCTGCTCCTTCTGGCTAACTTGTGCTTGATCTACTCCATGGTGACTTGATCAACAGTGAGCAGTTCTTGGTGGAACTGTTTCTGGATGATTTGCTGGTTAAGTGTTCTTCCTATTCTTGTGTTCTTACCCTGGTGAAGCTTCTGTCGATGAGCTGCTAGGGTTTGCTATTGAAAAGTTCTTGGTGGAACTGTTTCTGGATGATTTGTTGGTTAAGTGTTCTTCCTGTTCTTGTGTTCTTACCCTGGTGAAGCTTCTGTCGATGAGCTGCTAGGTTTGCTGGTGAAAAGTTTATATATTGTCCCTCTCTTCACTCATTTGGTCGACAGCACAGCCTGTGCTGGGTTCTCCTCCCCTAGTTGTGTGTGTGGAGAGCATGCAGCTAGCCTTGTGAGTTGTTGTGCATGCTCCCAGGTTGGGGCTTGGTCCTCTGTCTTGGTTCCCTCGGTAGCTTGATATTATCCACCAAAACTCACTTATTTGATTAACCTGCCAAGTGGCATTGCCACTTGGCATAATGTGTATCTGTTTCTTCTTGTTTTATTTTGCAGGGATCAAAAAGATGATCAAGAAATTCTTCATCAAGTGTTGATCAAGAATTACTTGAAGATTTAGCTAGTTTAGCCATTTACAATTCCTTGTACTTTTCATTTTCCTTTTTCCATTTATTCAATTTTTGTAATGTGTTGTAATGATTATAATTCAATTGAATATTGTAATGACAATGTATTATGTGTGTGAAATCAATAAAGCTCAAGGTTTTCTCTAATGAGCTTTAATTATATTTCCATTTACTTTATATTATTGATTTATTCAATTTCTTAATGAATTATCTCATATTTGAATTATAATATGCTTATTTATGTTTGAATTTGGAATTCAAATATAATTTGTTTGAATTCAATCATGCAACTTAAGTTAAAAGATGAATTGTTCCCTTCTCTTAACAAAACCCTAATTTGAGTTTAGCTAGGTCCAAGTTTATTGCAGTCTCGAAACCCTAACCCTATCTAGTGTCGAGAGAGAAACTTGTCCCCCTAAGATGCAGTTTTTCAATAAAGCGCGAAATTTCCCCATATTTTACGATGCAATGCACATCCCTTTCCAAAATCTACCCCGCAATCGTCTCGAATACTGGCATATTACAGGCGACCAGTTCGTTATGGTTGCGTCCTTCGAGACCCTGGCTGGGGATGCCCTGCGTCGTCAGGCTTGGGCAGCGGAGGAGGAAGCCCACAGCTATGCGGTCGCCATGGCTCGGGGGTACATATGCACCGACCTGGACTCGCTCCAGCGGAGAGCCCTTCTCCCGCGTGGGTCGAGCAGGAGAACCGGGAGCTGGGGGGCGCCATCGCCGGCAGGGACGAAGCAGTGGTGGAGGCGGCTAGGGACAGGGCCCGCTTCCACGCCCAGCTGGCGGGGTTGCAGGCGGCGGCCCGGGCGAACGAGGCGGCGGCGGAGGCGGAGGCCAACTCTATGGCCAGGAGAATCATGTGGGACTCCTCCCTGGCCGAGGCCCTCGAACGCCGCAGGCGGCAGGACGGGACGTCCGATCACCGCCATGCGCGGCGCACGGAGTGCGTGAAGCGCTCCCGCTTCGACGACAGCGCTGGCCCCTCCGGCGACCAGTAGTAGGCCGCACGACTACGAGTAACCGAGGCCGTGGTAGGCCGCGCGACGACGAGTAGATATGACTGTTGTAGTTTTAGATTAACTCGACTAACCATCTCTGTAAAGATGGTCCTTTTGGCCAATCAATAGTAATTAAAAAATATGTTGCTTACCTAGTCACTTCCGACCGGGCCCGGATGCACCGAACGTGGACACTTTCCGCGACCGCGCAGCGTCCGCGGAGACGCAAACCTGACGCATATTTGGGCCAGGTTTAGGTGATACCGGCGCATTTTTCGGCCAGCGGACGCAAACGATCGCTCAACGTCCATCACCCCATTAGAGATGCCCTAATAACTTCAAATTATTGCGAATATTCCTTGGATATTCCGTTAGCACCATCTCCAGCTGATTTGCTACTAGCCACAGAATTAATCAAGGTATCAGGCCATCTTGACCGTTAGATTGCATGCTATTGGACGATGTAGAAAAATTCCATGAGCCTAAAGAACCTCTCTATTCCCGCTCTCTTTGAGGTGCACCTCAACAAACGCCTACCATCAAAGCTCCAAAATGCTTTAAGAATTGGGAATGCATGTCTAATGAATTCTTAGACTATTATTTCCTGTTGAGTAAAGAACATCAAACTGGGTTGGTGTCTTGGTGATGTGGTCCACACCGTGTGGAAATCTCTTCAATATCAGTATCAGATAAGGTATAGCAGATTTGCCTAATGCACCATGTCTAACATTCCATCAGAATAAAGAACATCAGTCTTAGCAGTTAAGTGAACGATTATTGGAACACCGCATTTCTTTTTTATTTCACACCGTAGTGGGTTATATTTGGCCAAGCAGATCTGTTATTACAACGCCAGGTAATCGGGGTTACAGGGAAAGCTCGCAACAATTATAACCGTGAAAGTTCCACTCTTCCTATCTAAATGGTACCTACTAGGATTTGAATGGAGGCACTCTATGCAAGGGTGGGTGGTATCCATATGTAACCGTGGGTCTGCATATACCCGACCTTCTCACTCAGTTCATCAGCTTCCTTGGGGCCTCGGCTACCAGGCTGATATGAAACAGACTTCAGCTTCCCCGCGTCAATGTCATGCAACAAGGGAGTGAAGATCTGCCAGGCAGCCTGAAATCACCAGATACAGTGTCAGGGGGAGAATGGAAAGCAGAAGAGTTCCGTTCAGAGGGAGAAATAAACAGAAGGATCCCCTAAAGAAAATTTTCTAGGGTGTAGACAAACCTTCAGCTCATCTCGGCGCACAAAGTGTTGCTGGTCTCCTCTTATCCTGTGGAAACGTGGGTGCCCATCAGTGCGTATTACCACTATAAGGTGATTATGGATAAAGCCATACATGGCATGGAATATGTGGAATTTATGCATGATTTAGTGATTTTAGGATCGAATAAATTTCTCTTTCAAGAATATATGTTAATTCAGGAAGGATGATACGTACGTATCCAAAATGAGGCGTTCGTATGCCTCTGGAATAGTGACATTTTGGTACCGCATCCCATATGACAGATCAAGTTCACTCTGTTCAGTAGCCATTTCTAATCCAGGTTTCTTCACCTGCATATAATATCAGTAAATTATGTTAGCAGTTATGTTCTGCTCAAGTATCAGAAAGCTTTACTGAAAAAAAACATTAGACATTACATAAGTAGCTGGACTTACAGTTAGTTTCATGTACATGGCTTCTGATGGCTGGAGGCGTATGACGAACTCATTTCTTCCTTGCTTCTTACCTTCAACATGTTAAAATTAGTTCAGTCAAGAGATCTTAAATTTTGACCTGGACATAAAAGAGAACAACAAATAGAGCATGCTAATACTGATAGCAAAAATGTATCAACAACAGGGGCATGCTAATACTGATAGAACAGGATGAACATAACGACATAACACACAGAGCAATCAAACTTTAGACAAGTTAAACAACAACTAGTGCATTATATTATTCTCGAAAATAATAATAATGCCTTATACTATCTTAGTGGAAAGCTAGACACTCTCTTGCATTGTTTATCTAGTTTTCTGTTTTGTACACAGCTCTTCCTATTTATTGTTGATCGTATTCCGCAGTGTGTATTTTATACAACATAAGGCAAGTGCATGGATCAGTTTTGCTCATTTTGTACTGTCAGTGAAACTTTACCTATTAATTGTATCAAACTTATGAAAGTGCTTCTAGTTTTCTACCACCTAGTTAATGTAAGGGCACTTCATTAGTATTTGGTAGCAGCGGTACACAAAAACACAATTGAGTAGGTAGTAACATTGTATGTACATAGAGTTGACTTTCACTACACCATGAAAATTAACTGAAGCACATACATCTGAAAATGTCACCAGGAACATCCTTGAACTGCACACGAATTTCCGCTTTCCTTGAGTTCAATGCTTTACCAGCTTTAAGGATGAAAGGAACACCTGCAGGTTATGAATATTTGGGAGTCAACACCAGAAATGAAGATGCTATGATCCAGACAAAGACATCTCAAGTGAAAGAACAGATAGTGGTTGAAAGACACAGGCTCTTAGTGCAAACCTTCCCATCTTTCGTTGTGTACCCGAAGTACAATAGATGCAAACGTTGGGGTATTGGAGTCATCTGGCACTGTAGGATCATCCTTGTAGCCCTGATATTGTCCAAGGACTACCTCTTCGTCCTTTATCGGGTTCACAGATTGCAGAACCTGACATTACCACAGGAAATTGATTTTGTTTTGCACTAAGCCAACAGGACAAGTATAAGATGTGTACTACATTTCGCATAGGAAATCAAACTAATGTGCTCGGGCTTAAGAGATACAGGCTTTTCCATTGCATAGACAAACAAGAAAAGCTGCACTGCAGTAGTAGCACTTGAGAGTAGAGAAAGATAAGAACCTTGACTTTTTCATCTCTAATGTGCTCGGGCTTAAGAGATACAGGCTTTTCCATTGCAACCAAACAGAAAACCTGCACAAGGTAGCAACAATTATTATTGGACTGTTTAGCTACGTGCTCTGTAGACAGTTGAAGCATGTATTAGTTAAGCCATATATGAATCAGCATCAAAGCTGTGACATCAATGTTAAATATACTGAATGTTACCCAGATAAAAGTATTATAAGAACAATTGCTTACTCTCTCAAGCCGTTTAAAGACTGAATAGTAAATACTAAAGTTGGAATGGTTACAAAACAATATCGTATGGGGTATTAACAAATCCTTAATTTTACCTGCAACAAATGATTCTGAATGATATCGCGAATGATTCTGCAGTAACAAGAGGGTGTTAGGTACTTCTACACTAAGTAATACAGATACGAATTTCGCAAAAAAAAAGCAATACAGATACATAGGGAACATCCTAATAGTTGAGGGTGATATAAGCTGACTGAAATTTACTAGAATTCAGTATTGAGTGTCTTAGTTGCTATAAAATTGCAATAGTTTTCAATGTTAAACTTCGCAAAACATCACCGACACAGCCAAATACACAATGTCATATTTTATATACAAAAATAAATATATTGATCAATAAGGACCAACTAGAACCACGGACATATCTAAAACATATCAGAACTTACCTTACTTACCAGATATGCTACAAGATTAATATTCTTTACTTACTTATAAGGGCATGATTTATTATAAAACTATAAGGGTACAATATTATATTAGAGAACTTATTAATGAATGTAATGCTTCTACATACCCATATTGATCAAAATATCCTCCACGCCCATCAGTTCCGAAGTCCTCTCTGAATACAATCTGCAAGTTTCAATTCGTTACAGTCTGAAGCTATTATTGAAGTCCTACTTTGTAGATGGCGCACAACTAACCATAAGTGTCAATGTTATTAGGTTCAACTTAGTTTAACTAAATAAAGATAAAAATAAGTGATAAGTAGCAAAAATGCACGCAATAACCTACAAAAAAACCTTACGTGGTGCAGTAACTGCAACTTATGGATTAATTGTGCCACCAATTGGAACTTTGTAAGTTAACAACTGCTAAGTGCTAACTAAGAACAAACAACAAGAATACCTGTATATTATCAACATTGTCACGGTTCCAAAGAGGCAAGAACAAACGGTTCGCAAAACGAAGCACGAGCTGTGAAATGTGATTAGTTCAAAGAGTTAGCCCAATGTTAGGAACGTACAAATATCTGAAGAAAGTTATAAACATTACCAAGTTTTGGACCAGCTCTTTTCCCAAGTAGTGGTCAATCCTGTAGAGCTGATCTTCCTCGAATAGCTCCCCAAGTTGGGAACTTAATTCTTCTGCGGAGTCCAAGTCCTTTCCAAATGGCTTCTCAACAATTACTCTAGTCCATCCAGCACGAGAAGCTGCAAGCACATTTGCACAACACTATTGATTGTCCTAAAGTTTGACGAAAGTAAATTGCAATTCAGTATGCAGTTTCGGTTTTTTTCTGAACTGAAGTGAACAACAGGTAAACACTAAAATCTTCAAATGATTATGTCCTCATTACTACTGCGCAGCTGGAAGTGCTGAATAAAAATATATCCATTTATTTTCCTATAAAATAAAGCAAAGGAAAAAGGTCCTGATGAAGATAAAACTTCTGAGGAAGCATAGGAAAGAAACTTACTTGGATTCATGCAATATGTTCGTATCATTTTGCACACTGAAGGGTAGACTGATGGAGGTAATGCCAAATAAAAGAGCCTGCGAGAGCTTCCCGATTTGTTTGACATCTCTACCTCTGATATTTCCTTGTTCAGTTTATCAAATCCTTCCCCGCTGTCATAGGAACCACTGACATATTTTATCTGCAAGACAAGTTAATTATAATGATGTACATGTTAGGTTAGAAATTATGAGTAGTTATATGCAACAACTTACCAGTTGCAAGAATTTTGTAAGGTGTTCCTCTGAGGCTCCTTTGAGGTATCTGTAAATTATTTAAGATAATGCCATGAAAACATGAAAACTTTATTATTGCAGTTCAGTACCTGCAGATACACGTTTTTTTTTCAATTTCAGGAAACCACCGTCTCAGTTTGTATAGCAAATCGCAGATCAAGTAATAAACAGTGTCTGTGGTTCCAGGAATGAAACTAATTTGGCAGACACCCATCCTAGTAAGCAGAATCCCGGCAGATAGAGATGCAAGCATGCTCTAAGAGCCTACAAGAGTCTAAATGCAACAGCAAGATGTAAAAGCCTGAGTCATTTTCTCGAGAACACAATAAGAGCTTTCTTCTAAATAATATTTACTATCGAAATCAAGGAGGTTCTTAGCACAACAAACTTAAATTATATGTTACACTACCATATAGTTAGTTCCAGCCATCAGGGACTTACCCACGGATGCGTTCTCTCAATCCCTCGTCAGAAAGATTTGATCTCGCGTATCCAAATATATGCACTTCACCAGATTGTATAAACCCCTGTAACACACAGCATTAAAGTAAATCAATACATCAGCTGACCTGAGAATAATAGCGTATTTAAAAATGGTGTGTAACACAGGTGGTTGTTGAATAAGTGGAAGCTTAAACCAGTCCTTTAACCTGACTCCTAAAGCATTAATTCAGATCCAGGGGGAAACATGGTTACAGGTGTTTGCACTTATACTTGTGATCAGGTCATTCCAAGAAAATGAATATGGATTACTCTGGAGTGCCTCAACTGAAGGTAGATTCCTTTTCGCAGTATAGATTTTGCAAATTGCATAAGAAGCAACTAGTTAATGTCAAACTACCTGCTCAAAAAGGTGGTAGAGTGCTGGGAAGGTTTTCTTCTTGGCAAGGTCTCCAGAAGCCCCAAGTACAATGATAGAGAGGCACCCTTGCTCTACAGGGAGTTCTAGGTCCTTTGCTAAAGAGTTAAAACTGCTTTGTCTCGACGATGCCGAAGAGTCAGTTCCCGCCATGACAAATAGGATGATTCTCTTGCTTCTTCAACAGTAAACCTAACAAAGTGAGCAAGATATGATTAAATGGCAAACTTATCTGAATTTAGCCTAATAACTGTCATGCCACGCATTGAAATGGAAGAACCAATATCAGACAAAATTAGCTATCAGAACGTATGAATAGTTTGCTTGATCTGGTCTGTTCCATGCGTTGCCAAATTATACCAAGGCATGTCTGGTCTGTTCCATGCGTTGCCAAATTACACCAAGGAATGTCATGCTACTATTGCGCCGCCTAAAAGCTGGAAACGAAAAAACTGCACATAACTAGATCTAAAATCCCACTTCCAATTGAAGTGAAATACTACTCCATTTCCAATGCTCGGTGATAACAAAGTGATCTCAACTTATATCTCCAACTGCGAAGAAGAGTAAACAAACACATGTCATTAAGAACTACTACACCGATCGCAACTCCACACCACTGATTTCAGATAGTACAACTTCAAGTAGAGCTCAATTCAGTTTGGACAAGCTTTCAGGAAAACGAGCCCGTACTTCAGTTCGGAGTTCGATCTTGTAGCAGTAGAGCAATTCTAGTATAGTAGTAGAACTGGAACAGGCAAGAAGTCAAAAGGATCAAAAGCAAGATCCCCTCAATTCGGGTTAGCAATAAACGAAACCGCCTCTAGAATTCGATACAGCTAAAGTAGAACTCAAATCCAATTTGGGCAACCTTTCAGGAACATAAGCCCGTACTTCAATCCGAAGTTTGACCTTGCGGTGAAAAATAGAAGTAGAATAATTCTACTTTTTTCTAGTAACTCCAGTTGTAGAACAGAAACAGGGAGGGACTCAAAAAGACCAAAACAACATTCCCTAAATTCGCATCAGCAAACGAAACCGCTCCCCTGGAAAAGGAACAGCCGAACGCAGCATCCGGCGGAGAGCAGAATTCCCTGGAACGGAAAAAGCGTGCAGTCGCTAGCTGAAAAAGCTCCTCTAACCGCAATTGGTGGCATTTAATGGGAGGGATCCTCCTCAAATCTGGGAGCAGGAAGAAGCCGAACATCCCCATCGCGGCGCGCGTAGGCGTCACGGCACGAGATCCACGGCGCCCAGCCGCCGCGCGAGCTAAACACGGCGCGGCGGCCGAGGAAGGAAATCTAGAAAAGAGAAATCACAGACGGGGGAAAGGAAAGCGCGACCCCCTGATCACCAGAAAAACAAACCCCGCAAAAAGACTTGCCGGAACAAGTTAGACAGCCGAGCGGATTGCGACGAGCCACCGTACCGATCGAGAAACCTCGGACGACCTGCTCGCCCGCGATAGCGGAACTGGAGCGACTCTACTCTCCCACGAGAGACTACGAGCGAGAGAATCTGCGCAGCCGGGGTGGGGTGGGGCGGGGTTGGAGATGGAGCACTGACCAGTGGCGATCGAGATGGCGAGCAAGCGCGCCGCGTCGGAGGAGAAGTTACCGCTGTGCTGGGTGGACGGGGAATGGCAGGTGGCTCCTTCGTTCCGTCCTTGTATGCTGGGATTGGGCAGGGCGCCATTTATACGGCGTCAGTCACCTCGGCCGCCTCACCGGTCCACTACCTACCCGTCTTTCTCGATTCGGTCTCGGGGGGTGGCTGCGTGCTCTGTGCCACCAACCCCGAAGCGTACGTGTCCGTCGTGTTGGGAGAGCCGAGGACTTCAGGGGCGCATGTGAAAAGAGGCCCATCGACCATCGTCATGTAATTCTGGGTTGCAATTTGTTTATGGGAAGAAGGTTCTACTCCTCATCCTATGTGCATGAGAGCTTCTGTTCAGCGTCTCTTCAGACGTTTATCAATAGTTCTTCTTTATCTTTCGAATTTGATAAAGTTGGCAAGATTGTACTAGAGAACGGTCCCCTGGTGGCGCATAAAGATGGCACCAACAAAAAGCATATTCGATGACTTGTAAGAAATAAGTGGCATGGCATCTGGTGACATGTGTATGACGTCATCCTCCATGGGAAGGGTCACATGAGTGTGCCGTTTTGGACCTCTTGGGCTATATTGAGCCCTTTTTTTTTCAAAGTTTCAAAAATAGTACGTATTTCATAGTTTCGAAAAGTTATATGTTGGTAGATAATGGAGTACTCTACCACTATGCAAAAAAAAGGGCAATACGAAGGACTCAATATTATGGATTGTGCAAATTCACAGAATGGTGGATCTTGAATAGTGTACAACAAAGATTTTTGAAACCTCCGGCATTCGTAAGAATTTGTTACTTTTGTGCAGCGTAGAGTACAACGTATTTCATCCTAATATTTTGCACAGTGGTAGAGTACACCATGGGCTACATCCGAAAACAAAAATTATGGGGCCCTCAAGGAAACTATGAATCCTTGAAATTTCTTAGGGCGTTAGCAAAATTAAGCTGATGGAGAGATATCGACAGTGTATTGCTAGAGTGCTTTCTTTCGCATCAAACGCCTGGATATTTACGGGAGGAAAAAGTCGACCGCATTGATTGATATAGGTCACAAGTCTTTTTAACATATTGGGTTGGTCTGATCTTGAACTCAAAACATTTTAGCTCTAATATTTAAAAATCTTACACTAGTGCGAAAAAAACAGACAATGCATCTTGTTCTTCTCTACACACATGGTTACACATGGAGCTTTTTCTAATGGCTGCACATTGAGCTATAGACGCAAAAAAAAAGTTAAAATAAGGCAAAAGACTTGCAACCTTTTATATTAATTAAGAAGGCAGGGTGTGTAATAATTAATTATAGAAAAACCGGACCAAAAGATTACAAGCACTAAGTCTGTTTGAAGCTTAGATGGACAATATCTCGGCAAACAAACGGTCCAGCTGAAAACAGCAAGTTCGTTGTTCACTACAAAGACTTACTGATCGAGCCTTTATGGTAAAGACTTACTGAACTCCTGAACTCCATGTGCACTGACCGGTGAATTTTTATTTTCCTTGGTGAAGTTGCTATTATCTGGTCACATTGTTGCTACTTCCCCGTTTATAAAAGAATGTTGTAGATTTGTCTAAATTTAGATGTATGTATACACTAGAAAGTGCCTAGATAATTCAAATTTAGATAAACTTCAGACATATTTTTTATAAACAAAGGTAGTATTAGTTGACGGAGAAAGAAAATGGCTAGTAGACCTTTTCTGTCAAGCTTCCATGGAGCAAGATGAAGGATGAGGCTGCTGGTACGGGCTCCTCCAATAAGTGTGGAGTCTTGTGATTTCGGTGTTGAGCTCTTCGTCTTGGCCTGCCTTGGTGGCGAGGGAGATGAGGAGAACAGCTTGAAGTGTGCCGGATCTGGATGGTGGCGGGGGTATCTTTTAACTGCAGATATGAGCTCTCCTACGATGGCACTGTGTAGGCCATCGATCTATGCCGATGGGCAGCAAATCGTGACGCCAAGGATGTGGCGTCTATCCAACCTCAAGGTGAGGCCCCTCTTCGATGGATCGGCGTCGGAGTTTCTCCTCGCCTCCCTCCCAAATGGCATGTTCCCTGATGATGGTGGCGACGGCCGGCAGGCGATTCCATCTTGCAAGTGCAGTGGAGAAGACAAAGGACCTGATTGCGTTCTCACTTTTAGTTTGGAGGTCCTCTATGCTAAGTTCCAGGATCAAGTTGTAATTTTCCAATTTCCTGAGTTCCTGCTTGTAATTTGTACTGCCACCGCTTGGTATTAACGCATCGTTCTCTCGGTCCTTGGGGACCGTCCCCTTTTCAAAAAAAAAATCACCTAGATCACACTATCGTTTCTTTTTTTCTCAAGCGACCCAACCATGAGATCGATTTTCATTATCAGGAGGCCTGGTAACGCGACAAAGGGGAAAGTTGCCAATCGTCATGTAATTCTGGGTTGCAATTTGTTTATGGGAAGAAGGTTCTACTTCTACTCCTATGTGCATGAGAGCTTCTGTTCAACGTCTCTTCAGATGTTTATCAATAGTTCTTCTTTATCTTTCGAATTTGACAAAGTTAGCAAGATCGTACACTATAGAATGGTCCCGGTGCATAAAGATGGCACCAACAAAAAGCATATTCGATGACTTATAAGAAATAAGTGGCATGGCATCTGGTGACATGCGTATGACGTCATCCTTCATGGGAAGGGTAACATGAGTGCCGTTTTGGAGCTCTCGGGATATATTGAGCCCCTTTTTTAGAATTTCAAAAAATAATATGTATTTCATAGCTTCAAAAAGTTATATACAACAATTTTGCTGGTAGATAATGTTGTACTCTACCACTATGCGAAAAAAGAGCAATACGGAGGACTCGATATTTTGGATTGTGCAAATTCACAGAATGGTGGATCTTGAATAGTGAACAATACAGATTTTGAAACCTCCGGCATTCATCATAATTTGTTGCTTCTGTGTAGCGTAGAAGACAATGTATTTCATCCTAATATTTTGCACAGTGGTAGAATACACCATGGGCTACATCTAAAAACAAAAACTATGGGGCCTTCGAGGAAACTATGAATCCTTGAAATTTCTTAGGGCGTTAGCAAAATTAAGCTGATGGAGAGATGTCGACAATGTATTGGTAGAGTGCTTTCTTTCGCATCAAACGCCCGAATCTTTACGCGGGGGGGGAATCGAACGCATTGATTGATAATAAGTCACAAGTCTTTTTAACATATTGGGTTGGTCTGATCTTGAACTCAAAACATTTTAGCTCCAACATTTAAAAATCTTGCACTAGTGCGAAAAAAAAACAGACAATGCATTTCAACAATATTCTTGTTCTTCTCTACACGCATGGTTACACATGGAGCTTTTTCTAATGGTTGCACATTGAGCTATAGACGAGCAAAAAAAAGAGTTAAAATAAGGCAAAAGACTTGCAATTAGTTATATTAACTAAGAAGACATGGTGTCTAATTGATAAAAGAAAAAACCGGACCAAAAGATTACAAGCACCTAGGTCTTGTTTGCAGATAGATGGACAATATCTCGGCAACCAAACGGTGCAGCTGAAAACAGCAAGTTCGTTGTTCACCACAAAGACTTACTGATCGAGCCTTGATGGTAAAGACTTACTGAACGCCTGAACTCCATGTGCACCGATCGGTGAATTTTTATTTTCCTCGGTGAAGTTGCTATTATCTGGTCACATTGTTGCTACTCCCTCCGTTTATACAAAAAAAAGTTGAAGGCTTGTCTAAATTTAGATGTATGTATACACTAGAAAGTGTCAGATAATCCGAATTTAGATAAACTCCAGACATCTTTTTTGAACATAGGTAGTATAGGAAATATGCCCGTGCGTTGCACCGGGAAAAAATAGTTCTCACACACCATTGTCGGGGGCGGTTACATTCTTCGCTTATTCACGACAAACATAACTTTCAGTTCTGCACACTTGTAATGATGGAGGGCGACACTATTATCCTTCAGTCCTACGCTTACATGTATTCTCGCAGACTTGCAACGATCGATGGTGCCTCATTTTCACTTGGTGCATGTCATCCCACGCTACAGCCCCCTAGAAAATAATCATGCTTAGTTACAGAGAAAATACCGAGTTTCATGAACCTTGGTTGGCCACGTCAAGGAATTGTGCCATGGGAGAAATGTCACCGATGACAAAACAAAAAAAATGGATATAAGTAACATAGGGTTCTTCAGGATACTAGTTCAGGACACAAGGTATTACATTTGAGCCTCGATAACCTAAATTTGATCATATGATCCTAGAACTTTGTTCAGAAACACTCTACATTGCAAAACTATGATCTTATTTGAATCTGCTTAATTATCTTAGAAAACTCAAGCTTTGGAAGACCAAAAATCACTTAATCCAAATACAAGCAGCCTCTTCTCAGCCATAGTAGTAGCTGCATCTTGGAGGCGGCGCTGATCCAACACGGCTATTTATGTCCATTCAAGTCACACTATATAACCGAAAATGCAAAAAAAATACAAATAAGAATGAAGGGTCAGCTCCGTTAATAAAATACATTCAGTGCTGCTCAGTACAGCTTGAAAAAATAGGGCAGATATTAACATCATCTTCTTCACAGGTGATGAGACCCAATAATGGCATGGGAAATTTGTATGAGAAAAATCGCTGAAACCAAAAATAGAAAACAAAGTAGGGTCACTCATTACAGTCCAGGGGTCTAACCAACTTCAGGGATTCGATCTCTTGCCTGCCATTGCACCGGCTGAGTTTGAAGGTCACGCCACCATATTCAGTCTGAACTTTTTTCCACATGTTGTTGAATTTTCATTGCATGATCGTCAATCACGAAACCAAATTGACAGTGGAATTCATAGATTGACCTGGGGATTAACGCACCAGCATCATCATCATCATCGAAGGGGCAAGATTAATTAGATGCGAGCCAGTGAGCACAAAAAAATCCATCCATCCCAGTGGAAAAAAAAAATCCCAAGCCGTCCAACATCGCGACCTGCTAGTCCAAGCCGGCCTCTCCCGAGGCAGGGCCTCTGGGACGTCAACCATTGTTGTCCAGCGCGCATCAGCAGCTGGCGGACGTCCTCCCGTTTTTTTTACCTGCTACGGCCCTGCTCTACCATCCCAACACTGGCAGCCAATACAGCCACGCCGGCGCCGCTGAGCCTGAAGCTTCGGGTAGACACCAAGGCGCACCGGGTCCTGTTTGTGCAGCGGCCAAGGACGGCGAAGGACACCGTCGAGTTCCTCTTCTCCCCCCAGGCCCTCGCCGTCGGTACCACCGTGCCTAGAAGCTGTTCGGGGTGGCATCCATGGTCGGTAGCACCTGCGGGGCTGCACGTCATCGCCAACATCACGAAATCGATGCCACTGACGTCCTTCCTGGAAGAGTTCATCCAACGTACTCATGCTTAATGTCAACAAGCATGGCCCTTGTAATTGTCTCATCAGCTGCTTGGCGACGGCTCCACCCGATCTGGAGTTCTGGACAGCGTCGTGCAGGAAACTGCCTCCGCCGGTGCACATCCTTCGAATCCAAAAAGGACCTGTACGGCACCTCCACCGATTCCTGGAGTAGAGGGGGCGGCACCAAACATGACCAGCTATCCATGCTCCTCCTGTGCTGCCGCTACGGACATGATGGTTCCTATGCTCCCAAGGAGCCCGCCTTCACCGCTTTCGTGCCCTCACTGAAATCGTTCTGCCGTGTCCTCAATCGGGGGCTCAACAATACATCGCCTGCTACGCTTCGCCGGGGCTGCCGGACGGTGGAAGCTCGAATCGCCGAATCGGTCGATCTAGAAAACGCTAGGAGCGCTGGACTTTTATGAACGGGGATTTTACTTCAGTTCTTGTGTCGGAATTGGAGACCCGATCGGATCGAGCTATGTATTTTGACTTCAGCAATGCTACAGCTACGGACGGAATGTTACAAACGACCAGCACGGGTGATGCGTTGACCGTTATTTAACTAAAGCGGTGGCATCCCTGTAATTTAGATGAGAAATTAGGGATAAAAACAGACGGACCAACAAGAAACTGTTTTGCTTTTATTATTAGGTATAGATTAGTTGATGGAGAAAGAAAAAATGGCTAGTAGAGGATAAACGCTCTGAAGCTTGAGACGGCATTGCGTCTGAGCGGTACTCCAGTTTTCTCACCGATTGCTTGTACCCAATTGGTCAATTGGATGTGACGATGTAACCACTCCCGACACGTGCTGTGCGTTTTTCCCGAATGAAATCGTCCCGGATCACACTGTCGTTTCTTAGACTGTACTTTCGATCAGACGTGCGTGCCGACTATTACGTACTCAGGCATCCCGATACAGACGGTGGCACGGTGACCCGACGTCTCTCAAGTTGCGCCGCTAGCTGCAAATCAACGACCTGCTCTTCCATCCTGGATGGGCAGATTAGAATAAGATGATGATAACGAGGTCCGCACGGGTCACGTGTGTACTGAACTGAGCCGAACTGCCTTCTTTTTTTTTCCTTGAGTTGGTTAGACGTGCGTGCTAGACGATCCGATCTGCTTCTGGGTTTTTTTTTTTAACAAGATGCGTCTGGTTCAGCAGTGTGGTTTCATTCTCTAATGGCCAATGCGTCGCCACGCTCTGACGATCAAGACATCCAGTGATCTACGACTGAAAGCGAGAGAACGTGGTCGTCTACTTCCTTCTCTCTGACGGACTGCCAAGTCTGAACCCGGAGAAACACGCCGCAGAAGAAGTGGACGAATCCTTTCTTCGACGAGGCCTAGAAAGGCTGTGCGTATGCGTTCTTCAGGTGTGGCGGTCGGCGTCTGGTGTAAATTGGGTACGAGTGGTGGAGGCGGTCCATGCGTTTGACCCAAACCCGGAAGAACGGAAAACCAACGCAGTGAGGTAGCCAGTGTAGTATCCGACAACCACACGAGCCAGTGTTGGTTTTTTTTTTTTTTTTTACTTTCTGCTACTATTGAGCATGATCATATCGGTCGGTGGGAGAGGAAACAACATTCGATATCACACCCTCCCTTAATAGCTTAAACGGTTAAACCTGGAAACATTGCTGGTTGAGGGTACCCCCTCGATCGGCTGGCAAAAGAAACATTCGATATCTGCTTTTCACTTTGTTCTCGTGCGGCTGAGGTATGGAAATCTCTGGGGTTATCTGACTACATTAAAAAAGCAGTTATTGGTGAACGGTCTGGATCTACAATTCTAGAGGATTTACTTTGTCGACAAAATTTGAAGTCTCCAATTCTCGGTAATCTAAAGCTAAAGGAAACTATAGCAGTTACATGTTGGTACCTATGGTGGCAGCGGAGGGAGCACGTGAAGGGAGAATGGGTTGCAGAACCGAGGCGCACTGCTTTTGCTATCCAAGCTCTAACCTCAAATTTTATTCCTGCAGCCTCTGAATCTAGTATGGTGTGTGATATCTCTTGGGAGAAGCCTTCCCGCGGAACCTATAAGCTAAATGTCGATCTAGAATCCGATGTGATAGAAGGAGCAGCTTTCCATTCAAATGGTACAGGTGCGGCAGGAGCGGTGTTGAGAGATGACCGAGGTGAGGCAATTGCCGGATTAGCATGTCCGTTATCACATGTGAATGATGCATCATCGGCGGAGGCGCTAGCCCTACTCAGAGGACTGGGTTTTCTTCTTGAGATTGGAGTGACAAGAGTGACAATTGAATCTGATTCCCTGGAGGTTATTCAAGCTTGCAATGCTGAGGTGGAAGTCTGGAGTCCATATTCGGCTATCCTTTATGAGTGCTTCTCAAAGGCACAAGATTTTGATTCTATTAAATTTACTAATTGTAATAGAGATGCTAATCAAGTGGCACATGAGCTAGCGAGATATGCGTTCACTTCAAATTCTGTAGGGGGTGTTTGTTTCAGCTTTTAATGGCTTTCCAAAAGCAAAAGCAGGTCAGATGAACCAAACGGTGTGCGTTGGCGGTAGGCTTCGCCGAAGCCACGGAGCAAAACAGGTATACCAGGGAAAGCACCTCTGGAGGTGCTTCCCGCGGCTTCCCGGGCCGCGAGCGAATCGTTTTCTCTTCGGACATTTGGTTTGAGGAAATTACGAGCAAACTGCCATCCCGAGCCTCGCCCCGTATCATTATCCAATCTACCGACGGACCTCCTCCTTGCCGTCCTCACCCGACCACCGCCGCCCCGGCATCCATCGACCGCCCTCCCGACTTGCGCCATCGGACCACCCCCTCGTCCGCCCTCACCCCCGGCCGAGCTCCTCTCGGTAGACCTCGTCCCCGGCCGAACTCCTCCCCATCCCGTGCGGAGGACGGCGGAGGACTTCTTCCGTGCTTCGGGAAGACGGCGGCGATCCGCTTGATTCCGAGCTCCCGTGGCGACTCCTTCGTCCGAGGAGGTAGAGGAAGGTGAGGCGATGGACGGCGCGACGGTTATCTGGGGTCGGGGATGGCCATGGCGGCTGGGCATCGGAGAGCACGCAACGGACGACCATGGCGACTGGGCGTCGGGGAGCAAGCGCGGGCGAGCGGGGCACTAGGGAGCAGCTCGTGGGGAGGGAAGGAGGAGAGGCCGGGGAGGAGAAGGAGAGCAGCGGCCGGCGGCGGAGGGCACTAGGGAGCAGCTCGTGCGGCAGTGATGTGCGGAGTCAGGGAAGCTCCGCTCGGGTGGAGGACGCGAACTAAACACAAAGAGGATAAAGGAGAGAGACGACAGTGTGGCCCGGCTGGGTTTTCTTTTCTTTTATTTTTTCTTTTTCTCTTTTCTTTAACTGAAAATTTAATTAGAGAGGAAGAATGCATCCGAAATAAATTGTACTACCTCCATCCCAAGGCTTAAGGCCTATATTTTTTTCAGGAAGTCAAACTATGTCAAGTTTGACCAAGTTTTTATCAAAAATCATTAACATGAAAAGTACAAAATCAATATCATTAGATAGATAATGAAATATATTTTCATATGGTATCTACAAAATATCATATTTGTTCATAGATTCTTCTAAATATTTGGTCAAACTTTACTTCGTTTGACTTTTCAAAAAAAATATAAGCCTTAAGCCTTGGGATGGAGGTAGTATCTAAATGGATGTTCTATTATTTTGTAAATGAATATTCATATGTTTATCTCAGCGACATGTATGTTTGTACACTTTAATCAACAAATATACATGTTCTGTTTGTACACTTTAATCAACAAATATACATGTTCTCGAAACTCTAAGGGTATTTCGTACAATTTGTCGAGCATACGACTAGACGGCCGGCCAAGTTGCCAAACAAGAAACTCGGAACAGCGACTTTTCCTCGCACAAGAACTTTCTCTGCACAAGCAGTTTTTTCTCAGTATGACCAATCAGCACAACCTAAACAAACACCCCCGTAGTTAGATGGGAAGAGTCCCCTCCTAGTTTCATTTTGCCTTTTGTACTGAAAGATGTAACTCTGTACTGATTTGGAGCAGCAGGTACCAGACGCACTCTTTTCCTTCCACGGTACCTAAGGAGCCTGGAAGGTTTTTAATGAGGCGACCTGCTGGCTCGATTTATTAATATATATGATTTCAAAAAAAACTTGTCTAGATACATCTCTATGTAGACCAAAGCTATGACATTTACTCCCTCCGTTCCGTTCCATATTAGTTATCGCAGAGACGAGTGAACAGACGTAAGTAAAATATATATCTAGATATATCCGAATCAGGATCAGCGGTAAGTAATATTGAATGGAGGGAGTAGTTTGGAAGTACTTCAGAATTAGCGACGCTATGGAGCCAGTGCTGCCGAGCGGTAATCTTCCAAGGTTAAGAACCTCGTTTCCACGAGCTTTTTTCTTCTGTAGCTGTCAACTCCAAGATGTTAGCAGCTATTGAGAACTTGAGATCGCTGTCCAGTCCTCGTGCTGTGGACGCATGAGAGCTGAGTCGAGCGAGGTGGCCTGTTGGTGGTTGGATGTTGGAGCTGATCCGTGGATGCCAGACTCACCAGAAAATACATGGACCCCTCCATTCGCACCACAGCACGGCACACGACCCCCTTCCACGTATCCGATCGGATCACGCCAATCTCAGTATGCCACCTGGTAGATAGTTGGATGTAATGGTAGATCAATGCTTCTTTGGAAGTTCTATAGAGGACCAAATAAAGTACAGAATAGAAGAACTGCAAGAGCATCCAATGATAGGGACAGACATCTGCACAGCAGCCTCTACTCCCAGACATGAAAAGCATAGCAGCCCCTGCCATTTATAAAACAAAAATGAGTCACAAGGCGAAGGTTATTAGGAATGCCGTACCAGTCTCGGGCTAAACTAAGCCTGTGAGGATGGGATCATACGGACTTTAGAGCATCTCCAGTCGCGTCCCCCAAACCGTCCCCCAAAGGGATTTGGGGCGCGCCGGACAAAAAAAGCGTTCCAGCCGCGTCCCCCAAAGCCCTTTTTTGTCCGGCGCGCCCCCATTCGGTGTCCGGCGCCCGAGCCCGTCCCCGTCCCACGGGGACGCACCGGGGACGCCGGACACAAATGGCAGCGAGGCGGGGAGTGGCGGGGCCGACCCGTCGCGGCGCACAATTAATTTAAACCTAACCGTCGCCTACCTCGCGACGGAAGTTGTTGGCGCGCAGCCGACGGTGCGGTTCCCGCAGAGGGCGCAGCGACGCGTCCTGTCGCGCCTAGCTCTGCGTGCCGGCGTTAATGAGCGCCACCGCTCCTCCGCCTCCCTCCGGCCTATAAAAAGGGGCGCCTCTCATCGTCCCTCTCACACACAAACCCTAGCGCATGTGGAAATTGAAATAAAAATGCGGCACGAACGAAATAAAAATGCCAGAAAAATTATTTTAAATGTTTGGGGGCGGCGTTTGGGGGACGCGGCTGGGGAGCGACGTCCCCCAAACGCGGCACGAACGAAACACGTCCCCCAAACGCTCGATCCGGCGCGGTTTGGGGGACGCGACTGGAGATGCTCTTATAGTGGCAAACGGAGACATTCTTGTCAAAGGCATCCACTCAACGCCACATTGCTGACCCACAGCGAATATCTGAATAAATGCCACTTTGCGAGTGCCCTCACTAGCAAAATAATCATAGCTACTGCTAGTTACTCAGGGGGGACGTAAGAAAATGAAAATCAAATTTAAGCAACACCATCCTACAAAAACAGGATAACAGTAGTATGAAGCCAAATTGCTTTGTTGGTCAACTCGCATCCACCTTCTGATGAAGAAGCTAGTTTGTAAGCACATGAACAAAACCATGCAGTATAGTGTTAAGAACACCGAGTGCTGTCACTTTCCTCTGTTTCTACTGCTGTGTGGTCTTTTACACATTTCTAAAGGTGGGTAAGCACCACAAACCCCACAAGACGATTTGACATATCAAATTTACATGCTACCACCAGGAAAATATGAGATCTAGTTCCAATGGTACGACAACTCCAGCGCACAGAGGATCGAGTTCTCATACTATGGCAGTGTACACACAACCTTTTCCAAGCTGAAGTCGTTGAATCATGGAAGTTGGCGAATCATGTGTTTCAGTGCTCAAAGGCCTAACTAAGGGCTGCTGTGCTGGTGGTGCACTCTTGGCGCTCTCATGCTCTTACCTGCACAGGATTAGATAAGACAAATTAACATTACCTTGCACAAGTTCAAACACATATGAAAGGAAAGGATGCATTCTCAAAAAAAAAAAAAAAGGAAAGGATGCTCCAGCAGGCAAGAAAGTACAGTCTAACAACAGTATTGCAAAAGCATAATTTTCAGACATCTTGCAGGAACAACACATATGCCGTGTGAAATGCATGTATCAAAATGAAACGACAACTTAGCTACTTAAAAGCAAATGAAATGCTACTCCAGAGCCATAATTCTGCAGGTGGTTCAGTAAGCTCGTAAGAATTAAGCTCATTGGTCATTTGTTGTTGATACTACTAGGAGAGGGTTTTTGACATTACTAGACCACCGCCACAAATAATCTGTTGTTGAAATATTAGTCAAATTAGTCTGTTGTTGGAATATTATCTTAGTATGCACGGATTCTTTCCTTCTGAATAGAATCCCAGAAAGATACAATAGCAAACTCAAGAATTCATCAAAACAATAACAAACCAGATCAGCTATGATCAGAATTTTTAAGAGAATTGTAAAAAAAAAAGTAACAAAACAGAGGATATAAGTTCAAATGCACTTTCCTAACATTAAGGCGCCAAAATCAATTATACCTTTTGAACCACTTTGGTGTGGCTGCTTTCTTATTTGGTGGTGGTGCAAAATCAGATCGGGGCACTTCAGATTGATAAGCTGAATCAGAATTTGTCTTAGAAACATCAGGCTGTTCAGAAGGTTCCGAGAGAAGTGAAAGTCCATCCAAAGCTCGAATTTCTTCACGTAGATATGGTCCTGATTTTACAGCATCTGCATCTAACTCCAACCCTGCATGCCCAACACATGTGAATACGTCTAACAACATGTGAATAGCTGGATATCAAGCATAAACGCTGGTTAACATTATCAAGAATGTGTTACATAATTAAATGCCCAACAGAAACTCATGCATATCACAAGAGCCAAGTGCTGAAAAGGAACCAGTAATCCTGATCGTGTACATGTGTTCAAATGCACCAGAAATACAACTTTACATAAATGGAAACGTGATTTTGTCAAGGCACATAGAAGAAGTGCTATAAATCATTGCTTATTTTCTCAAAATGATACTACTTTTTCAGATAATGCATACCTGCTGGCAGATCGTAAGAAAAGAAGACATTAGCTCCAGGAACAAATCCAATTGTGTAGAAGTCCTGCGAGGTATCCAGTATTCGCTTCTTTGGAGGAACTGTATCTGTGGTGAAATCAATGGATCAGATATTAAGAAGTTGTAACCAGTACGCACCTAATGCAAGATCATGGAAGATCTATGGGAATCTCATTTGTGATATACTACTATACTAGAGGATCCTCAAACTTCCACAAGCTCAAACAAAGGAACATATGTGGTATATAGGTTCTGCGATACATACTGTATCTAGAACATGCAGCATCAAAGCTATAATCAGACTATCGATTTGAAAACTAGTGGTATTCAAATGAAGTGCACAAGAGAAATGAGTATGCAATCCATTGGTTAAGCTAGTCAGAAGACAACACAATGAGAACAGTTGACCCATTTGTGTTACAGAAGTGCTCATCAAATCAGTGTTCTGAATGGTTGTGCTGTGGCCAAATTGTTTTAATTTTATTTATAGCACTTCAAAGTGGCTCGTAAAATATTAGCATCAAAATTGTTTGTAAAACCCTTTGCTCAGAATAATGCATTAAAATAGTGTTTGCAGGCTGTAAAGATAAGGGCATAGAACTTATATACGACATGTTTCCCTGCTGTTGACGATTGTCAACATATTTGCTTGCTAATAATAGTAGAATGTTTCTCGTAGCTAATATTAGGCCAATCTTAACCAGAAATATTATTACCATGGTGAAATAAAAGGAACTGATGAGCAGGAAACAAGGAAGGGCAAACATTACTTGTCAAACTACAGCAGTCATCTCAAACGAGAAGCAGAACTTACAAAGATAGAATGGCAGATCTGGTCTAGCAATCACTTTCATGAGAAGATCCACCAGACTATGTACAGCCTCTGATGGATGAAACTCAGCCTCAAGAATGTAACCATCAGGGAATCGAACCCTCATTACTGCCTGCAGTTAAAGAGGTTAGCAACAAAATGGGCTTTTCCCTGAAACTAGATCATAAAGAGACGGAAAAAATAAATCAAATAAATGAGCATAAGCCAGCTCAATCTGAGAATTCCTAGACTAAACTAACAAGGCAAAAAAAAAGTACTTCTTTAAGTAAACCATCAAGAAATGGCCCTCATTACTGCCTACAGTTAAGGGGGCTAGCAACAAAATGGACTTTGCCCTGAAACAAGATCCAGAAAAAGACGGAAAAAATAAACCAAATAAACGAGCTAAGATCCATCTCAGAATTCCAGGACTAAATTAATTAGAAAAGGCAAAAAAAAAGTATATTTCTTTAAGTAATCAAAATCATGTGTATCACTATTAAGTATTTCTTCATATTTTTCTACAGAAATATAAGTATTTCTTCGTATTTTTCTACAGAAATATAATTGTTCTTAGAACATGTCCAAAGGTACTGCTAATATAAGGCTAGATAAAAGAAAGAAGTAAAAAAAATCAGCAAGAAGGGAAAAGGAGTATTTGTACAAGCAGTATGTCACTCCTTCCAAATACGATAATGAAATACAGTATGGTGTATCATATTCCTTCTTACCTTTGTTATTCTTGCTCTTTGAGCAGCAAGTTCTGCTTCCCGTATTTTACGAGTCTTCAGAACTTTCGATTGTTCTGCAAGGGTGTCGCATTTGAGCATGGTTATAATTAAGAAAGTAGAGCATGTATGATTTGAACAATGGCAGGTGAGCGTTACAGTGATAAATGTGAATGTTCTGAAACAATAATAAGAAGACATAAAAGTTACCCGCCATCCTGTTTGAAAACAACTTATAATAATCAGCAGGCTGAAGCTCATAGAAGTCATCATCTTCCTCTACATGAATCATGATTTCATGTCAAAACACAACTACCACAAAGACATAGAAGAGAATTTAGTATGGAAGAGGCATATAAATGTGTGTACCCTGATCTGCCTTGGGCAGATTGCTGGTCATTGTCTCAAATGTTGTGCTTGAAAATATTCGGACCTCATGTCCAAGCTCTTGCGACACTGCTTTCAGCTT
Source organism: Lolium rigidum (assembly GCF_022539505.1). NCBI lineage: Eukaryota > Viridiplantae > Streptophyta > Magnoliopsida > Poales > Poaceae > Lolium > Lolium rigidum. The sequence continues at coordinate 110,848,228 of NC_061514.1, forward strand.
GCTCTGTGATTTACGAAGAAAACACAGTTGTTAGACTTCATTTAAGTTTTATATTTCTATTCGTGGAAAGCCATAATACAGAAGTTTTGTCCAGAGATGAACATTTCTTTCAATATATATAACTGTCGAGCCTATCAATGATTTTGACACTAATTCTAAACCAATGACTTGAGCAGAGAAGGATAATCATGTACGTTCATTGGAAAAAGGAACAATGCGAGAAGAAAGATGCCCCAAAAATATATTCTAAATGAAGCTATAAATGTCTTTCTGAAGTTCGCAGCAAATCGTCATATTTGACAGAGTAACAATTATGAACAGTCAACCATCTTTCAGAGAGCAAAGAACAAGCACTAATGTTATTAGTAACAACTAACAAGTGAAAGGGTCGTTGACTGTTCCCAAGATACAGTACTGTTTTTCTGCCAACCAATTGATAACCATACCCGCCTAGCTTGAACAAGATACTGTAAGAAATTAAACAGCTTCGTGTAGACGAAGCTCCTGATAGCGCATAAACTTCTCATGGCCATCAATGTTCATACAGACAGAATTCCTCTGAAACGTAGGTCATGTAGGCTATAAAATGGGGTGCTAAAATGCTAATCCTCCAACTTCCAACTGCAGACTACGGTTTCAAGAATCTACGCAGAAAGAAACAGCAACAGGCTCTTGAATTGGTGAAACCTAGGAGTTCTTTGGTTCTAACTGCCCCTGAAAGTTGGAACTCGTGCTGCCAAAAATATAACAAGAGCCGTAATTAGAAAGAAACCGTGGACTAAACCCTAGGTCAAAGAACTCCTCCTCCGCAAGGCATCTAGCCAGGTCCAAGCGGATTCCCCAATCCCAATCGCCCGGCCAGGCGAGTGCTGCAAGAAAAGAATCACTCTTGGGCACACGAAGCTGTCAAGCGAACGCACGCACACCAAGAACCGCAACATTTCTAGCGCAACGCGTCGAATGCCCAACGAACTAGCGCCACCGTCGCCGTGACCCTTTCCGGCCAAGAAAGAAATCCCGCTAACCCCCCACGCAAAGAATCCGGGAGGAGGGTGCCCTCCCGAAATTTCCGATCCCAAGAAAGGCAGAAAAATCCCGCCGCCAAGAACCTCCGCCCGCCCCCAAGATCGCGCGCCGCCGACCCGCGCGACAGAGGAGCAGAATCCGCCCCAAGAAACCGATGAGACGCGGTGAGGAGGGGGAGACGTACCGGGACCTGAGCCGGAGCCGGCGGCTGGTGCGGCGGGCGCGAGTCGGGCGCGTCGAGATCCATGGAGAGCAGCAGCGCGAGGCCTCCTCCTCCTTGGGCTTCGTCGTGCTCCCTTTTCCGGCGCCTGGGGCAGAGTCGGGGGAGGGGGTTTATTTGGGTGTACTCTGCTTCCATCGAGGGGAACGGGACGGATACGGCCTGCTTCGTGGCACCGTCAGAGAGAGAGAGAGGAACAGATTCGTGACGGGGCGTGGGGCCTGCGAGTCGGTCGGGTCGTGCGTGAGACGGACGGTGCGTGCCCGGGGCCTCTTTTTATACCGGTCTGTCTGCAGAGTAGTACGAAGGAAGAAACCCAGATTGCTGAGGCTGGCACGCGGGGCCCACCCAAACGAACTAGGAATGGTTTGGTAAAAATTCTCAGAGCTCAATAGCACCGGATTTTTGGAGCACCGGAGCCCAACGATTCAAACAACGCCGTTTTGAATTCTCAAAAAAGTTAGTAGAACAAAAGTGGTAGATGTAGCAAAAAGTCTAATGTCTGAGTAGTGAACAATGCATATTTTCAAATCTATCAGATTTTTTTTTGTTAAGCCTAAAATATAAGGTATTGGGGGTTGAGATGTTGTATGTTGGTAGAGTATAACAATATCCATGTCTTAGATTTTTTCTAAATTTTTTTAAATCTTTGACATCATGTTTTAAAATTTTCAGAAATACCGAGCTCCAAATCGAACTTTCGCTTTCGGGAGATCCTAGATAGGTTTCCCTACTCTCCGATTGGGATGCGAGTCACGGGTTCTTGCCTTTGCATCTATCGGTAGATTTCGTCTTGTCGTTTTCTCTTACTTGATCTTCGTGTTCTTCACGTTGTTTTGTGAATTCCCCAAACCGACTTGATCTTCGTGCTCTCCACGATCTTTTGTCGATTCCCTCCAAACCGACCATCAATCCGTGAAGATTGGTCATGCATCCCGCAATAACCGATATGGGGGAGAAGCAAGGGCATCTTATTCTGACGCGGTGTCATCCCTGCCACAGATGTGACGCCCCTTGAAAAAATCTAGAACAACCTTATCTACTCGCCAAAATTGAAGCTTTGAGGACCCCGCCCTTTACCATTGTCGAAATGGTAAGCTAGGATTTCAATGCAGACCCGATGCCACTGGTAAGCTAGGCTTCACCTCTTACTAGAAATGCTCTGCAACTATTCGTATGCTTTCGTACGGAATGTCTGGTGATATCTGTGACGAGTACTTGCGAATGAGTGAGATCGTCTGCCTTGAATCCATCTACCTGTTTTGCCGAGCCTTAAATGGGGTGTTCGGTGAATTGTACTTGAGAACTTCAACTGTTGAGAACACTAGACGCATGTTGTCGATCAATGAGGCTAGAGGGTTCCTGGGAGAGAGAGAGAGGAACAGCTTCGTGGCGCGTGGGGCCTGTGGGTCGGTTGGGTCGTGCGTGATACGGACGGTGCGTGCCCGGGGCCCTCTTTTTATATCGGTCTGTTTGCAGAGTAGTGCGAGGGAAGCAACCCAGATTGCTGAGGCTGGCACGCGGGGCCTACCTAAATCAACTAGGAATTGTTAGGTAAAAAATTCTCAGAGCTCAATAGCACCGGATTTTTGGAGCACGGGAGCCGAACGATTCGAAAAACGGTATTTTGAATTCTCAAAAAAGTTGGTAGAACAAAAATGGTAGATGTAGCAAAAGTCTAACATCTAAAGTACAAACCTCTCAAATCTATCAGATTTTTTTGTTAACCCTAAAACATAAGGTACTGCGGGTTGAGATTTTGTATGTTGGTAGAGTATAACAATATCTATGTCTAGTTTTTTTTCCTAAATTTTTTTAAAATCTTTGACATCATGTTTTTAAATTTTCAGAAATACCGAGCTCCAAATCGAACTTTCTCTTTCGGGGGATGGCAGAGTTAGTGCAACGACCATGCCGAGGGATGCACTGGTATTCTTGAGGCAATGGCATCGTAAGATTTGTGGATTTGGAACTCTTTCTTTTGGCATGATCGGTTCACACAATGATATCAATGTGCTTAACTACTCCCCGGTGTTCAACCGGCATATAGAAGACATTGCTCGTACAGTGAGCTATGAGATCAATGGAAATGCATATGATAAGCCATATTATTTTGCTAATGATATTTATCCTAACTGGACCATACTAGTGAAGACAGTCAGTAATGCTCAAATAGAGAAAGATAAGAGGTTTCCCAAGATGCAAGAGGCTTGCATAAAAGATGTGAAACGAGAATTTGGTGTACTCCAAGCTCGGTGGGCTATTGTTCGTTACCCAGCTAGAACATGGTCTCTTTAGACCATGCATGACGTGATGACCTATTGTCTGAGCATGCATGATGTCTACGGGTGCTTCTATTCTTGTAGACAGTGTTGGGCCTCCAAGAGCAGAGGTTTGTAGAACAGCAGCAAGTTTCCCTTAAGTGGATCACCCAAGGTTTATCGAACTCAGGGAGGAAGAGGTCAAAGATATCCCTCTCATGCAACCCCGCAACCACAAAGCAAGAAGTCTCTTGTGTCCCCAACACACCTAATAGGTGCACTAGTTCGGCGAAGAGATAGTGAAATACGGGTGGTATGAATAAGTAGTAGCAACGACACCGAGAAAAGTGCTTTGCCCGGGACGAGTAAACAAGCAGTAGTAACGCGAGCGGTAGTAACGCAGCAGTAGTAACGCGATAGAAACGATGAAACAAGCGGCGATAGCGATATTTAGGAACAAGGCCTAGGGATTAGACTTTCACTAGTGGACACTCTCAACATTGATCACATAACAGAATAGATAAATGCATACTCTACACTCTTGTTGGATGATGAACACATTGCGTAGGATTACACGAACCCTCAATGCCGGAGTTAACAAGCTCCACAATTCAATGTTCATATTTGAATAACCTTAGAGTGCATGAAAGATCAATTCGACTAAACCAAGTACTAACATAGTATGCACACTCGTCACCTTCACACTATGTAGGAGGAATAGATCACATCAATACCATCATAGCAATAGTTAACTTCATAATCTACAAGAGATCATAATCATAGCATAACCCAAGTACTAACACGGATGCACACACTGTCACCATTACACCGTGCAGGAGGAATAAAACTACTTTAATAACATCACTAGAGTAGCACATAGATAAATTGTGATACAAAACACATTGCAATCATAAAGAGATATAAATAAGCACTTCACTACGCCATTCATAACTGTGAGTAAGTATTCTGTGAAATATAGCCTAAGAGACCCACACGGTGCACACACTGTCACCTTTACACACGTGGGACAAGGAGTCTCCGGAGATCACATAAGTAAAACTCACTTGACTAGCATAGTGACATCTAGATTACAAGCATCATCATATGAATCTCAATCATGTAAGGCGACTCATGAGATTATTGTATTGAAGCACATAGGAGAGAGATTAACCACATAGCTACCGGTGCAGCCCCGAGCCTCGATGGAGAACTACTCCCTCCTCATGGGAGCAGCAGCGGTGATGAAGATGGCGGTGGAGATGGCAGCGGTGGAGATGGAGAAGCCTTCCGGGGGCACTTCCCCGCTCCGGCAGGGTGCCGGAACAGAGACTCCTGTCCCCCAGATCTTGGCTTCGCGATGGCGGCGGCTCTGGAAGGTTTTCCGTATCGTGGTTCTTCGCCCTAGGGTTTTCGCGACGGAGGCTTTAAATAGGCGGAAGGACAGCCTCGGAGGGGGCCTGGGGCCACCACACCATAGGGCGGCGCGGCCCCCCTCTGGCCGCGCCAGGGTGTGGTGTGGGGCCCCCAGGGCTTCTCTCTGGCGGCTCTCGGTGACAAGGGATTAACTTGTCAATGCCTATGGATTGTAGGCTAGGGTTTAGTTAGAAGTAGAGGGCAAGTAGATCTCGAAGGTTTCAGCCGAAAAGTACTCGACGAATATGAAAACTAGGGTTTGCAGACAATGATTCGATGATCTTCTCGTCCCTCGACCCCCCTTTATATAGGTGGAGCCGAGGGATTCGTGCTATACAAGGATTACGAGTCCGGGATGGTTTCTAACTCATCCCGTCGGATTACAAATAACACTTCCTATTACAACTCTATCTTTTCCTTAAATACATCTTGGGCTCTCGAGTCTTCTTATTCTTCGGGTAGTGGGCCTTCAATAAACCCCGGGTACTATATTAGGCAGGCCCATTTGGGATGCCTATGTCGGTAGCCCCAGAGATTTTGCTTGAATCATAGAATCGGGGAAAATCTCTCTTGTTTATTTTTACTCGAAAGCTCTAACTTTCATACTTTTTCTCATAAAATTCTATATTGTACAGGGATATTGGTAGTTGGGGCTAGTTCATCGACGGATCGGGTACTAGTTAAGCTGCTCTAGTGGCAATCCGCAAAAACCTACTTCAAAATCACGTCCCTGGACATGATTTCGGGATGCTTGGTGTAAACTTCGACGGGCGCCGCTTAAGGTCTTACCATTACGTCGAGTCCCGAGTTAAATTTATCGAGTACCTAACGCGTCCGTTAGGATTTTTCTTCGTATCCGTTGATACGGATAAAAAGTAGCATAGCGCGAGTCTTCGGCGATGCTACGCCCAGCGAGAATAGGTCCGGGGTCTTACCTTCGCAATTTTGCGGCATTCAGAAATTGATCGCAACTTCGGCGTTACGAGAATATATTGTCGAGTGCTTTTCCGGCTGTTGGAATGGCACATTTTATCGAGTCAAATATGACTTATATTGCTCTCCCGATGGGAGTATATGGAGAGTTAATGATAACTCGAAATATACTCTCTTGCTTGTTCTATTTTTCCTTTGTTAATTTCATCGGGCACGCGAACAGCGTTCTCGATGGGAGTAACCCCGAGGCTACAGCCAAGAACTTGTGCTTGGTTGTAGGCTCAACATTTTAGTCCACCTTGTCGCTATATTGCCATTATCTCCTGATATTCTTTCCTCCTTCTTCTTCTCTCTTTCTTTTTTCTCTTTTTTTTTTTTTTTTTATTTGTCGGGTGCGCGAACAGCGCTCCGATGGGAGTAGCCCCCGAGGCTACAGCCAAGAACTTGTGCTTGACTGTAGGCTCAACATTTTCTATATTTGCCATTGTCGAAATTTTACTTTTTTCGAAGTAGCCCCCGAGCATTTGGGCAAAAACTTGTTTCTGATGCATTTAAATAACTTATCCTGTCGCCATTCTCCTTTCTCTTGTCGACATATTTTCCTTTGTCAAATTTTCTTCAACTCTATCAATGGTCGATATTTTTCTGCTTTGTGGGTCCATCGTTCCCACCATGTTGACACGTCGTGCAAGTGGGGGACACTCGTCCTCCGCTTTTCACGGCGCACGTACGGTAACGCCTATCTCAGTAAAAATACTTTTTTGCCCTTGAATCTAGAAAATCCATTCTCACCACACGATCTCCTCATCCAACGGCACACTACTTCACCCAATTCTTATATAAACCTGTCTTCAACCTCCGTTCATCCCCTCGCTTGCGCCGCTCACCTGTTCCTCTTCGCAAATCTTCCCCTGCGCCCAATCTTCGCCGATTTCCCGTTCTCGCATACATTGCTCAATCCGCTGCCGTGGATGCCACCGCGTGCGCGTTTGACTCGCCACAGCACTCCAGAGTCCGCGATGGCCGCTGAAGATCTTGAGTGGGAGAGATCCAAAATCTCCAACCAAGACGCCAACTCTGATGAAAAGGCTTGGCACGATGAAGAAGGAAGACGCCATCCGCTTTCCCGGTGAAGAAAGCTATCCCAAGCCTCCAATGGAGTATCGGGTTAGTTTTGTTGATCATCTTATCCGCGGCCTCTCTACCCCAATCCATGATTTCCTCCGCGGTCTTCTCTTTGTCTATGGGATTCAAGCTGCACCGGCTGACCCCCAATTCCATTCTTCACATTTCTATTTTTATCACACTTTGCGAATGCTTTCTTGGAGTTGCTCCCAATTGGGCTCTGCGGAAACGCATTTTACGCCTTCGCCGTAATGGCGCTCACCACGCCACCTACAACATAGGTGGCGTAGTTATCTGTGTCCGAGCCGATGTCGATTATTTCGACGTCAAATTTCCCGACTACTGTCCAAGGATGGCGCAAGAGGTGGCTCTATATACACGAAGAAAGCGCCAACTCCGTGGAACACAACATAGTTCCCTTCGACGGAAACGCGAAGATTCAACGCCGCCACTCCTGGGACGCCGAAGCTTCCGAAGAAGAGAGAAAGGCGACAGAAGCTCTTATGACTCGTGTTCATCGGCTCCAAAATACTCGAGGAAAAGAGTTGTCCGGTGTCCAAATCATAGCCTATTTTCTTAGGATTAGAGTGCGGCCTCTTCGGGCTCGCAAAAATCCCCTTTGGACGTGATCCGGTGCCAATGACGCCTAATAGGCTCTCCAATGATCTTTACTGTGAAGGACTTGGAGAAGCTTGTTCGAAGAATTACCTCGCTGAGTAAGAAGGATCCTATTCCTTCCTCTTGTCGCGTGGAACCCTACAGCTCCACTAATCCTCTCCCCGAGGTATTTTGCCTTCTCGAATTTTTTATCTTGTTCGAATTTTCCTGCATCTCATTGTATTAATATCTCGCTATCTTTCTCTCTGCCGCTATTTTGTTGTAGAATCACCCTACTATGGCTTCCCTTCCTCCTCTTCCTGAAGATGGAGAAGTCGAAGAAATGGGTATTGTTGCCGAAGATACTCAAGGCTCTTCGTTCTCGGAAGTGAAGTCGCGGGTTCTCACAAATCTGCGGCTTCTCATGAGAGAGAGGTTGAGTACGAAGCCGGTGAATCGGCTGAATCCCTTCCTCCTGCTTGTTTCTCCGAAGAACAAAAGGAAAAGGACTGAAGTCGAGGATTACGGCATTTCTAAGGCTGAAGAAGTTGTTCCTTCGATCCGAAGGCGGCTTATGATCCTTATTTTGAGTCCCTCATCAGCTCGTAAGTCAATTTTATCTCTCCTCCTCTTTTTATGTACTCGAAAGATTTAACTTTGTCTTGCTTTTTGTATTGTCGATTTTTGTTCACTAGTGATGAGGAAGAAGTACCAGTTACTGACGTAGCTCCTCGGACCAGCACGTCACGTACTGTGCTTGTTTCAGACACGTTAGTTGAAGGAGATGAAACATCGCCTCCCCAACAAAACGTCGTCACTACTACTCCACCATCGAGCCCCCTTGTCCCTTTGCCAAAAAGGGCAAGAGTTGAAATGATCGTTGAGCCTCCTCCTCAACCGAGCAGCTATTCGTCGCAGCTCTTGGATGATGTAAGTTTATCGAGATCCATTTTTACTCTTTTTTGCTTTTATGGAGCCTTACTTTTTGTAATGCCGAAGTTTTTCCCCTTCTTTTCTTCTTCTTTGACAGCCTATGATCAAGGATCTTATCCGCATCGGGTCCCAATTTATTGGGTACCGCGAGTATGCCAGCGAGCCGAAGGTAATGACTTTGATACTCGCCCCTTTTTTCCTCGTTTTTTACTCATGCTTGCTGTCGCTGTTTTTGATCTTTCTTTTCCACATCTCAACGAGAAAAACTTGCGGAGGCTAACCAACGTGCTTGAGACACTTGCTCGAAAACTCGAGCAAAGTGAAACGGCTCGTAAGAAGAGCTGAGCTTGCCGCTAGCGAAGCTAAAGCTGAAGGCGATGATGCTAAAGCAAAGGCCGCTAGTGTCGAAGAATTGCAGCAAAGGCTCAAAGATGCTTGAATACGCCTTACATGAGCGAAAAGCTGCACGAGCTGCTCGTGAGCGAGGGGTCATCAAGCGTTTGAAGTCGCAATGTCGACGTACGGCTGAGTAATATCCTCAATTTCTTCTATTTTGTTTCATTTCCTGTGTCTTGGTTTTCGACTAATATGTTGTCTCGTGTGTCGGCCCAAACGAGGCCAAGATTATGATCCGGAGAATCCCGTCAATGACTCTCTCCTTGACGCACTTTCTCTTTTGGAGCTCCATGGACGCGAGATTCGTGAAGGCGTGGCCAATGCCGGTGGGGCTTTGTCGGCGTTGTTCCCCTACTTCTTCCCGAAGAAAGAGGAGCCTTCGACTTTCCTTGACCTTGCCAAGCTTTTCAATACATCAGAAAATCTTGGGCTGAAGATGCGCCATGAGAATATGAAGGTGGCTGTTGAAAATACTGTTGCTCTCGGTTCGCGACGGTCGACGGACTCTCGGCCGGACGAAGGTTGGCGACACCGATCGGATAGAGCGATCGAGGTGGAAGTCAGCGATGAAGGCGGCCAAGCCCAATACGAAGAAAATCTTGGCATATCTCGGGATCAAGCCAACGTCGACCCCTAGTTCGTCAAGGCCGGAGGTCTAGTTGCATGCCTCTGTTTTTCTTTTGCTTCTTTTGCTCATGTCGCCAAAGTAGTCATTTGGCGACACGTATTTCCTTAGCTCCATTTGTAGTACCCTTGTAATTATTCACGAGATATTAATGAAGAACTCTATCTTTGCCTGTTATTTGATGTTGTCTGTTTAAATTTCGAGTTGATATTTGATAACTACACTCCAACTCCTACTCCTTCCAATGCTTCGCCTTCTTTCCGCGCGAAGAGAAGCATGTTACGATACTGCACTTGTCAATAATACCTTGTCGCAAGAATTGGATGAGCTTCGACGGCAACTTCGATATGCGAAAAAGCAAACACTTGTGATGATGGAGCGGTCTCGTAAATCATCCGAAGCCGAAAAAGTTGCCCTTCGACAAGCCCGCGAGGCTCGTGGCTGCTAAGGAGATTGCTTGTTTACGAAGGCTGAAAAAGCGGTCACTCGAGAAAATTTCATGCTCGAGTTAATGAATGAAGCCGATGCTGAGATATGTCGGGTATGTTTGTCTCGTCTTGTGATATCTTTCATCTTCATGCTATTGTCTTCTAAAGGTTGTCCCTTCGTTGTGTTGATAGGTGCCTTTATTGATGCTTGCTGCTGAGGAAGAGAGGGTAAACACTAGGACAAACCTCCTTGTCAATCTTTCCTTGGACCATGGTTCTTTGTTTTGGGCCACTCCGGAGAGGACCCGTCAAATTACAGATTTCGGGATCGTACCTCTCAAACCCGTGATTTCCTTCACTTACTGTACCAAAACCTTATCCATGGTTTACAACTCCATGTTTCCTCGGAATGTCCAACCAAAAACTCTTCCTGAATTGATGGAAAGGTTCAAGGATGCTCGCAGTATCCACGATTTTGTCAAAGCACAACTGGTAGCTGGTGCCAGATTTGCTCTTATCATGCTCCAGATCTGCCACTCGAAGCTTGACCTTGCCCAAGTTGTCGAGAGGGTTCATCAAAAGGTAAAACGTCGGAGAGTTGGTGTTGATAGGATTAACACGAAGGTTACACCTATAGCCGAAGAAATGATTGAGGACCTTCTTCGGATGGATGCCGACTTTTTGCCGATGGCCATTATGCCGATTTTCTTGGTGCTTGCTCCTGAAGAAAACAGAGTTACTCTTGATGACATACTGAATCAAGACTAGTTATTTTCTTCTTGTAGAAATTTCTTCTTTGTAGTCCATGACTATATTGTAAAGCAACCATTATATTTCTATGTTTGTCTAGCCCCCGAGTGTTTCGGTGACTTTTTACTATATTTGTATATTTGCGAGGTTGTGGACCAAGGCATTTATATATTGAAGGCAAATATGAGCCCCCGAGCTTTTACTGAGTACTATTTTGTATTTTTATTTACTCACGAGGTATTTGAATACCAAGGCAAGGTTTTTTTCTTCTTTTATCGATGAACTATATTGAAATTCGTCGGAGCGATGACTTTGGTCACGTTGATAAAGAAAAGGGTGATATAGCCACTATCTTTATTATATTGCAGCACCGCGAGCCCGCCTCATTAAAAACCTTCTCCGGCCCCACTCGGTGCCCCGAAAAAGGAAAAGAGTGCGTCTGAAAACTCGCGGGCGTTTCGGTACATTGAAGTTTTACAAGGACTATATTTCGACTCTAGGCGTAGAACCGCTCGAGTTGCGCCACGTTCCGGGGGTTTGGCTCCTCCACCCCTGTCTTCTTGTCCTTTATCTGTATGCTCCTCCTCCGATTACTTCCGTGACGATGTAAGGGCCGAGCCATGGTGACTCGAGTTTTTCATGACTTTTTGCGTGAGCCGAAGAACTAGGTCGCCCACCTGAAAAGATCTTGGCCGCAAACGTCGACTGTGGTAATTCTTCAAGTCCTGTTGATATTTGGTTACTCGAGACAATACTTCATCTCGAGCTTCATCAAGTGCGTCCATATCATCTTCTAGCGCTTTTCTCGACGTTTCTTCGTCATACTCCGCGACACGTGGAGAGTTGTGCTCTATCTCGATTGGCAATACTCTACTGCTCCATGTACCGAAAAAATGGAGTTTCTGTGTCATTTGTATTTGGAGTTGTTCGGATGCTCCATAACACACTTGGTAGTTCTTCGAGGCCGGGTATGTCGAGCTTTTTCTAGTGGTCCTAACAAGCGCTTCTTGATGCCATTGCGGATGATGCCATTGGCTTTCTCGACTTGCCCATTGGTTTGAGGATGTGCAAGCTGATGCAAAGTTCAGCTTGATACCCACCTCTTCGCAATAGTCTTTGAATTCATTGGACGTGAAGTTCTTTGCCGTTGTACGTAACGATCGTTGTGGGGCACTCCAAATCTGAAGACGAGGTCTTTTATGAATTTTCACTACGAGATGCTCCGTCTGGTGAATTTATCGGCTTCGCTTCTATCCACTTTGTGAATTTGTCGACGGCTACTAGCATGTATTCCTTTCCTCCTGGCGACGATTTGTGTAACTTGCCTACCATGTCGAGTCCCCATTGTGCAAAGGGCCATGACAAAGGTATTGGTGCTAGCTCTGCTGCTGGAGAGTGAGGTTTTGCGGCAAACCTTTGACACGCGTCGCAAGTTCGTACTATGTCCTTAGCGTCCTCTATTGCTTTCAACCAGTAGAATCCTGCCCGAAAAACCTTGGCTGCGATAGCTCGACTACTTGCGTGGTGGCCACATATTCCTTCATGTACGTCCTTTAGAATTATTCTTCCTTCTTCGGGTGTAACGCACCTTTGCAAGGCGCCTGAAATACTTCGCTTGTATAATTCTCCCTTAACCACCGTGAAAGCTTTGGAGGCGTCGAATTACTCGCCTTGCCTCAAGCTGGATCATCGGGTATTTCTTTCCCGAGGATATATGATATGTATGGCTGCATCCATGGTATACTGTATTACTAGGACCGAGGTCTTGCTCTTCTTCTTCTTCCTCTTGTTTCTCCTTGATAGCCCCAGGGGTTTCTTCTCCTTCTTTTTTGATTTTGTCGTCTCAGTGGATCTCTCTGTTATCTCCTCCCAAAATACACCTGGTGGGACTGCAAGGCACTGCGACCCGATGTTTGCAAGAACGTCGGCTTCGTCGTTGCTCAATGCTGCTAATATGATTTACTTCGCATCCATCGAACAATTTCTCGAGCTCATTGTACACCTCCTTGTATGCCATCATGCTATCATTGACTGCGTCACATTGGTTCATAACTTGCTGAGCTACCAGCTGTGAGTCGCCAAAGATTTTTAGTCGAGTTGCTCCGCAGGCTTTCGCCATCTTCATCCCGTGTATGAGAGCCTCATATTCCGCTTCATTGTTAGATGCGTTAGGGAACGTCATCCGAAGGATGTACTTCAACTTGTCGCCTTCGGGTGATATGAGTACTACTCTGCGCCGGCCCCTTCTAGCCTCTTGGACCCATCGAAGTTCATAGTCCGGGTTCTCGATAAATGCGGGGGTCCTGTATTTTGCAACTCCATCCACTCTGCGATGAAGTACGGTAGTATTTGCGACTTTATTGCTTTTCTTTTTCGTACGTGATGTCCCGAGGGAAAGTTCTATTCCCCAAAGGGAGACACGACCCGTAACTCACGGGTTGTTCGGTATGTTTGACAAAGGAGCTTCATTGACCACTATGATCGGGTGTGCCGAAAAATAGTGACGCAATTTTCGTCTTTGTCGTGAACACTCCATATGCTAGCTTTTGGTGCGAGGGTACCTTTGTTTTGAGGGCGACAAGACTTCGCTCACGAAGTATGCTGGTCGCTGCACTCCATGGATTTTCCCTTCTTCTTCTCTTTCGACAACTAACACCGTGCTAACCACTTGGGGTGTAGGCTGCAATATACGACGGGAGAGGTTCCTTTTCCTTTGGAGCTACCGGGATTGGTGGTGTCGAGATTTTTCGCTTCGGATCCTCGAAAGCTCTATCGGCTTCTTCGTTCCACTGGAATTTATCTCCTTGTTTTATCGGCGCATAAAATGGTAACGCTTTTCTCCTAACCTAGCGACGAATACTGCTCAAAGCTGCGACTCGCCCGGTTAGGTCTTGTATTTCCTTCAACTTCGTTGGCTTCCTCATTGTTACTATGGCTTGTATTTTGTCGGGATTTGCTTCAATCCCTCTTGCTGAAACTAGAAACCCCGAAGTTCTCCTGTTGGGACGCCAAAGAACACTTCGTCGGGTTCGGCTTGAGGCGAGAATTTGTCGAGGTTGTCAAAAGTTTCTTTGAGATCCTCGATCAGCGTTGTTCCCTTTTTTGATGTTATGACGACATCATCGATGTATACTTGCACGTTTTCCCAATGCTGTGTTGCTAAACACTTCGCATCATCCTCGATATGTTGCTCCCGCGTTTTTTAGACCGAAGGGCATTGTCTTGTAGCAAAACACGCCGTAAGGTGTAATAAACGCTGTTTTGGCTTCATCATCTTCTTTTAATCTGATCTGGTTATAACCGGAGTATGCATCAAAAAGGAAAGACGTTCACAACCTGCAGTGGAGTCGATAATTTGATCGATCCTTGGGAGGGAAAGTGATCCTTAGGGCAATGTTTGTTGAGACACGTAAAGTCGACGCACATGCGAAGGGCTGTCGTGTTTTTCTTCGGCACCATCACTGGGTTAGCTACCCATGTGGCTTACGTAGATATCTCTACGATAAAACCAGCTTCCTCTAGTCGATTTATTTCGATAGCATGGCTTTGCGGTTTGGTTCCGAAAACGCCGCAAAGGTTGTTTGATTGGTTTCATTTGTTGGATCCAAATTTAGGTGGTGCTCGGCAAGTTCCTCAGGTACTCTGGCATGTCGGCTGGACACCATGCGAAGATTTTCCGGTTCTCACGGAGGAACTCGACGAGCGCGCTTTCCTATGCGATATCCATGTTGTTTGCAATGGATGTCGTCTTTTTTGGATCCGTCGGGTGAATGCTGCACCTCCTTAGAATTTTTCTCTGTGTTGAAAGTTGATTCTTTATTTGGCCTTCCGACGTACGGCAATACGTCGTAATCGATCATGCTCTTCGACGCCAAGTATTCCGCTTGCATCCCGAAGGTTTCGATAACCGATGGAAATCCTTGTCGCACTTATCGGCTAAGGCAAAACTCCCTTTGACCGTGATTGGTCCCTTGGGTCCGGGCAATCTCCATAACAGGTATGTATAGTGTGGTACTTGCCATAAATCTAGCGTATGCTGGTCGTCCCAACAAAGCGTGGTACTTGCGATGGGAAATCCACGACTTCAAACTCCGAGTTTCTCGATTCTATAATTTTCTCGGGTTCCAAAGCGAACGTCGAGGTTGATCTTCCCCAATGGGTAACTTGGTTTCTCTGGTGTGATGCCGTGGAACCTTGTGTACGTTGGCTTCGGGTTTGCTAAGGATATGTTCATCTTCCTCAATGTATCCGCATACATGAGGTTTAAGCTGCTTGCCACCATCTATGAATACTCGAGAAACATCAAAGCCTGCAATAAGCTGTCGGCGGGATAAGTCTTGACTGCCCTACGGTCGAGGAACTTGCTTGCGGATGATGCTGCTATTGTGAAACCGATATCTTGTCACGACCAATTAAGGTACTCAAGCTTGTTGGTGGAGGCATTTTCTCTGCCATAAACACATGTCGTGAGATTACTTTTTGAGCTCTATTAGATGGCCTTCCCTTCGAATCATCGACACTCTGCTCCGTTGGAGTTAGGATCAACATAGGGTGGTGGTGCGAGTGTCTGCCGCTATTCCGAGCTGGTGTTGATTGCCTTACGTAATCGCGGGAGGTGGTGGTAGATGAACTTCGCTCCTAGGCTCCCGAGGGTTTCTGCGTGTCTGCTCGTGCGTGAGCGTTTTACGCACATCCGAACATTGCTTGGAAATTTCGACAATCTTTACGTAGGTGTCCTGTTGTCTTTTCCCATTGCTATCGAGGAAAAAATGCATCTGGCACGGTCCATTTAACATTTCTTCGGGAGATACAAAAGGTCGTGGAAACCTTGGCCCACTATTTTGCCTGTTGCGGGAGTCATCCCTATTATCACTTCGCTGCTCATTGCTTCTACGATAATCGTCTCTGTTGCTTCCTCCTGTATTTGCCGAAATCCAGCCGAGATTTGCCTCGGGGCGTCGTAGTTCGCAGTGCTTGTCGAGGAAATCGTCGCCTTGATCGATAATTTCGACCACGGTCCTCCTACGGCGACCTGTGTCGTTTATTGTGGACGAGCATCTTCTCCGTACGCCCATTTATTTGCTATTTCCATCAACGCGGATCTTGTTTTTGGATTGGTCCTTCCCAAATCCTCGACAAAATCTCCACGCCTAATTCTGCGACAAATGCATCTATTGCTCTCTCGTCGGATATATTTTCTGCCGAGTTTTTTATGATGTTCCACCTTTGGATATATTTTCTCATTGACTCATCCGGCTTTTGTCGACATGCCCTCGAGTTCTTCTAACGACGCGAGGTTTTTTGCATGTGGACTGAAGTTCTTGACGAATACGTCCTCGAAACTTTCCGAGTTGTCGATGGATCTCGGCGCAAGTTTTTTGATCCAAGATCGTGCGGCTCCACTTAAGTGCACTTGAATACTTTGCATGGCTGTTGCTCTAGTTCCTCCGGTTAGCTTTACCGTCTCGAGGTAATCAATTAGCCGATCCTCCGGGTCTTGCGGGCCGTCGAATTTTTGAAGTGATCGGGTAACTTGAATCCGACGGGACTCGAGTTTTTCGGACTCTTCTCGTGAAGCACGGTAGACCGCACATATCCTCGTCATTAAGCTCCGGGGACTGCCGATGATCTCTTACGCTTTGCCTTGCTCTGTCGACCCTTGCTTGCACTCCTGTGTCTCTTGCTCCACTTGGTCCTTCGGGAGCTGCCGCCGTTGCTTGCTGCGGGTCGTGGACTATTTTGCCCTTCTTGCTCCTTCGGGAGGCGTTGCTACGAACGCTGTCCCCATAGCTCCAACTCCTGCCTATGCCATGTTGTATAATGTTTCCCTTGGATCTCCTGGGGGTGGCTTGGATGCGAGGATGTAAGCTTGTGTTGCCATATACCCGGCCTACGGTGTCCTAGGGATAATATTTCCTCTTGTATCTATCGACATAAAGGACATGTCGAGGTTTTGAACCAAGTACTCTCTGTACGCTTCGGGTATGTGTTGTAGCCTTGATCTTCCTCTGTTCCGAGCTTCCCTGTGGCTATCACCCGAAATTCTAGGCTTGTCCACTTAGATACTGCCCTTCTCTGCTGGATGCGAAAGCTGCCGCCTTTCTCTCGTTCAACTCAGTCTGTCATTTTTCTATTTCTCGGGCGGTTCGTGCGAGCATATATTGATAAGCTTGCGGTTCTTGAGCTGTAGCTGTTGTCGTCATTGGTTACGAACCATCTATGGCTTTTGCCGCTCTATCCCAGAGCTGCTGTGGAAGTTGGACTACGACGCGTGGTGTGGGCCCGACATATTTAGTGCCATACCTCTCCTTAGATGCGAGGGATCGACAAAAGGATTTCCCAATTGGTCGAAAGCCTCCGATGTTTCCTCTTGATCTTCGATAGAATAAATCGATGATATTTTGTACTCGAGATCTATGTTGGGTTTGGTGACATCGTTGTTGGGATTGATGAAGACCTTGCCCTTGTGAGAGATTTGTCGATGAAGTCGTAACTATCGACATCGCTTGAGCCATCGCTTATATATGAGTCCGCAGATGACTCAGACGATGCATTGCTGAAGATCTTGGCGAGTTTCTCTCTTGCTCTGATGTTGACGTAGCGTGTTGCCGAAGTTTCTTCTTCGACTCGGTTGATGATGTATAGCTTGAAAATTCGGAATCGATCGCCGAGCGATCCCGACGAAATCGGAATTTCGACACGATACGATCCTTCCTTCTCGACGCGAAAGTGGAACCTTCCGAACGTCATCTCCAAGGGCTCCGCCGGATACGCATATGCATCCAAACGGGAGGGTGGGTGAGGAACAAAATCAACGAGGACCGAGTAGCGATCCGTTTACCTCGATCCATAGTGTTGCTTCGGTTGACGATGTCGAAGATCTTGAACGTGCCATCGAGATCGGATCCTTACGCCTCTAATTCCCACGAGACGGCGCCAATTGACAAGGGATTAACTTGTCAATGCCTATGGATTGTAGGCTAGGGTTTAGTTAGAAGTAGAGGGCAAGTAGATCTCGAAGGTTTCGGTAGAAAAGTACTCGACGAATATGAAAACTAGGGTTTGCGGACAATGATTCGATGATCTTCTCGTCCCTCGACCCCCCTTTATATAGGTGGAGCCGAGGAATTCGTGCTATACAAGGATTACGGAGTCCGGGATGGTTTCTAACTCATCCCGCCGGATTACAAATAACACTTCCTATTACAACTCTATCTTTTCCTTAAATACATCTTGGGCTCTCGAGTCTTCTTATTCTTCGGGTAGTGGGCCTTCAATAAACCCCGGGTACTATATTAGGCAGGCCCATTTGGGATGCCTATGTCACTCGGGTGTTCAGGATGGTTCCGGGAAAAATAGGAACCTGGGTCTTGATTTCGTCCGATTCCGAGAATATTTCTTTACTAGGATTTCTGGAACCAAAAACTGCAGAAAACAGGAACTGGCCCTTCGGCATCTCGTCAATAGGTTAGTTCCGGAAAACGCATAAATATGACATATAATGTGCATAAAACATGTAGATATCATCAATAATATGGCATGGAACATAAGAAATTATCGATACGTCGGAGACGTATCAAGCATCCCCAAGCTTAGTTCTGCTCGTCCCGAGCAGGTAAAACGATAACAAAGATAATTTCTGAAGTGACATGCCATCATAACCTTGATCATACTATTTGTAAACATATGTAATGAAGGCAGCGATCAAAACAATGGTAATGACATGAGTAAACAAGTGAATCATAAAGCAAAGACTTTTCATGAATAGTACTTCAAAACAAGCATCAATAAGTCTTGCATAAGAGTTAACTCATAAAGCAATAAATTCATAGTAAAGGCATTGAAGCAACACAAAGGAAGATTAAGTTTCAGCGGTTGCTTTCAACTTATAACATGTATATCTCATGGATATTGTCAACATAGAGAAATATAACAAGTGCAATATGCAAGTATGTAGGAATCAATGCACAGTTCACACAAGTGTTTGCTTCTTGAGGTGGAGAAAGATAGGTGAACTGACTCAACATAAAAGTAAAAAGAATGGTCCTTCAAGGAGGAAAGCATCGATTGCTATATTTGTGCTAGAGCTTTTATTTTGAAAACATTAAACAATTTTGTCAACGGTAGTAATAAAGCATATGAGTTATGTAAATTATATCTTACAAGTTGCAAGCCTCATGCATAGTATACTAATAGTGCCCGCACCTTGTCCTAATTAGCTTGGACTACCGGATCTTTGCAATGCACATGTTTTAACCAAGTGTCACAAAGGGGTACCTCCATGCCGCACTGTACAAAGGTCTAAGGAGAAAGCTCGCATTTTGGATTTCTCGCTTTTGATTATTCTCAACTTAGACATCCATACCGGGACAACATGGACAACGAGATAATGGACTCCTCTTTAATGCATAAGCATGTGGCAACAATTAGTGTTCTCATATGAGATTGAGGATATATGTCCAAAACTGAAACTTCCATCATGATTCATGGCTTTAGTTAGCGGCCCAATGTTCTTCTCTAACAATATGCATGCTCCAACCATTAAGGTGGTAGATCTCTCTTACTTCAGACAAGACGGAGCATAGCAACTCACATGATATTCAACAAATAATAGTTGATGGAGTCCCCAGAAACATGGTTATCGCACAACAAGCAACTTAATAAGAGATAAAGTGCATAAGTACATATTCAATACCGCAATAGTTTTTAAGCTATTTGTCCCATGAGCTATATATTGCAAAGGTGAATGATGGAATTTTAAAGGTAGCACTCAAGCAATTTACTTTGGAATGGCGGATAAATACCATGTAGTAGGTAGGTATGGTGGACACAAATGGCATAGTGGTTGGCTCAAAGATTTTGGATGCATGAGAAGTATTCCCTCTCGATACAAGGTTTAGGCTAGCAAGGTTATTTGAAACAAACACAAGGATGAACGGTGCAGCAAAGCTCACATAAAAGACATATTGTAAACATTATAAGACTCTACACCGTCTTCCTTGTTGTTCAAAACTCAATACTAGATGTTATCTAGACTCTAGAGAAACCAAATATGCAAACCAAATTAGCAAGCTCTAAGTGTTTCTTCATTAATGGGTGCAAAGTATATGATGCAAGAGCTTAAACATGAGCACAACAATTGCCAAGTATCAAATTATCCAAGACATTTTAGAATTACTACATGTAGCATTTTCCAATTCCAACCATATAACAATTTAACGAAGAAGAAACTTCGCCATGAATACTATGAGTAGAGCCTAAGGACATACTTGTCCATATGCTACGACGGAGCGTGTCTCTCTCCCATAAAGTGAATGCTAGGATCCATTTTATTCAAACAAAACAAAAAACAAAAACAAACCGACGCTCCAAGCAAAGTGCATAATATGTGACGGAATAAAAATATAGTTTCGGGGAGGAACTCGATAATGTTGTCGATGAAGAAGGGGATGCCTTGGGCATCCCCAAGCTTAGACGCTTGAGTCTTCTTAGAATATGCAGGGGTGAACCACCGGGGCATCCCCAAGCTTAGAGCTTTCACTCTCCTTGATCATAGTATATCATCCTCCTCTCTTGACCCTTGAAAACTTCCTCCACACCCACTACAACAGGAACCCCCCTATAGCAATGCATCGATGCGTTGCAGAATGTCCATATAAGCGTTGGTAACGTCTACACCAACGGATTTGGTATGCGTTGCCGTAGGTGGCGTTGCAAGGGTCTATAGCAATGCATATGCATGCGTTGGTAATCGACATAGAGAAGCGTTGTAATGTAGAAACGCATATAGTTAGAGCCTAACAACACTTCATATGCGTTGGTGATTGCCCTGCATGAATGAATTTTGAAATACACCGCAAAAGCTCAGAAGAGTTGCTAGATGGCTCAGACAATTAATTGGTCAATGCTTTTGAGTGTACTGGAGATGGAATATAGTAAACGGAAAGAAACTCATATATTAAATCAACTATGTAGCTTTACAAAGAACATGATTCAATGATACAAGTTGTCTATATCCGCAAATGACAATTCTATAAGTTAATCTGTAACTATCTGGTAGTGTGGTGCCATTCTCGAAACTCGCTCTTCGCATCTCAGCCAAGCATCATCCATTTATTTTGGAAATCTACAACAACACCACCAAATTGAGATAAGTGAACATGTGAGTGAGACCAAAAACAAAGTGAATAAAATAGTGTAGTTTAAAATAGCTTCAACATACAAAGGTTTAAGGCATTGAGATGATAAATCTTCCTACATGAACACTTCTCGGAACATGAAAGGAGGGTTATGCATACCTCTATGAACATCAAGGTCAACTCAGTGACATGAAACAAAGAACTATTTCAGTCATATATAAATTATATTTTATTGCAGCAGATTCTTGAATGTCCTTTTCTTTCCAGATCCACAATTCCTTCCATGCTGCCACACTCGCTTAGGGAAGGTGCAATCTGACTTACACCAAGTAGCTTACTGCCTTCGATATTTTGACTAAAACTGTTGTGGTTCGCAAAGTAAAGATTAAATTAATATAGTAGATAGGACAAAAAATGTAGCTTAGTAATTGCGTAAGCATTTTCTTTTAACCCCACCTATTATAGAATTATATTTCATAGAGTAAACGATTTAAAAGAATATAGCATGTAGAACAAAAGATGTAGCGCAGTGATTAGTCAAAATCTAGCATGTAGAACAAAACAAGTAGCGTACTGATCATCTGCAAAGCATTTTTGTGTTGTGTTGACTAAATGTGCATATCCTTCTGGAAGTAAATCTCTAGAAAATACAAAAATTTCATGATTCAAAAGTGACTGAAGTTAAACAAAAAATGCAGATGAAACTAAATTCAGATATACCTCCACCTTCAGAATGTATGCTATTACACTGATATACGCTAGGCTGTAACAACCACATGACCAAAGACGACGTCACGAGGCCGTACCAAACTCTTATTACTTTATGAAACATTCTTCTGTACAACCATGCATGTTTTTATATTTGTACCTGAAGCACACGAATACTGAAGATTTAAGACACGTGTGAAACTACATAAGGATAAGCTTGCTGTAAAAAAAAACCAACAGATATTTAAGAACAAGTGTGTATACCTCCGTGTAAAGATTACTTGACAATCTATGTAATACAGAATCTCCCTCCTTGAGTACGAGGGGTTCTGTTAAAGATATGATTAGAAGTGTGTGCAGTTTCGCCTATTTCTGCAGCCAAGTAGTTACTCCCTTGATTAGCCCCTAAAGATGCATACCATTGAAAATCTATGCACGGTCATGCATGGCAAGATGAATATTTTGAGTTAATAAATTCTTTTGTTTGCACATGTGTATGGTAACATACTAAACTGGTCTGTAAGATAATTCTTCTATTGCATATACGGGAAAGAACACAACCGTAGCTTGCAGAAGTAAAAAAAGAAATATTGCTAGACACCTCGTAAGTACAGTATAACTAATATTTACGGATCATTTGAACAAAACGAACTAGCCATAGAAACATGGCAACCACACCGCTGTCAAATTGATGATCCATAGACACAAGCAAAAAAATTCGAACACATCTTACCTATCGTGAGCACCAATGAAGCTACAAAACCTACCATGCTATGAATTTTGGGGGAACAGATCACTGGGCCTGTAGCTGGGCATGGGCTGTCCACGGGGCCGCCAGCCCAACCCAAGTAAATACGTCAAGTGGACCTCCACGGCACGAAATAAACTTTCGACGGTCAATAGCGACACACCCGCTACCGCCGCCCCGTCGCCACCAGGCTGCATCGATAGCTATCTCCATGGAGGTTGCCGGCGGGCGCCTTGGCCGGAGGAATCACCTAACCACAGCCCCTCTATCCCTCTGCTCCCGCTTTGCTATCCATCTTCAGCCGACGAGATCCATGGGGAGTAGCTGGCCACCTGCGAGGTCTGTTTGGAGCTGACCGTGCAGACCATTCTTCCCCGTCCAAATCAAGGAGCTGGCACGCAACACTCCGACTCACGTCCCCAAATTCCCAATCCCACCACGAGTTCGCCGGAGAAACTGCAGCCGACGCCTCAGTCCCAACCCCCATCCCCGCCTCTCACGCGTGTCGCCGGGCCGGACGACCCTCGGCGATTTCCTTGCCACGGCCCGCCATGTTCGCCAGCTCCGGTCGCCGGCGTCGCGCACCAGGTCGGATCGCGCGCGTGCGGGGGCAAGCCAGCCGGGGCCGGCGCCGGGGCCTGGGGCTGACGCTGCCCGTCATCGCCGGTCGCTGTTCACCGGGGCCTCGGGGTCATCGAGGAAGAAGGCAACGTGGTGGGACCAGAGTCAACAGAGGAAGAAGGAAATCGTGATTCCGGGTGGTTTCACTTTTTTCGTTTGACTAATTAAACGTTCACGAGGTGGGATCGGTGAACGCCATTTTATTCGAACTAATTAAACAGGCACAAGTGGACGGCCCGCTCAAGTCAGGCGGACAGAAGTGAACATGTAGCGAGCACCCACGGACATGCCCAATTACAGGCTGACAGATCACGTAGTACTGAAATTAGTAAAAAGAGTGATCATCTGTAGGACCTTGTCACCTAAATCTGTAGGACCTTGTCACCTAAATTTAAGGGAGAAGCCAGGTGGGGGCGCTGGTTGGCGGTTGGCACCCTCGGGATGGGATCTGGGAACGAGCATGCCCTTGGTGGTGGGATCGGCAGGAGGCACAATACGGATCCACCAAGAAGACCACCTGAAATAAATAAATGATCAAGGAAACCAAGTACTGCAGACAGAGAGAAACAGAAATATCTCCAGATCCGAATAGGGTGGCCGGAACTCCAGCGGTGTCTCCAGTGGTGCTCGTCGATCGTCCGTTATGGAGTGGCCTTTGGCTCGCCGGATCGCCGCTGCGTATAATGATGGAACCTCGACATCTGAACCCATAGCGCGCCAGTGCAGAGAACGAAGCACAACAGGCTGAACTGGTAGGCCGCGATAGAGAATTAGAGATCAGTAGACAAGATCGAGGTGGAGATGTTCACGCACGCTTCTGAAGGAGAGGATCTATCAGGGGTGTAGCGGGAGGAGAGATTTGGGATTGATGGGAATACTAGGGAAGGGGATTGAGAGAAGTTATAGATCCTATTTTATCTCTCCGCTAGCAAAGGTGGAAGTGGGGGAGTTGTTTCTAGATACACATGGGTAATCCGTTGGAAGATATGCGTGGCTATAGAGGGGTTTGTGGTGTAGTGACCAAACTCGAAACAACTCATTAGAGGGTTAGTGCACAATAAAAATTAACATGTTCAGAGGTGACACAATCATTCTTAACACTTCTGGACATTGCATAAAGCTACTGGACATTAATGGATCAAAGAAATTCATCCAACATAGCAAAAGAGGCAATGCGAAATAAAAAGGCAGAATCTGTCAAAACAGAACAGTCCGTAAAGATGGATTTTATTAGGGCACCAGACTTGCTCAAATGAAAATGCTCAAATTGAATGAAAGTTGCGTACATATCTGAGGATCATGCACGTAAATTGGCTTAATTTTCTGAGCTACCTACAGGGAGGTAGACCCAGATTCGTGACAGCAAAGAAATCTGGAACTGCGCAGTAATCCAAATCTAGTACTTACTTTACTATCAAAGACTTTACTTGGCACAACAAAACATAAAACTAAGATAAGGAGAGGTTGCTACAGTAGTAAACAACTTCCAAGACTCAAATATAAAACAAAGTACTGTAGCAAAATAACACATGGGTTATCTCCCAAGAAGTTCTTTCTTTATAGCCATTAAGATGGGCTCAAGCAGTTTTAATGATGCACTCGCAAGAAATAGTATTTGAAGCAAAAGAGAGCATCAAGAGGCAAATTCAAAACACATTTAAGTCTAACATGCTTCCTATGCATAGGAATCTTGTAAGTAAACAAGTTCATGAAGAGCAAAGTAACAAGCATAGGAAGATAAAACAAGTGTAGCTTCAAAAATTTCAGCACATAGAGAGGTGTTTTAGTAACATGAAAATTTCTACAACCATATTTTCCTCTCTCATAATAACTTTCAGTAGCAACATGAGCAAACTCAACAATATAACTATCACATAAAGCATTCTTATCATGAGTCTCATGCATAAAATTATTACTCTCCACATAGGCATAATCAATTTTATTAGTTGTAGTGGGAGCAAATTCAACAAAGTAGCTATCATTATTATTCTCATCAAGTGTAGGAGGCATAGTATAATCACAACAAAATTTGCTCTCCATAGTAGGTGGCACCAAAAGACCACTATCATTATAATCATCATAAATAGGAGGCAAAGTATCATCAAAGAAAATTTTCTCCTCAATGCTTGGGGACTAAAAAGATCATGAAAACCAGCTTCCCCAAGCTTAGAACTTTATATATCATTATCAACAATGGTGTTCAAAGCGTTCATACTAATATTACTACCAGCATGCAAATAAGGTTCCATAGTTTTTTTAATTTTCGCATCAAACAATCCATGTTTTAAATCAGGAAATAGAATAAGAAGCTCATTGTTGTCCATTATGCCAAACTAGTGTAAACAAGAAACAAAAAGATGCAATTGCAGGATCTAAAGGAAATAGCTTCGAGCACACACACAACGGCGCCGGAAAAGCACCGTTACTCGGAACCGGAGTATGAGTGCCTTTTTACCTTTCCTCCCCGGCAACGGCGCCGGAAAAGTGCTTGATGTCTACGGGTGCTTCTATTCTTGTAGACAGTGTTGGGCCTCCAAGAGCGAGAGGTTTGTAGAACAGCAGCAAGTTTCCCTTAAGTGGATCACCCAAGGTTTATCGAACTCGGGGAGGAAGAGGTCAAAGATATCCCTCTCATGCAACCCCGCAACCACAAAGCAAGAAGTCTCTTGTGTCCCCAACACACCTAATAGGTGCACTAGTTCGGCGAAGAGATAGTGAAATACGAGGTGGTATGAATAAGTAGTAGCAACGGCACCGGAAAAGTGCTTTGCCCGGGACGAGTAAACAAGCAGTAGTAACGCAGCGAGTAGTAACGCAAGAAAACGAGTAAACAAGCAGCGATAGCGATATTTAGGAACAAGGCCTAGGGATTAGACTTTCACTAGTGGACACTCTCAACATTGATCACATAACGGAATAGATAAATGCATACTCTACACTCTTGTTGGATGATGAACACATTGCGTAGGATTACACGAACCCTCAATGCCGGAGTTAACAAGCTCCACAATTCAATGTTCATATTTGAATAACCTTAGAGTGCATGAAAGATCAATTCGACTAAACCAAGTACTAACATAGTATGCACACTCGTCACCTTCACACTATGTAGGAGGAATAGATCACATCAATACCATCATAGCAATAGTTAACTTCATAATCTACAAGAGATCATAATCATAGCATAACCCAAGTACTAACACGGATGCACACACTGTCACCATTACACCGTGCAGGAGGAATAAAACTACTTTAATAACATCACTAGAGTAGCACATAGATAAATTGTGATACAAAACACATTGCAATCATAAAGAGATATAAATAAGCACTTCACTACGCAATTCATAACAGTGAGTAAGTATTCTGTGAAATATAGCCTAAGAGACCCACACGGTGCACACACTGTCACCTTTACACACGTGGGACAAGGAGTCTCCGGAGATCACATAAGTAAAACTCACTTGACTAGCATAATGACATCTAGATTACAAGCATCATCATATGAATCTCAATCATGTAAGGCAGCTCATGAGATTATTGTATTGAAGCACATAGGAGAGAGATTAACCACATAGCTACGGTGCAGCCCCGAGCCTCGATGGAGAACTACTCCCTCCTCATGGGAGCAGCAGCGGTGATGAAGATGGCGGTGGAGATGGCAGCGGTGGAGATGGAGAAGCCTTCCGGGGGCACTTCCCCGCTCCGGCAGGGTGCCGGAACAGAGACTCCTGTCCCCCAGATCTTGGCTTCGCGATGGCGGCGGCTCTGGAAGGTTTTCCGTATCGTGGTTCTTCGCCCTAGGGTTTTCGCGACGAAGGCTTTAAATAGGCGGAAGGGCATCCTCGGAGGGGGCCTGGGGCCACCACACCATAGGGCGGCGCGGCCCCCCCTCTGGCCGCGCCAGGGTGTGGTGTGGGGCCCCCAGGGCTTCTCTCTGGCGGCTCTCGGGTGTTCTGGATGGTTCCGGGTAAAATAGGAACTCGGGTCTTGATTTCGTCCGATTCCGAGAATATTTCTTTACTAGGATTTCGGAACCAAAAACAGCGAGAAAACGGAAGCTGGCCCTTCGGCATCTCGTCAATAGGTTAGTTCCGGAAAACGCATAAATATGACATATAATGTGCATAAAACATGTAGATATCATCAATAATATGGCATGGAACATAAGAAATTATCGATACATCGGAGACGTATCAATGCACAACATGATTGTCGAAATGGCGTCCTAATGGCCGCAGTGAACATGGATGGGACTTTTAGGCTGAGTTGGTTGAGTCAAATCCTATGATAGGAACCTTGGAAAAGTTCGAGAATATGAACATTAAAGTTTATACCAGCAATATTTCAAACGCCTACAGAACTATTTGATTGACCATCTATGCACATTGGATGGGCATTAAGAGATGGATGAGTAATTAATCTCATCTACTTTCATTTGCTAATTGTAAACTACGACTTTATGTATTTTCATGTATGACAATTGAAATGATAGAGATGGTAACCTAGAGGGGTGAATAGGTTCTACAAAGTTTCTTCAATTTCTTTTGCAAGTTTAGGCTTTTGCGGAATAGAAAGTGAACCTAATGCAAACTAGGTGAGGCAATCTATATGATGAAACAAGATACTCAAGCATGAAGGCTATCACGCAAGTAATTAACACAAGTAAAGATGTCAGTTAGAAATAACCGAGGCACGCGGAGATGAAGATGTATTCCCGTGTTCCCTTCCTTGAGACGAAGGTACGTCACGTTTGGAGAGGTGTGGGTCCCACAAAGGGGACTTCCCAAACGCCATTCTCTGGAGCCTATCCCACAAAGGAATAGCTCGCTCACTCGTGGTAGACTTTAAAGGTAGTCTACAAACCCTCACAAACTTCTTCTTGGAGCAAATCCACAACCCGGATGCTTCTGCGCGATCCTAGCCGCCTAGGGTTTCCACAAACCCAAGAGTAACAAGCTTGCTCGATGAACTCAAGGGGGAATGAGATTTGACTTGGTGGAAACGTAGATCGGGACCACCTCCTGCTTTCTTCAAAAGGGATTTGGCTTTCGGTGGGTAGAAAGAGAGATCTAAACCTTTTGGTGTTTCAACAATGGTGAGAGAGAGAAAGAGCACAAGGATATGAAATGAATGGTTGGCCTAACCGTCTCAAGCTGGAAGAAAGGGTATATATAGCCCAAGGAGAAAAAGAGCCGTTTGGAAAAAGTCATGCGAGCCAAACCGGCAGCAAAATCGGCATAGTCGGTTCTCCTGCTGGAATTTCCGGAGAGCAAACCGGTTAGCCGGACCGTGTGCCGGTTTTGGACCGGCCCACCAGAACGGCCCCGGAATAGCCGGAACTGCTTCCAGTATCGCTTTCCGGCGAAACCGGAATGAAACCAGCAGACCGGAAATTTCCGGCGGTGGAGCCGGTTCCGCCGGAACCTGTGCCGGAACTCGCCAGACTATTTTCAAACGGTGATTTCAGCAAAAACTACCCTTCTCCGAAAAGTGCGATGGATTTAATATGGTGGTCGGATGTGTATGTATGGTTGAGGCAACATCCGCAATGAGCCATCGAGACCACCCCTCTTAATAGTGCGGTGTTTCCTATGACTCAAGAATAAAGCGATAGAGAAAAGAGCCAAAACATCATCGCTTCTTGTGAACAACAAATGGGGGTCACTCACCACCTTGCAATCCCACATACGGACTAAACCTATGTATATACTTAGAGAAACCATTAGTACGCACAACAGTTCTGGTGTCATTGTTAACCAAAATAATGGTTAAGGGTAAAATACCCTTACAAGAATGCATGTAGAATTTGGCATTTATTTGGATGTAATAATAAAATACTTAGAACTTCTATTTTCTTTGTTTTATATGGGCAATTTATTTCATATATTGCACATTTTTTGGTGAAAATACCTAAACGGGCCTCACCGTAAAATCTGTCGGGCTGCTGGGAGCACCCCTAGACGCAAACAGACAATCGTGATCCACAAACATTTCTGCGACGCGGTCCGATGTAAACGGACGCGCGCGGTTTTGCATGAATGAAGGCCTTGCACGCACGCTTCACTGTCTTTGCGGCGTTGCGCGAAGAACTCGTTTTCCTCACGGGCATTTTGCGAGAAATTCTCGCGCCACGCCGCAATAGCGCGCTCGTCCGTCTCGCGATGGCGAGGCGGCACTGCCTCTCCTCGTCCGTGACTGCGCGGTGGGGGCGCAAACATCTCCGCTTGGGCGGCAGAGTTCACATCGTGGAAGTTCATGTCGCGCGGCGCGAACATCAGAGTCACCACGCCCACCGCGTTGTAGGCGCGCGCGCGTCCTCGTGCGCCGTCTCGAACATGCCGAGGGTGATGCACTCGTCGGCTGCACGGATCTCGGCGTAGAAGTTGCCCGCTGGTCGGAGGCGCACGCCGCGGTAGCAGGAGGAGCTGCGATGCGAAGGCATGTCGGCGGCGGTGGAGGGGGCGAACTCGGAGCGACGCTTCAACAATGGAAAACGGTGGAGAGGTGCTGGCGCTGTATGAGGAACATTTGATGAAAATAAGGGATGCTGGGAAACAAGCTATCCACCCAGCCGATACTGCGGCTCAAGTCGCGATCAGGCACAACCGAGGTCACCAATTTGTGTCAAAGTGTCAAGGGAGAAATAAGAATGTGACAACAGCTTATGACAAAGTAGAGAAGGCGAACGTAGAAACACACGCAACTCCTGTGCAGTCACTCACTCGCCTGCACTGACACGTACTCCCTCCATCAGCGAATAAGTGTACTTTTAGGAAATATAAGATACACCTTAGTTCTCTCTCATATTTTATGGGTCTTCACTCTATTAATTAAATGAGGAGAATGACGATTGATGGTTAAGGTGGAGAAGAGAAGTGAGGATTGGAGGATGAAGTTGGAGAGTGATTACAAGGAGATAATTGCATTAATTAGGCTAGCGAACTCCCTCTCCACCACTAGGCGATGTAGTATTTTTTTAGGACAAACTTTAAACGTAGAAGTACACTTATTTAAGGACGGAGGGAGCAGTAATAGTGGCTCATTTTCCATTACGATATTTTCCAGCCGAGAAAAACAGTACGGTGTACTAGTCTTTATTCCCCATTATGCTTGTGGATGATGCTGCCCATGAGCAGATTAGCTCGTGGCGCGGCCGGCGTTGGTCCACCCCACCCCACGCCCTCCGACCCTGCACAGCCAGAGCAAGAGTCCCTCCCAGACACAGTGGTGCCGCCGGTCCATGGATCACCTGGCGCCGCGGGCGGACAAGGGCACGCTGCAGCGCACGTTGCGCACGCCGCCCGCACGCACGCTCCAGCTGAAAAAGGAAGAGGGTAGATCCACCCTTGGTCACCACAGAGTACTCCAACTAAGAGCATCTCCAGTCGCGTCCCCCAAACCGTCCCCCAAAGCGATTTGGGCGCGCCGGACAAAAAAAGCGTTCCAGCCGCGTCCCCCAAAGCCCTTTTGTCCGGCGCGCCCCCATTCGGTGTCCGGCGCCCGAGCCCGTCCCCATCCCACGGGGGACGCACCGGGGACGCCGGACACGACGAGCGAGGCGGGGAGTGGCGGGGCCGACCCGTCGGCGGCACAATTAATTTAAACCTAACCGTCGCCTACCTCGCGACGGAAGTTGTCGGCGCGCGGCCGACGGTGCGGTTCCCGCGAGAGGGCGCGGCGACGCGTCCCGTCGCGCCTAGCTCGCGCGTGCCGGCGTTATGAGCGCCACCGCTCCTCCGCCTCCCTCCGGCCTATAAAAGGGGCGCCTCTCATCGTCCCTCTCACACACAAACCCTAGCGCCTCTCTCCCAAACCCTAGCCGCCACCATCTCTCTCAACAAGACTCGACGCTATGTCTGGTAGAGGCGGACCTCGCGGCCGCGGCCGTGGTCGTGGTCGTGGTCGTGGCCGCGGCGTAGGCCGAACGCTCGCCGTCGCCTTCCACGCCGCCGCCTTCATCATCGTCGGAGATGGACGTGGAGCCGGACGTCCTGTTCGAGTTCGTCCACGTCCTCAAGGGCGACCCGCGCGGCATCCGGAGGCTGCCGGACTCCTTCGCCGAGTACGTCGGCGGCGTACGCCCGCGCACGATGCATCCGCGGGAGCATTCGTGCGGCTACTGCCGGTGGATCGTCAAGGCGATCTACGACGCGCGCGGCAAGATGTACCTCAACATCGGGCTGGGAGAAGTTCGCGCGCCACCACAGCCTCCAAGCCGGCTTCATCCTCGTGTTCTCCTACTTGGGCAACAGGGACATGAAAGTCAAGGTCTTCGACGAGAGGCGCCGCCTCCGGGACTACCACGTCGACGGGGACGACGACAGGCACCGACGAGGAGGACGACCGAATGAGTGTTGTTTCTTCGCAGCGAATACGTGCACGGAGGTTTCTGCCTGTTCGCCTCATCGGTAGAACCAACAAGGGCACCATCCTCCCGCTGGATTTTCCGGTTTAGGTGACTGGGTGTGCCCTCGAGTGTTCTTTCTTAGCAGCGAACACACGAAACCTTCAATGCACGGCCTAGTTAGGTTTAGTTTCTTTGCAATATTTTATATTTGTGTCCACCATGGTTCAAACTATGTATTAGTTTGTGGAAAACCATGTTCCAAACTGTGTTTTCGTGTAAACCACGTTCCAAATTATGTATTAGTTTGTGGAAATTGAAATAAAAATGCCGGAAAAATTATTTTAAATGTTTGGGGGCGGCGTTTGGGGGACGCGGGCGGGGAGCGACGTCCCCCAAACGCGGCACGAACGAAACACGTCCCCCAAACGCTCGATCCGGCGCGGTTTGGGGGACGGTTTGGGGGACGCGACTGGAGATGCTCTAATTCAGTATGTTTAGGAGTAGGGTTAGCGCCGACGGTGTGAGTTGGTTAGGCTGATTGGAGTATTTAATTTAATGATGCTCGTGCTCGTTTTCTGCCGGTGGCGTGCCACAACTGATCTCGCACCCCCGCTGCTAGAGCATCTCCAGTCGCGTCCCCTAAACCGTCCCCCAAAGGGATTTGGGGCGCGCCGGACAAAAAAACGTTCCCAGCCGCGCGCCCCAAAGCCCTTTTTTGTCCGGCGCGCCCCGATACGGTGTCCGGCGTCCCGAGCCCGTCCCCGTCCCACAGGGACGCACCGGGCACGCCGGACACAACGAAATGAGAGGCGAGGAGGCGCGGGGCCGACCCGTCGGCGGCTCGGACGCTCAACCGCCACATACGTAGCGACGGTGCGGTTGACGGGAAGCGGAACCGTCGCATTGGCAACCGCGTCGACGACGCGCCAACCCCGCCGGAATGGAGCGCCGACTCCTCGGAAGAGCAACCGCTGCTCTCTTCGACTTCTGCGCCGCCGTTCATCCGCGCTCAATAAGACCCGTACGTACGCCGTCATTCATCCAAGCCTCCATCCGACACCTCCGGCGACGATGAGCTACATCTCCCGGCTCCCGTCCGAGCACCTCCGGCGAGGAAAGCCTGCCGGCTGGCGCCATTGGTGGGACAAAGCCGGGACGCCGAGCAGCGGCGACGATTCCCCGCCGCCGGTTGACGGCGAGGAGGAATGGCTGGGCTGGGAGGAGGAGGAAGAAGAGAGCGAGGCCGCGGCGGCGGCGGTGGCCCGTGCGAAGGCGAAGGCGGCCAAGGCGAAGGCTTCCAAGGCGAAGGCCGCCAAGGCCAAGGCCGCCAATGCCAAGGCGCAGCCGACGAGCATCGGCGACGACGACGCGTCGAACGCCGACACCGCCTCTTCGGAAGAGGTGATGAGCAGGAAGCGCCACCGCGATGACGACGACGAGGCGGGGCCATCAGCGAAGAAGAAGTAGATAGTTTATATGTATTTAATTATATTTTTTCGAAGTTTTATATATAATTTGTTTATGTTCAACCGATTTGAATATTATTAAATAGTTTCTTTCTAGCCAAAAAAAATACTTTTAATGTTTGGGGGCGGCGTTTGGGGGACGCGGTCGGGGAGCGACGTCCCCAAACGCGGCACTGAACAAAACACGTCCCCCAAACGCTCGATCCGGCGCGATTTGGGGACGGTTTGAGGACGCGGCCGGAGATGCTCTAAGAGCATCTCCGGCCGGCGTCCCCAAACCGTCCCCAAACCGCGCCGGATTGAGCGTTTGCGGACGTGTTTCGTTCGTGCCGCGTTTGGGACGTCGCTCCCGGTCGCGTCCCCCAAACAAAATTTCGCAAATTTTAAACTTAACTAGATTCGATTAGATTCGTCCAAACTTACATAGATTCGAACGAAATTTGACTAACTTTAAACTAAACCTAATCTAGAACCACTTGCGGCGGCCGGAGGCGTCGTAGTACTGCTGGAAGTTGTACATGTCGTCGGTGACGACCTCCTGCTTGACGCGCTCGTCGACGGGCTCGTCGACGGGCTCGTCCTTCACCAAGCCGCTTGGTCCTGCCTCGCCATCGTCGGTGAGGTCCACCAGCGGCTTGCCGGAGTCGCGGATGGACATGGCGATTGCCGCGTCCAGGTCACCCCTCCGAGCGTCCTTGTCGTTCATGGACGCCAAGAACGCCGCCCGCAGCCCCGGGCGGTCCTCGGGGTCGTCGCTGCCGGCGATGAGCCGCCGCTGCCGCTCGTACTCCGCCAGCAGCGCCGCCTGCGACGCTTCCTTCGGCTCCTCCTTCACCTCCGGCTTCGGGATGAGGAGGGCGCCGCCGCGCCTCCCTTGCTGCCGCCGGCTGCCGCTGCCGCCACGCCTCGTGTTCACGGACGTCGCCGGCTCCTCCTTCACCTCCCGTTTGGGAATGGTGTACGGCGCCGACCGGTACGACGAGGACGGCGTCGATCGCGCCGGTCCCCAGGAAGAAGAGTGCGAGGAGGACGAGTACGTCGTCCTCCTCGGCTGCCATTGAGGAGACGGCGGCGGCGACGACGGCATCTCCAGCCTTGGAGCGCCGTTGCGGATGCCGCGGATGACGTTGTCGAGGGTGCGCCCCGGAACGCCCCAGAACAGGGCGCGGCCGTCCTTGTTCCAGCTATTGGGGCCGCCGATGAGGTTGTCGGTGCTGTGCATCTCGACGTCGTACTTCGCCTTGAAGAACGTCGTCCACCAGGCGTCGTTGTTGGTGACCGCCCACGTTGGATCCAACCGCTCTGCGGTGGTGAGTTGAGCCCGCCGGGCCTTGATGGCGTCCCTCCATTGATCCGTGTCCGGCTTCGGCGGCGGCGAGATGCCAATGCCGTTCACGGCCATCTTCCGGCCGCCGGCCTGGCAGCCCGCATGTCCGGCGGGACCGGATACCGGGCGTGGTACGGCGCCCACGCCTCCGCCACGGTGAGGCTGCCGCGGCCGAAGCCGTTCGCCGCGGCGATCTTGCGGGAGGACGAGCTCGACATTTTTTGAGCGGCGAGGAGAAGATGCGGGAGGGGAGGCGGCGGCGACGATAAGGATTATGAGCGGCGAGAAGCTGCAGGGCGTCTTAAAACAGCGGCGGCAGCGGGTGGTTGCACACAATAACTCCGGCGCGGACGGCCACGCGGCCATGCACGACGAGACGCGTCCTCGCGTCGCCCGGGAAAAGCTCGGGACGCCATTAACGTCGCTTGACCAAAGGTAGGCGACGGGGTTTTAGCCTTCTGTGCCGCCGACGGGTCGGCCCCGCCACTCCCCGCCTCGCTTTTCGTTGTGTCCGGCGTCCCCGGTGCGTCCCCTGTGGGACGGGACGGGCTCGGGGCGCCGGACACCGTATCGGGCCGCGCCGGACAAAAAAGGGCTTTGAGGGACGCGGCTGGAACGCATTTTCTATCCGGCGCGCCCCAAATCCCTTTGGGGGACGGTTTGGGGGACGCGGCTGGAGATGCTCTAACTGCCAAGGCAATTATTTTTCCAGAATACACCTTGCAAAGTGTATCAATCCCATAGAAGAACTGCCAAGGCAATTAGAGTTTTCATAACCAATATCTTAGCGCGATATCATAGAAAGAAATATTTATGTGATACCATAGTAAATTGTGAAAGATAGTGGTGTCGTATCTTAGCTAAGAAATAATACTTTCATGAAGCCATCGGCAGAATACAATTCTAGCCCAATTACATGAATGCATGTCCTAAAAATCATTATATGGGGAGTACTTAAAAGATAATGCATCGAAATAGTGGTATATCTTACCTAGAATAATGTTCTAAGAGCCAATACATCACGTAAGACCTTAGGATTTGAACACTGCTTATACTCACCAAATCTTATGATAATCGATTACTTTATTCTATCAAAAATTGATTTTTTTAAGAAAGACATTTCTGGATATCTATTTTGGCTCATAGGTGTAGATACACCCATTGCGCAAACATATTTAAAATTTTTGTTGGAAAATTCTGAAACAAACTAGATGTACATCCAAGCATCTAAGTTGGCACATAAGGTCTCGTGAAAAAAATGATACGGAGTATTTTATTAGAATTGTGTAAAAGTATAATTTCCGGTGTTCCAAAATAGCTTCTAACGAGATTTTTTTTTGTCTTTTTACACAATCCACGAAAAAAATCTTTTTCTCGCAAATTTTGTGTGCCATACATCCAGAATTTTTGACATATTGAGTGATATTTATAATGCATTTTTCATAATAGGTGCATTTGGACCTATGAGCCAAACCACCGTGTCCAACTATTTTGGTAAAATAAATATATTAATACCAAGGGAATATCAATTATATTTGGTCTCTGCAACAAAATAATGCTAAGAACTAATCTAGACATGAAGGATATACAATCAACCAAAACAAGAACAAAACAAAAAATCCACTCAACTGATCGACGAAGCAGCAAAAACTACCACCAATGGCCACACCTAGATTGTGGAAAATATACTTCAAAAACATCGCCTCCAGCAAGGACATGGTGCACAAACTTAACATCGTCATCGCCAGATCGCCCGATCATGTGTTTTCATCCCGAAGAAAATCCAAAAACTCTAGACAATACCTTTAACAAGTAGACTAATGGAATCTTGATATGAACCTCTATTCACATTTTCGAGGATCTGAAATCCTGATTCGACATTTCTAGTGAAGACGGTGAAAGAAAAAGAAGACACGGAAATACTAAGAGTGGAGAAAGGGAGGCCGAGTTAGAACTAGCCCTTTATTCTTTTAATAGAAAATCAAATTTTGTAGTTTTAAAAAATCCTAAAAAAGTGGATATGGCCAATGATATATCCTACAATGATGGAAAATCTTAATATAAAATTATTTAAATTCTAGAATACATAGAAATACAAAAAAAATTATAAGTTTTATAGTTTTGAAGTATGCACTATTCACTATACTCATATTTACGCATTTGCCATTTTTACGTATCCTATAATACAAAGTATTACGTAGTGCGACTTTGCACTTCTATTGTATGCATCATTGGCTAAATATAGGATTTTCTTTTCAATTTTTTTTTAGAAAAAGACTTAGCTCAACCTTTTTTATATAGTTTTCCGACGAAATACCCCGTACCTGCGTGCTAAAGATGCACACGGCGAGTAGGTACACACGCCGAAGACAAGCCACCTCCGAGGCGCTGAGCACCGACGACGTGGCATATCTCGGCTACCTCAATGTGCTTTGTTTATCCACTCGAGTGGACTTTTGTAGCTCGTGCTCGGTGCAATGCTTTATATCTTTGTCCACAATAAAAAAGTATACACACAAGTGAAATAACAACAGCACATACTTCCCTCAAACACAAAACAAAACATACTGAATACAAATTATTAGGATTAGTTGCAGGAATATCCATCAAATCTTAACGGAAAAAGAGAGAGAAAGGAACAGGGGAACCGGTCTACTCTTGCACCGGCACCCATGAAAGTTCCCACTTCCCAGCGAGAGTGAAACCAGCAGGAAGCAGGCAGAGCTGCGTTGCAATTAAGTGCCAGATGCGGTAAAATACTCCAACTCTCTCTTTGGTTTTGGCTGGCTCTCTGTCTCTGGCCTTCCCTTTGTTCTACGACTATCTATCACAGCCGCTCTCCGGCCCGGCGCTGCACGAACTTTTACTCCTACGCCGTCTCCTCCCCCTTTGCCACTTTTGGGGACCTCAAGGCCGCCTCTCAAATCCAGAGGAAAAGTAGAGAAGCTCTCCGTCCAGCCCAAGAAAAGGTTTCCCCTTCCACCTCCTCCTCAATCTCGCCATTTTCCCACCCCGCGAGGCTGGTTCCTGGATCCTAGATTTGGTTACCCGGGGAAGGAGCGGAAAGATTGGATATTTATTTATATTTTATAAGGAGGGAGGGCGGTTGATGGGGGCGTCGCTGCCGTCGCCTGATCTGTCGATGTCCGGCTGGTGGACTGGCTCCTGTACAGGACCTGATCCGTATTGGTTCCAGTGATCTGGGCGTGTTCGGCTGCTCGTGCCCGCGGAGCCAGGGTTTCTTGGCCGGCCGGCCGGCTGGGTTCGGCTGATTGGAGATCTTGTGCTGCTGGGTTAGTTCAGGGGCTGAGGATCTGCCTAGATCCCTCTTCGTTCCTGCTGCTGTTTTCTGGAGGTGTGATATTGCTAGGGTTTTGGGGGTGCTGATAGGTTGGCTGCGGTAAGAAGATGATCAAGCAGATCCTTGGCAGGCTGCCGAAGAAGACAGGGAAGGCCGGCGATGGCCGGGATGCTGCTACGGGCAACGGCAACGAGCCGTCCAACTCTTACAGTGTTGCGAGGAGCGTAGAGCCTGGAGGGAACAAAAGGGCAGGAAATGGGGAGCACCTTGCTCCAGCTGGCTCAGGCTCTGGTCCGGCGGTGAATGGGACTGTGGTGTATCACTCCAATGAGCCGCTGCCAGCGTTCAAGGACGTGCCGGTCTCGGAGAAGCAGAACTTGTTTGTCAGGAAGGCCACCCTGTGCTGTGCCGTGTACGATTTCGCGGATCCAACAAAGAACCTGAAGGAGAAAGAGATGAAGCGGCAGACGCTTATGGAGCTCGTCGACTACGTCACTTCTGCGAATGGCAAGTTCTCCGAGGTCATCATGCTGGAGATCAGCAAGATGGTGGCCATTAACCTGTTCCGGAGCTCCAACCCCACCCCACGTGACAACAAGGCCATCGAAGGAGTTGACATGGAGGAAGAGGAGCCTCTCATGGACCCGGCGTGGTCGCACTTGCAGATCGTTTACGAGGTTTTCTTGAGATTTGTAGCGTCCCAGGAGACTGACGCAAAGCTGGCCAAGAGATACATTGACCACTCCTTCATTCTCAGGCTGCTGGATCTTTTTGACTCGGAAGACCATAGGGAAAGGGACTATCTGAAGACCATACTCCATCGGATATATGGCAAGTTCATGGTGCATCGCCCATTCATCAGGAAAGCAATCAACAACATCTTCTACAGGTTTATATTCGAGACAGAGAAGCACAATGGTGTTGCAGAGCTGCTCGAGATCTTGGGCAGTATAATCAATGGTTTTGCCCTGCCACTCAAAGAAGAGCACAAATTGTTCCTTCTTCGTGTGCTCGTCCCACTTCATAAGCCCAAGTCTGTAGCAGCGTACCATCAGCAGCTATCATATTGCATCACACAGTTTGTTGAGAAGGACTGCAAACTTGCTGACACTGTTATTAGAGGTTTGCTCAAGTATTG
Organism: Lolium rigidum; assembly: GCF_022539505.1. Classification (NCBI taxonomy): domain Eukaryota; kingdom Viridiplantae; phylum Streptophyta; class Magnoliopsida; order Poales; family Poaceae; genus Lolium; species Lolium rigidum. The sequence continues at coordinate 110,886,733 of NC_061514.1, forward strand.
GCCTATAACAAACAGCACAAAGGAGGTGATGTTCCTGGGCGAGCTAGAAGAGGTTTTAGAGGCAACACAGCTTGCAGAGTTCCAAAGATGCATGGTTCCGCTCTTCCGTCAGATTGCCCATAGCATGAACAGCTCACACTTTCAGGTTAAATCTCACCACACATATACCAAAGTTTTGAATGCATGTCTCACTGATCTTTATTGGTTCTTGTCGTAGTTCATTGTATATGGTCTTTACTGCCTAAGTTTCTGATTATTTTGTTGGCTTGTTGTTCATCTGTGTATCAGCTTTCACGTCTTTCACAGATTAAATTAGTTGTAGTTTTGTTCCCTGATTACGAAAATATTGACATTGGCAGACTATGCCTGCATTGCTGTGCACCCTTTCTTTCCATCATATTTTTCTCACTATGTAAATAGTTTTTTCAGTTGTCTTTCGTGTGGTTAATCTTTAATTATGTATAACGGAGAAACACCGACAACCTTTTTCCGTGATCTACTTTTGAGCGTTTGTTTATGGGTTCTAGGAAGTAAGAACATTTCGTTAGATGGGGTGCTATCAATCTCTTATTTTAGAGGAGACACCACTAGTTGATTCATTTTAACATCACTGCAACTTTTGTTCTCTTGCATGAAACCCTCATATAAAAATGATTTGCTACATTCGTGGTAATTAGACCATTAGACACTAGTACTATAAAATTATCATATTTCTCTGTGGCAGTCCTTTAGACACCACTAGTTGATTCATTTTGACATCACTGCAACTTTAGTTCTCTTGCATGAAACCCTTATATAAAAATGATTTGCTACATCCGTCGTAATTAGACCATTAGACACTAGTACTATAAAATTATCATATTTCTCTGTGGCAGTCCTTTAGACACCACTAGTTGATTCATTTTGACATCACTGCAACTTTGTTCTCTTGCATGAAACCCTTGTATAAAAATGATTTGCTACATCCGTGGTAATTAGACCATTAGACACTATTACTATAAATATTATCATATTTCTCTGTGGCAGTCCATTAGTTGGTCTGTTCACATGTTACTTGTAAGACACCTGTTCCAAATTGAGTGGAACTTAAGGATGGAACTCGTGTATTTACTTCTTATTATCCGCCCTTTTTGTTTTGATTCATCAGTTTCTAACTTTCTTTTAGTTTTAGTGGGAAAACAGGTTTTTCTGACTGCTTTAGGTAAACATAGCGTCTTCTTAAATTACTGTTTTGATTGATAACACTTTGTTCATTAGTTCCGGATAGTTAAAACCTGTATATTTGCTGACTGGCAATCCTTTTTCTAAGTCATGTCTGAAAGGCTGTACACGTTTTTGTACAGTTTGGATTTAGGATTTGCTTTCAGCTTGGTAATCATGATGCGGATTATTCTGCAGTGTTGCTACAGAGCTCTCATCATCTAAGTAGCACCTACATGGCTACCTTACAATATGTTCATCCTCCAGAACAACATTAGACTTTTATTGTCCATGTTAATCTGGTGATTTTTCTTATCTATCTGTATTTACCGTATAATTTGTAGCTTACTGAACTTTCCTGTAGCTACATCCAACTTGGTGGTATCTGTAAACTGAACTTAAGGGTGCAACTGGTGTATTTACCTCTTATCTGTCCCTTTGGCTTTGATTTATCAGTTTCTATTAGTTTCATTGCGATGCACTTTGTTTTACAAAACTGTTTTTCAATGCTGCTTTAGGTAAAGCATGTTGTTCTTCTGAAATTACCGTTTCGATTGAGAACACACTAATCGTTTATTTTGGCTTGTTAAAACCTGAATATTTGCTGACCGGCAATCTGTTTGCAAGTCATGTCTGAAGCAGGTCGTACATGTTTTTCTACAGTTTGGATTTACCATTTGATTTCGCTTGCTAATAATGCTGTGAATCTATAGGGTTCTCATAATCTGATAGCACTTACAATAACTGTCAACAACCAGAATAACATTAGGTTTTTATTGTCCATGTTAGTCTGGTGATTTTTCCTAACTGTGTATTTAGTAGTAGCTTACTGAACTTTCACTGTAGCTACATCCAAATCGGTGGTATCTGTACACATTAATAAACAGTGTAAAGAATATTCAGCAAAGCATATAACCTAACTTATTTTCTCCTTGTCTATTTGTAGGTGGCAGAGCGGGCACTGTTTCTATGGAACAACGACCACATTGAGAACTTAATCAAGCAGAATTACAAGGTGCTACTACCCATCATCTTTCCCGCACTTGAGAGAAATGCCCGGGGTCACTGGAACCAAGCTGTTAGGAGCCTGACATTGAATGTGCGCAAGCTATTCTCTGATCATGATTCTGCATTTTTCGGAGAGTGCATGCAGAAGTTCGACGACGATGAGCTCAGGCAGGAGGAATCCACTTCGAAGCGAGAAGCCCTCTGGAAGCGCTTGGAGGAAATGGGTGGTATACCCAACGGCAAATCCAGTCAATAGAATACCCCATAGCAACCGCAATCGTGCAATCCTTTGAACCATGCGCGATTCTCTGGAACTTGGGCTGTGGTTGTAGTGTTGAATTTTCTTTTCTTTTTGGTTGGTGAGTTGGCTTCCCCCTGTTCTAGGCGGGTGGGGTTGTATTTGGTTTCGTGAGGATCAAAGGGAAACATACAGGAGAATTTCTGCGAGATTTGACATATGTAGTGTCATGAATCAGGATTTCGTATAGACCAATAAACAGCGTCAGGTTTTATTGAGGATATGATGTTGGGTGGTTTACTTGAATGGCAAATGATCATTTTGTTGTCCTTGTATGAGCTAGCATTGTGTTTTGTTCTTCGTATGAACTTCTTTTTTTGAGAAAGATCCTTGCTCTGGCTCCATTTGATAGAACGGAATGGCTTTGCGTGCGACGAGCGCCGTCCGAAGCATGTACGAAACTCTGGTTGAACAGAGGCAGATTGCTAGCCAGCTGAAACAAACGACCAATGTAGTGCATCGTACATGCTTCGGACGAATTGGTCGTAACACTGCTCTTGATAGAAAAGAGAAGTCAATTGCATCCAACGATTTTTAACGCATCCAGCACCAAGTTCACCAAGGCCACGAGAGCTACAGCCTCATGATCCCAGACTTGCAACACCCAAAAGGACTCACACGCAGCCAGCTTTATATAAAAGCTAGATAGTATTCTATAAAGTACGTATGAATTTTAGTTCCTCACTTTTGCTGTCATGGTTCAATTTCAAAACAGAGTATGTCATTTTGTAGAACAAATAGCACATCTACTCACAGATTTTCACTTTTACACGTTGATCACAAACTGCAATAAATGGATGGATTCATCATAGAAGCACCAGCCGTTTTAGGCAATCCTCTGCAGACTGCAGTTATCTCTATCCATATAGTTAGGTTACAAGTCAAATTCTCAGAAAAAAAAAGAAGATTTTTGCTAACCCTCCACCTTTGTGCTGATTTGATATGCAAAATGTAAAAGCTAAAGCAAAGTCTTGTAAGGGAGACTGAATAGGGTTCTAGCAATGAGATGCTCCAACACAAGGAAAGCCTACAGGTCAATGACTCGTGAGAGCTTCTGGATGCGGTTCAGCAAGAAGTCTCCTTGCTTGATGGTAGACTGGTAGAAGGCGTTCCGTGAATCAGGTCGGTTTGTCTCCAGGACACCAGCAACTTTATCAATCTTGCAGTGAAGCTTCCCAGCAGCAATAAAGCGCGATAATTCCCTGCATTGGAGGTAAAAGGTCAGCCACATCAAAATGGACATGCATGATATCAGAACCAGGACATGATGCCAGAAGTAACATCAACAAATTCTCTTACTGGTCTATGAAATCAACTGTCACACCAAATGAGACAGCCATGGCTTCCATTGTCACACTCTTGTATGACTCAAGAAATTGTGAATAGACAACAGTGCGCACTTCGCGCATGAAGTAGCGGAAATGAGGTTGCAAGTAACGGTCTAACTTGATCTGCTCTGTCAGGCCAGCTGAAAATGAATATCAAGCAGATATGAGAAATCCAAGGAGCCAACCCCAGCAGAACCATCAAACGAGGACTACTGATGATCGTAAATAAATGCAAGAACAATTTTATGAGAGAATAAAATGTCTGTTACTTACAAAATGCCACAAAAAATGACTTGTACTGACAATTGTAGAGGGCATTGAGAAACTCAGACAGGTGGGGTACTTTGCCAATTACAGCCAGGATCTCAGGTGCGTCTACAACCTGTCAAAATACTTGTCAACCCAAATCCTATCCACATCCAAGCCAACAAAGATGAATTGAAGGACAAAAGATGAAAACATACCTTTTGTTTGAGAGATACACGGTCCAATGTGACAACACTTGTAAGGACCGTGTAAAAGATGAATGTATCATAAGGGAACAACTCATAGGTCGTAAAAGTTGAAATGGAGTCCAAAAATAAGCTAGTAGCCTTCTTGAAGTCTCTAGTGGCCATACAGTACAAGCCTTCATACACTTTCAATCTGTTCTTCCTCTCCCAGTCACCACCCGCCTCAAACAAGCTTCAATCAGGAAAAGGAAGTTGCTCAGTATTAGACATTAAAATGCAAAAAGAGGCAGAACAGCAAATAGCTATACTACATAATTTCATGCTTCTTCTCAACAAAAAAAAAACATAATTTCATGCTTACATTTTGGCCTTGTCGATGGACTTTGAGATGAGATCAAAGTCCATATGGAAAAGGCCAATCTGCAAAGCGTAGAAAACAAGGTCCATCTTTTGCCCAACAGCTACAGTTTTCCCTTCAGTAACTTTAAGCTGCTCCAGTGCCTTTTCCTGAAATTTTGCATGTCTAGTTTAGACAAAAATGATTGCAACATGCATTGACAGCCTAAAAGCGGTGTAGAAGACAGTATATTATACCTTCTCGCCAACTCTGATGAAATACAAGGATTTGGCTAGATGGGCTTCGCGCACTTCACTCTCACCCAAGTTCTCTTCAGCATCGGCGATCCTTTATGCATAAATAAGTGAAGAGAAGCTAAGAACCAAACACAGCATATTGGCAAATCAAATGGAACACAACAATAAGGCGGGGAAAAGAGGCACTACACATGCGAGTCTAGATACCAAGAACACAGTTTTTCACTTCGACTAAAAGGGCCAATGTTTGCAGTAAAATTTCTGACTGCTTAAGCTGCAGCCCTTTATGGAGGTAAGTGATTCGTTCATGCATAACTCAATTCTCTACTCTGTTGAAAAAACTCAATTCTCAATTTACTATTAGCCACTGTTCCACTACTGATCAAGATGGTTGGACACCAATAACCTAAACAAGCATCAATTTGTATTGGTCAAGATCCAACATCATAGGAATGGAAATTTTAGAAGCTCGAAAAAGTTAGTTATAGCAATAATGTTCAGAAACAACATATAAGAGTCCACCATATAAGAGTCTAGACTGTGCCTCTGCGGGTTCTCAGAGCCAAATTATAGCAGAATCTATCTGTAGTGGTCAAACTAAGAACTGTAAGGCCAGCCAAACGATTAGATGGACGCATCAACGCCACGAATCATCGAAACCTAGAAACTACCCTAGTAAAATTCAAGCAGCAAAAGGGTAAAGCGGCGAGATCTGCTCACTTCTCGTCGAACTTGCGGGTCTCCTCCTCGATCCTGCCGCGCATCTCCGAGAGCAGCGCCGCGTCCGTCTCCAGCACGCCGTTGGCCCCCAGCGACTCGTACAGCGCCGCCATGTCTGGAGCAAGCACATCGCGTCAAATGAAACCGCCGAGACACAGTTGAGGAGGCGAATTGGAGGAGGGGGGGGGGGGGGTTTGGTACCGTCGGATTTTACTGCGGCGAGGACGTCGTCGCGGAGGCCGACCTTGGCGAGGTCGTCCAGGTCCGGCTGCGAGAGGAGGAACAGCTTGTGCGCTAGCACCAGGTGCGGCTGCTGCTTCCCATCCTCGCCGCCGCCGCTGTCCATCTCGCCGCCTCGCTTTGCTTCTGCCGCAAGAGATGGGGAGAGACTAGACTAGAGAGAGCAGTAGGAGGAAAGCTCTTTTCTCGCGAGCTAAAGAATTTAATTACTGGCAGGAAAAATACTCCAGACTCCAGATTCGAACCGACTAATTTGCATTCTGGTTCCACGTGGGTCTATCTGAACCGTCCGTTTCTTGATCTGATGGCTGCACATGGTGGAGAAGACCAAGGTCAGAACACCGACCGAGCCAGAACTCCACGGACCAAAACCTCTCCGCGGAAACCCTTCCCCATCCATGGCCGCCGCCGTAGCCGCCGCCCCCGTGGCGGACCAGCCGCGCCGGCGGAAGCCGACGCCGGGGCGCGGGGGCGTGGTGCTGCCCGCGGGGCTCTCCGAGGAGGAGGCGAGGGTGCGGGCCATCGCGGAGATCGTGTCCGAGATGGGCGAGCTCTCGCGGCGCGGGCAGGACGTGGACCTCAACGCGCTCAAGTCGGCCGCGTGCAGGCGCTACGGGCTCGCCCGCGCGCCCAAGCTGGTGGAGATGATCGCCGCCGTGCCGGAGGCCGACCGCGCGGCCCTGCTCCCCAGGCTGCGCGCCAAGCCCGTGCGCACGGCGTCGGGGATCGCCGTGGTCGCCGTCATGTCCAAGCCGCACCGATGCCCCCACATCGCCACCACGGGGAACATCTGCGTCTACTGCCCCGGAGGCCCCGACTCCGACTTCGAGTACAGCACCCAGTCCTACACTGGGTACGAGCCCACCAGCATGCGCGCCATCCGGGCAAGGTGATTTACTTACTGCCCATGCTGTTAATACATTGTCATTAGAAATTATAAGAAAGAGCATGGTTCAGTTTGCATTGAAATTGGAAATTATGTAGTACCTGCAAAAATAAAAACAGTTCGAAATTATGTGATTGTGAAACGAGCTAAGGACTCATGGACTGTTAATTACTGCAAACAAGGTTCTCTAGTTGTTGGCTAGTGATCCATTTCATCTCCTGACTTGAAAATGTAATGGCCAAAGGTTGTGCTGATGGATGTTTCCATACAAGTACTACTAATCATTTTGACTACTGTAGATATGCTTTTGAGAATGTACTGATCTGAATTTGCAACCTTACGGGGAACAGCAGGAGCTCTGATTTTGCATTTAGAGTTTTAGACACAGATAGTTACAACTTAGGAAAACGTGAAGACCACGGCATCAACCAACCCCCTATACACTGCTTGATCCAGCAACCAGCCCCAGAGAAAACACACCAATTATCCCCTCACCTACTCAAGCAGGCCAAAATCGTCTCTGGGTTGTTTTTCCACACCAGCCGCATTGGTCTCTTGACCTTCAAAGTTCCTTCTATTACGTTCCTTCCATAATTTCCACAACACATAACAAGCCAGCGCAATGGTTTCCCTCTTTTCGGCCTTTCGTGCCCTGTCGTAAATCCTCCCCAAAATCGATGTTGCTTGCAAAGCCACTCTAGCTATCTCAGGGTTAGAGGGGATGAAAGAAGACTGTACTTCCTTTGCACAAGGGCATCTCAACATCCGGTGTGCCGCTGTCTCGAGTTCTTGATCACACAGCCAACATGCGGGTTCATGAGCCCATCCTCTTTCTAATCTGTCAGCAGTCCAGTTCCTGTTTTTGAAAATTAGCCAGATGAAGCATCTGAATTCTCCCTCAACTTTAGATTTGCACACCTTCTCAAGCCCAGATTGGAGCAGACGGCACAAGAACTGCAGGTCATAGGCAGCCTTCGCCAAGTAAAATCCCATTAGGTGTTGAATTCCAAATATGCTGTCCGGGAGGTCTGAAAGATGAACTGATTGAATTGTGTCCCAAAGGCATAAAATATAGTGGAGCACATCCTCTGAATTGATCCACTTGTCATTAAGCAACACCCCATTGACGTAAATAGATTTTCCTCGGACAAACTTCATTTGTAGAGGGGCAGTCTCAGCTGGCTCCACCCCAACTAATCCATCTGAATTTGCAATCGTAGGTACAATCCATATGTGCAGGCCAGAAGCAGGATAGATCAGCTCAAGAGGCTTGGACATAGTGTGGATAAGGTTTGTTTCTAGCCCAAGAGAGTATTTTGTCTCAGTTTGAGTGATTTCATGTACAGTCCAGTTATGTTGGAGGCATTATAAGCGCAAAGTAATTCAGATACTCTTCTGCAGGTCGAGTTCATTTTAATGGGTGGAACTTTCATGTCATTACCAGCTGATTATCGTGATTATTTCATCAGAAATCTTCATGATGCTTTATCGGGACATACTTCTGCTAATGTTGAGGAGGCAGTTTGTTATTCAGAACATAGTGCTGTCAAATGTATCGGTATGACAATTGAGACGTAAGGGTCAATCAGCATCTGCCCATGCTTCTTGGTTGCATTTGAAAATTCCCTATGATTTTCCCATGAAACATCTAATTAGTCTCTTTATTTCAGGAGACCTGATTATTGCCTGGGGCCTCATTTGCGGCAAATGCTAATTTATGGATGTACCCGCTTAGAAATTGGTGTTCAGAGCACATATGAGGATGTTGCACGTGACACAAACAGAGGCCACACAGTAGCCGCTGTTGCTGATTGTTTCTCTTTAGCAAAAGATGCCGGTTTTAAGGTTATTGCTCACTGGCCCACTAACTCCTCTTGTTTAATTAACTTCCTTGTTGCTTTAGCAATAGCTCTATTTAGGCCTTCTTGGGTTATGATTTGTGCAGTTATCCTAATGCATAATGTGTTACTTTTGGTAGGTGGTTGCGCACATGATGCCAGATTTACCTAATGTCGGAGTTGAAAGAGATATGGAAAGCTTCCGAGAATTTTTCGAAAATCCAGCATTCCGAGCAGATGGTCTAAAGATCTATCCAACTCTTGTGATTCGTGGAACTGGTCTTTATGAGCTGTGGAAAACTGGAAGGTACTATATTTATCTAGTGTTTGATACACTGTTTCTTGCTTGATCTTATGTTCATCCTCAGAGTGAGAATTGAGTACTTATATATCGGTGATATTTGCTGTGTTTCAGGTATAGAAACTATCCACCTGAGCTGCTAGTGGATATTGTAGCCAGGATTCTGTCGATGGTACCACCATGGACACGAATCTATCGGGTCCAGAGAGATATCCCTATGCCTCTTGTTACTTCTGGGGTTGAGAAAGGTAACCTGCGGGAGCTTGCTTTGGCTCGAATGGAAGATTTGGGCTTGAAATGCCGAGATGTCAGAACCCGTGAGGCTGGCATTCAGGTAAATGCAGGGTTCGTTGAAGTCACTGTCACATGCTTATAATTAAGGACGTGTCCTCATTATTATTCTTGTTGTGCATCTCCATGTAGGATATCCATCACAAGATCAGGCCTGATGAAGTAGAGCTTGTCAGGCGTGATTATGCTGCAAATGAGGGCTGGGAGACCTTCCTCTCGTATGAGGACACACGGCAGGTACTTGTATCCTGCCAGCCAAAATTCATTTTGCTACAGGGATGTGAAGATATGTTATGGTTTATGCTGCTTTCCTGAATAGGCAACACTTTTCCAACTTAATTAAGCTCAGTGCCCTTCTACATGGGTCGGACATTTTTTAACTTGTCCATATAGTTATTGTTTTATTGGTTTCACTTATACAAGCAATTTTTAATCTGTCCTGCTTGTAAATGTGCTTCTAAGATTGCTACTGGTGCATAGAGTTTATCATTGGGTCTCTTATTGTTTTGCTAATGGTACTCACAGTTTCTCTTTGTAAATTCCACAGGATATCCTTATTGGTTTGCTGCGCTTGCGTAAATGTGGCCGCAATGTTACAGGCCCTGAACTCGTAGGGAGGTGTTCAATTGTCCGAGAACTTCATGTCTACGGAACGGCAGTCCCTGTGCACGGTCGTGATGCGGAGAAACTACAACACCAGGTGAATCTCTCAAGCTAACAACCCTGTTTTTAGTTGTCCTGAAATGACCGTACTTGGGATTGCTCAAAATATTAAAATCAGGAGTCACAAAGTGCAGTGCACACTGCACAGTGACTAAATGAAACAATTGCTCAAAATGATTGTGCTTAGGCTTTTATCATGGTGTAATTGTTGAGTACCCCCTCATGGTTCATTGTTTGTTCAGATATTTCGGTTCTGCTAGTTTTTTCAGCTGGCTAACATTTGTTCTATTTGCCATCGTCTTCAGGGGTATGGGACTCTCCTGATGGAAGAAGCAGAAAGAATCGCTCGTAAGGAGCATCGGTCAAAGAAACTGGCTGTCATCTCAGGAGTTGGAACCCGCCACTACTACCGCAAGCTTGGTTATGAACTTGAGGGGCCTTACATGGTCAAATGTCTGGCTTAGTTTGTTTTAATACCCAACAGTGATTGTATTGCAATTACAGAAATCAGTGTACTCATGCTGTCAGTGTAATGTATTTGTAACATTAGTGGTTTTGTGTTTGCCGTCCTGTCAGAGCATTAAGTATATACGCCAGCGCACTATACCTTTTGACACAATGGTGTCATCCATGCGATGAAGCTGATTTACCAAATAGTACGCCATTAAAGCACAATGGTGTCATCCATTCCATCATATGTAACCACTTTACCCAATACCACCGCCTAAAAAAATATCCTTCCAGAACACACGATGATTAATTTATTGGGAAGGAAAAGGTTGGCACCTATTTGTTCCAGATTTGAATTGGTGGATACTGAAGCGCTCTACCAGCTTGATATGTATACGCACCGAAGTTTTCGTTGAATATTAGTGACCACTGGGTGGTGGATTACAGGTCTAGTTCCTTGTACTAAATAGACTTGGCACCCTCTAAGCACTCAGTAGAATGTCTATCTAACAGCGAATGAAGTATAGAGGTGGATATCAGAGAGGTTTTGGTTTCTGGCACAAGAATAATTAGATATATGATCAGAATAATTTTGACGAAAGGGATTACATACTGATTTGACTACCTATAATTCTATGTCTAACAGAGAATGAGCTAATTAAAACAACAATTACTTCTTTAGCAAGTACAATCCATCTCTCATTTCAAGCTTCTCATCTGATACTAGACCAGAAAGAAAACCCTGCAGCTGCTGCAGCGATTTATCATAGGATGGCTCTGCGCAGAACATCTGGAGCAGGTAATATAAGAAGAAATCAGTGAGACACAAAATGTGTTAATAGCATAAACGGGAAGTGGACGAGATTATAAAAAAAATTTCTACCTTTAAAGTGTTGTGTATCTTGTCCAGTGTCATGTTGCCGAAATTGGTTAGCATTCCTATGATGAATTTCTGCAGTGCATCCAGATGAGCAGAATGATTCGTTAAATTGTAAGAGAAATGGGGAGTGAAAAAACAGGTATTGTGAACATTGAAGAAAAAGAATCAGGAGGAGTCAAACCTCATAGACCGTCATTTCTTTCTTAAGTTGTTCCTCAACAGAAGCAATGGAGCTTTCATCTTCATCCTCATTCATTTGAAACGCTTCACTGCTTTCGTTCACGATGCTGTTCTTGTTGACATCAGACATGCTATCAACAACTGTGAATATGTGATCATCGACATCTGCCCCCACTGATTCCGTCAGGACCCCCTAAAACATATAGTATGAAATGCTCACATGTGCTTCTGAAGCAGGTCACATTGAAGAACTTTGCTTGTAGATCACGTATAGCAGGTCATATGTAGAGTATCATATATTGTTTCTACCCCAATAAAGGAAAACACGACCTATATATTTTGTGCAGATCTCTGAGTCAAAAGACTATCAGCCATCTAGTCCATCTTACTGAAGCACAGTCGTTAAAAAATCATAGTAAAATGATTTAGGGTACAATTTCATCTTTTTTCAGTAATCTTACTGAAATGTAATACGAGTTAAAAATTGCAGCAAAATGATTTCGAGTTCCATTTCATCTTTTTTTAGTAATGCCGAGAATGACAATGCCAATAGTGTTTGTAACGCAAAACAATGTGTAATATTGATATCAACAATCAGCTACACATAAACAAGAAAAGTAGCGTTTATGCCGCACCTTGCTTGTCCAGAAACCTATTCTTCTGTTGAGAGAATCTACAGGTATGCCGATTTCTGTAGCAAGTGTCTTTGAAGTCCAACTGAAAAGATTTGATGATTTGAGTCAGATAGTACACAGGAAATATGCAAAAAGGACAGTTGATATTACCTTGGATTCTCTTGAAACCGCATTATGATTGCAGCGTGAACAGGCACTACAGTAAACTGCATACTTCTGTCCTCAAACTGAAGCTCCAACTGGAAACAAAAAAGAGCACTCATAAGAAGAGATATTTCTCCAATCTTTATACTTACCCAAATATACCCATTAACTTCATGTTGGAAATCTTACCTTGACCGTTCCAAGATTTTTCTTCCACAATAGCTTTCGTGGAGTTTTTATCTGATGGAATCTTTTTGCAAAATCAGACAGCATTTGATCAACTGAAGCAGGAACCATAAGATCTTCTGTCTACATTTGTAGCAGATGTAGAGGTTTAGTGAATTAAGATTCAAGAGAGAGTACATCAAACAGAGAATACTCACGTTCAATCCTTCAGTATGTAAATAATAATTCTTACCAAGCATATTAAGTTTAACTAGAAATTAATGTCATGCGAAATTCGTCTTAAAAAACATTGTGTTCTCTCACAACAAAAAGGAGAGAGGCTCTGATGTTGGTGAGTATTATTTAAAAATAACAGGCACTTAAAAAAGCTGTGACAGAATTGGATCTTATGAACTGTTTCTATGTACAAAATAACAAAAAATTGAAGATGAAACTGGCAGAAAATTGGTACCAAGATTTGATGATATTAACAGTTCTAAGGAGATAAATTAGTATTGTGGTGCATATCTCTTGGTACAATTCGATACAGACCACATCTACCAATTTACATTTGCTCCTCACTCGACGCTATCATAATTGATGTAGCGTCTTATGCTTAATTGGAATCTAGAGTCAATAGCAATATCTCATCCACTGCATGAAATAAATGGGAATGGGTGCCGCCATGATTCAGATAAAATCTGGTATACCTGAATTGGTGGCCAAAAGTTGGAAGAAATTATTGTAGCATCAAGAACATCATGAGACATTTCTGCCTCCTCTTGCCCAGCAACTATATCATAAAAAAGGGGGGTTCAAATTCAGGTACAGTAATAGTTGAACTTCTGCTTTCTAAAGGAACATGTAGTATTTCAATGGTACCAGTTTCAACTGTCCTTAGTAACGATGTTTTAATATTTGAGTTGGTTCTCTTCGAATCAATCAAGTCATTGAGCATAATCTCACACTTCTGCATGCTGCTCTCACCAAAATGAATCTGCCAACATAACATAATCATTGCAAATATAAAGGCCACAGCAAAGGCATACACATCAAGTGCAGTCCAATCAGATGTCTTAACTAAGTATGAGCTAATAAGAAAGTTAGTCTTTACCTTAAGAAGTTCCAGCGTGCGGATATCAGAATCTATATCAAAATCAGATTTGCTGAGCAGCTTTTCTGCCAGCATTACACGATATTCGTTGACCAATTGGTCCTTTGAGCCAATTATACTGACCATCAGTCCAAGTATATCAATTTTTCTCCTATTTCTGCTGCCTTTCAATGGATCCGCTTCAACAGGATCAGGTTCCCAGCTGTAAAAGTTGGATCAATAGTTTTTGATCTTAGAGAAGCAAACTTTCCTTAGGGCTCAGGGAATAAGGCCTTATACTGAATTTAAAGAATAAATCATACCTTTCGGAATTCAGCCATGCTTGCTTTTCATCCATGTTCGTATGATCATCATAGTCAGCATTTTCCTGGTTTTCAGCATCCCTGTTCAGTTCTTCAAGAAGATTATCTCCAGCATTCCCTGCCCCACTTGTGTTTCCTCCGGATCCGTCAGTTAGCATTGTCACTATGCATTTAATAGTGTCTTTTCTACCCCTCAGATAATCCCTAATTGGTTCACCAACTGCTTCCAAGAATACACCAGTGGGGTCAATCGACCGCAATGCCTTGATAGTGGAAACATACTGGTGCAATATGTCATTAGTTGAGGCACCAGCGGTAAGCAAGCGATATCTCAGTGATGAGATAAATGAGTCAACAAGCTTAGAGTGTTGACCGGTGTACTCCAAACACTGCTTTAGGTCTTCAATAGCAGGGGAACTTCATCAATGCCCCCAATAATATCCAAGGTTAAAATATTGAACAAACGCATGCAAAGTAACAAGAGAATGGAATCAATATAACGTGACAGGAGCTCATCAGAAAGCTCAGATGTTTGAGATGACCGTATCAACAAACTTGGTTAACACATAAGCATGCAAAGAAAGAAAGAAAGAAAGAAAGAAAGAAAGAAAATGAACAGTACGATGTATGAAAGGAAATTAAGATCATTGGTTCAAGGTGGACAAAAAAAGATCAACACACACATGACTAGATGACCTACAACACGATATATAAGCACCGGCTATTTTGCACTTCAGTTAAAAGAGGATAGATTGCAAGAATACAGGGCCATTAGCCATGATAGATATGAAGACATTGCACAAGTGGAATAGATCAAGTAACTAAAAACTGTGTATACTTACAGAAGTGAGAAAGGTACTCAAGCACATTGATGGGTCATAGGCTGAACTTTTATTAGAAAGAATAGAAGTACAGGGGCAGCTAAAACTACTCAAGCATACATAACAATATTGAGGTCACAATGCTATTTGAATGTTCAACATCGCCATATAGAGGAAAATGACTAACCTCTCAGGGTAATCTACTATAATTTCAAAAAGTTTGCCAATTCTCAGGTCCTGTAAGGTTTCGTAAGCAAAATACTCAAGGCGCATGTGCCACCTCAGAAGGGCTTCAGAAGGAACACCAATCCCTGGGAAGGAAGAAGGGCGTGAGGCTAAGGGTGATTTCAGGCCAGATGATTCACTTTCATAGTCAACAGAGTCCCCCAGATATGTCAAAAGAGCATGCAGAAACTGAAGAGGAACAGCCTGACAAGACCAAAAAAAATCGTCAGCACAAGCAGAAGGGCTAAGCATCTAGTGGAGAGCTATATAAATTGAAGAACAGCCTGACAAGATCCAAAAGTTCCGTTAGCAAACATGATTACAAGTAAAAATTGAAGAGGTGAGTATGAGTTGCATGCTAGCATCAACATCCATGGAGAATATATAACCATAAGCTAGTATCATATTCAACTAGACCGGAAAAGTTATAACAAAAATAATAAGATCTCTATCTGCTAATCCAACATGCTGAAGAACTGGTATACAAACAGATATCAAACAGCTGCAAGAACATTGACAAATATGTTCTGAAGGACCCTCTAGATAAACAGTACGTTCCTGTTCCAGCCTGATGATTGGGCATAAAAGACTAAGCATACAAAAATTTATTTACCCTCAGCAAACTCAGTTACTTAAGTGAACTAGGCATAATACAAAGGCCTGTGATTTTAAACGAAGAGCCATGCATATAACGGATAAACTTTGCAGAATGGTGACACAAACAGTACCTGAATCCACTTCTTGACACACCCGAGGACAGGGATTCTGTAATCATCACCAGCTAATTCGTGAACTTTAGACTGCAGATAAGAATGGTTTAAGATAAGGTTACTGCCAGAAATTTCAAGGCATCTATGCCGAAATAAGAGATGGAGTAGCTGTTAGGCACAGGACGACATATGAACCTTTAAAAGCCAGATTATTGCGGACGAATAAGAATCTTCAGTCATTGATGTAAAACCAAGACATCTAAGATCACGAACAACTTTTCCAATGCTCTTAACCAGATTACCACTTTCTGAAATAATTGTTTCTTGACTATCAATGTCCATTTTAGAATCCCAAGCAGAGACATTGCTCCCTCCAGAAAATTCATGACTAGCAAGTTGGTCATTGTCACCAGATCCATCCATCAAGGTATTTAGTTCTTCCAATTTCTTCTTGAAGTAGACATTTAGAATCTCTGTGAATTGTCAAGAATTAGAGAACATAACTTTTGCTGGTCAAAAGCACATTGGTAGACGAGGTAATGCCATCTTAGGAACTGAAGGTACTAATACTAGTACCTCAACAATCAACAGAAAATATAATATTCTATGTGTGCTGTTAATTCTCATTGCAAAAACTGAACTAACAGAAACAACAACCCACACCCTAAGGTTCATTACAAAAACAGTTGTATCCAACAGAAAACAGATCCAGTGTCGAACACAAGACTACAAGACCTTTGTTCTGATAGAACAGAGAAGGAAAGGATGCTTACCAGGAAAGCTCAAGGGTAGTGTAGTCAGAAGTACAGATGATACCATTAATTGGTACCTAGGCATTAAGGTGGAGCTACACTCAGCTGCTTGGAGCTTTCTGTTCCGTGCCTTTTCCTCATATGATTGTAAAGCGTGAACTAGAACTAGTACACATTTTTCCTGGTAAGTCTTTTCCAAGCATATATCCTCCAATGCTGTACTTAAGACATCCTCAGGCCAGCTTTCGTGAACCTGTAATACATGATTTGAGAGGTAATGTTAATGGAAAATACTACAGAAATAAAACCCGGCATTGGGAGATCATGTCTGAATTCTTTAAACCAAATGAAACCAGGTATCTCAAACTAAACCTACTGATGATATTTTATTGAGATTAACACATCAGCATTTGGTGCATTATCCATGTTCAAACTACAGTAACGTAATCTGATGGTACATATACATATCACATGCAATTTTAGTCACACCATTCCATTATCATTTTTATGACTAGTATCCAGTAAATATATTCACTTCTGATTTTCTGAACATGTCCTGTAAATACACACTGAGCTTCAAGTATAACCTATATCTTTTCATTCTTGATTTGGCACATGTAATATTAGACATCCTGGTTATATAGGAAAATTAAGCAAACGTGAAACAGATAGACTCCAAATCTTAAGAAAAATGAGATAAAAACTGTTTAAATTTTGAAACAAATGCTTGAACAACAATAATTAGGTTTTCCATAACTTACACAGAATTTAATTCTCTCTACTGCAGAGGAATTGTTATAAGGATGAAATTTCTGCCAAAATTTCTTGACTGCATTGTTTTTAAATGTTTCCTGCACAAGGAAATTTGGGTTAAAGAACACACAACATCAGAAACGATGTGCTAATGCATGGTGAGAAATTCAGCAAAGCTAACAGAGTGACATCAAGTCATCAACTAATACGGCATCTTAGCTAACTCAACAAGAACTAAAGGAACAACACAGGTTAATTAAGAACATGCCATTAAGTTGCAAATCCATCTTGCAACCTCTCATTACTGATTCTGGAAAAGAGTTCACTAAACCAAGATCCTCCTAGTTAGTCTGGCATAAATATCCTAAAATGTACAGGGACGTTCTAGCATAAAACCTATCTGACACCTGTATTATGGCTATCTCTTTTTAAGTACTTTACAAACAGATGGAAGACAGGTTGACTGCCTGATGGTCAGACGACCGGAGGCAAGTCAGATAAGAAGCAACTGCGTCTTAACAAATATTACTGGAAGGTCATCTTGCATACTGTATAATATGGGGGTAGGTCAAGCTTCAAGGTTTATGGCCTCACTTACTAGCTCATTAGGATAGATGAGCTCGTTCATATGCAGTTACCAACTAATAGAGCAAGAAACTAAAGACTTCAGAAAGCTAAAGAAAGTTCGCAAATCACATCAGCTACTGCAGCATGGCTACTCAGTTACTCCAGGTGTACACATGATTACACTACTAGTTTATATATTTGGTTGTACAGCCACACAAGGAATTCCTCTTATGCTACATGGGGAGTTCTAAGAAAATGAAAATGGCACCAACAGGTCTCAGAGTCATCGGAGGTAAACAACATACAGCTATGGAACTGTTTTGGATTGCTTGTTAGTAGGGGTTGGGTAGTTACATCTGCATTAACAGAGTTGAGCAGTTCACCAAACGGGGACGAACTTTTCATTCATGTTTAAGCGTGATTCCAGTTCAAACAGCTTGGATCACCTCTACAGGTTCAATAGATCCCTAGCTCACTACATGGACAGTTCTTATGCTGAAGAATGGGGTTGCCACGCTAAGAACAGCAGACACCGTTTTCATACGTATAGAGGAACATGTCCAGAAACCCAAGGCAGACCGACCAATCATAAATCCGGCATTGCAACGCTTGATTTGACTGCAGATGTTCCCTTGGACATTTCCACAAACACACGCGCGGGCCGTTGAATCAACCCCGTTCTCTCCCACTGCAATTCGGCGCAGGCATTCTCACAAACACCCAGCACGCAACGCGACCCGTACCCCAGGTTCCCAACCCGCGCGACGATGAAGTAGAGGTTGCGGGTGTGAGGGGGGAAGAGAAGAGGGAGGTGCGGACCTCGAGGTTGTGGAGGAAGTAGTCGCGGACGAGCGTGGCGAGGCCGCGGGCGCAGAGGTCCGCCACGACGGGCGCCAGGCGCGGGCCGACGGAGAGGTCGCCGGCGCCGCCGACGAGGTCGCCGGTGAGCGCGCAGAACCCGGCCCAGGAATCGAGGGCGCCGTCCGAGTCGTCCAGCTGCATCGCCTCGCGGCCGCGACGGAGACCGAGAGAGGACCAGGGGGGAGGCGGCGCAGCGCGCGCGAAAGCTCCAAAGTCGAACGGGGGGAAGGACAAAGATCGCGTGGTTCGGTAGCAGTCGGGCCCCGACCCCGACCTATGCTCGCTCGCAGTTGCTATGCCACCATGTCGCGACAAGTAAACAACACCTCAAGCAATTGGCCATTTAAATCCACCCGGTATTTTCGTTTCCTAAATTCGACACACTTTTTTTTTTTTGAGAACACAGTACAACGCAGACGCTCACAAACACGCACGTACAGACACCCCTATGAACGCACGCACGCACACACTACCCCTATGAGCACCTCAGAAGTGCTTGGTGGCGTATCTTGAGGTTGACGAAGTCACCACTGGCGCCTCGCTATTGACGGGCACGTCACCTACCACTGAAAGCATAGCGCCGGTTAAATCCTGGAATAAATCCAGGTAAATGCAAACACCCATGCCAAATCTAGGACTTGAACCTGGGTGGGCTGGTTCCACCACAAGGGACCTAACCACCAGAGCCAAGCTCTGTTTGCAAATTCGACACACTATTATTCCAACGTTTTGTTGTGAAACTCAATATAGACACAGTCGCTCACAAATAAGAACATTCAACAATCTATATACTACCCGCAAACCATATAAACGAACCTACACACACCCTAACCTTATAAGAACCTTGGAAAGACTAAGTCCAACAAAACTGATCTGACGGTTCTTGAGATTAAGTGACTCATCTCACTGAAATTATATTCGATCTCTTATGAGACACCAAAGCGTCAAACTAGAGGTTTGACCTCTGGTTGGCTAGGGGCACCACTGCCCTTCTAACCATCTAATCACATGTAGGATTGCACGACTTTATAAAAGCATTGTTGTGCGGTAAAATGAGCGGCAACCCTGAATTTTAGCCCTCCTTCAAGCCCGGGCCACAGCTGTCGGGGTTGGTCCAGGCTGTGCCACACTACGTTGGCATGAGGTGCCATCAGATGTTAGCGGGTGCTTGGCCGGCTGTAACAGTTCAGGGGAGTTAGCATGGTACTTGGCACGGTTGTACCGAGGTCAGATGTACCCACCCCTAGCATGACTGTACCAACTTGCATTTTCTACATGTAATAGTTATAATTGTGAGGGGCCTTATAAATAGCGCTCCTTCTTTCTCAAGGTAGGTCCTAGCTTTTGTATCTCTCCTCATTGTTCTTGAGCTTAGTTTTTTTTTTAGAATTTTTGCTAGTGCTCCAGCTTCATTGATATTTTGGGATTTGGTAGAGAAGAGGTAGATATAGGTTTAACAAAAAGAATTTGACTCCTCCTTACTATCTAGATCTTATGCATATTTGTTGTGAATGTAAAACATGTACTAGGGAATAGGGATCATGTTTATAAGTAATAGTACCAACATGCAATAAACATTAGCAATTTGTTCACATGATGCATGCTTAACAAAAAAATTCATGATGCATGCGCGTGTATGCTGGCTCGTGTAATCTGATAATTTGTTGTATAGCATGAGTGTGGAATATATACAATCCTAGATGTGAGATAACCCTTAATATGAGAACATCGCCCTAAAATCTGTGAAAAATATCAAGAAAAAATAATATAGATAGAGCATACTCCCTCCATTCCTGAATATTAGCCATATAATTTTTCGAGAAAAAAATCCAGAATATAGTCTTTAGTGCGACACACCACTTGTATTGATTTTTTTTAGGGATCTGATTATATTTTCTTATATTATGCGAAGTAATTTATTTTCTTATGTCAAATGTATAGGGGTAATCCCGCACAAATCTGGTGTAATTTTCTCTCAACATGTATTATTTAATTTCCCCGCCAAAAACTATATGACTTATATTTAGGAAGGGAGGGAGTATATCATTATTACAATTTTCTTAATCAAGACTCGAAACATAACTCTTTAAGCCAAAAAAACGGTAGTAGGTAGTTTAAAGTAGACTATGAATTTGATGCATTGTCGTTTTATCACTTACTCCCTCCGTTCCAACGAATAAGGTGCTTCCATTTTTCGTGCTTTATCCTTGAAAAAAATAATATGTGTATATAAAAATACATTTGATACAAAAAATTGGTATAATTAGAATTTTTCAGTACGGCGACGGCGGCAACAAGGTCGGCGGGGTTCGAGGCGACGGCGGGCGGGGTGGTCACTCCAGCGGCATCAGCCTTCACCGAGGGGCATGGCGAATCGGTCGGTGTGTGGCTGCCGCCGAGCGAGGGCCCTCCGGCGAAGGAAGCGCCTCCCCCCTCTCAGGGTGGTAGGCGTCGTACGAGCATGATGTCACGACCCCGCATCGCCCAGGTGGGCCCGCACAGCGATCCGACGGACAGGCTGGGACCCCGACCTGAGTGGAGCTGGGATCATCCAAAGTCGTTCGATCAGGATGGACGGCAGTGATGCGCACCGAGTTTCTTTGTGCCCCTGAATTCAGTTGGAAAATCTGAATAAATGGAGGGAAAATCTGAATAAATGGAACGCCTGGCGTCTCCTCCGAGCAGAAGCCAATGGCGGAATGAAATTTGGGGTGGGCACACTCTAAAAGAAAATTGTACTTGCTCATGTGTTACTTAAAATTTATAAACTATAAATGTATTTCATAACATTATAGCCAAATAAATATATTTTAAAGTTGGCGATATTTTATACAAAACTTTTATACTTGTATGTATTAAACTATCGTAATCATATTATTCAAATTAAGTATAATTTTAGATTACTAGATTGCTTAACTAACAACATTACACTATTTTCGGGTATAAGTTCTCTCTTGTACAACTGTAATGAATACAATGCATATATCTGCTTATTTAAATTTATATAGCAATAATTAAACTATTTTTCACTTGTTGCTAAAAATATATTATTATATATGTATATATATATATATGTGTGTGTTTATATATTAATATCCATAATTACCATGATACAGATCTATGAATCATACAATCAAATAAATATCTTCGTTGTGGTTCTGGTTTATTGTTAGGTACTTATACTTATAGACATTTCTAACCGTTGGCAAATTTTCTTGCAAGTTAGATTTCGTAGTAAGTTCACAACATGTGCGGGCTCTACACATGGTATTCGAACCATATATACTATAATAATATATGGACATAAAATTATCTTAGATATGCTTGTTTAAAATATGATTAGTGTTCATATGGTGCAAAACAAGCATGGAGCATCAAAAATTATAGATACGTTTGCAACGTATCAACATCCCCATGCTTAACTCCTGCTCGTCCTTGAGTAGGTAAGTTATAACAAAAATAATTTTTAAGGTGACATGCAACTAAGACAATCTTGATCAAGTTATTGTAAAAGCATTCTAAGCTGGGATCAAAGTACTCTAAACATAGGCATGATAGATATAATTCTAACAATCGAACTTAGCAACTATGTTACAACATAAGAAGTAACTCAAACAAAAGGATCATGAATAATAGTGTACTGAAAGCAACTGTTTATTTTTTAGCATAGAGAAAACATAGCAAAATGGTACCCAGCTTATCCTTTATGACGTAGCAAAACATAAATGAAGGACACATTTAAAGTTCAAAGGGTGAGTAGATACAAATAATTTGAGAACAAGCAATAACATAATCATGAATCAATCAATAATAAATTTTGGGACTATGCATATGTTGGAGATATGCCCGTGATGCAATAATAAAGTAGTTATTGTTATATCTTAGTGTTCATGATAAATGTTTACAACCCATGCTATAATTGTATTAACCGGAAACATTGATACATGTGTGTTATGTAAACAACAAGGAGTCCCTAGTAAGCCTCTTGTATAACTAGCTTGTTGATTAATAGATGACCATGGTTTCATGATCATGAACATTGCATGTTGTTAATAACAAAGTTATGTCATTTGGTGAATGATATAATGGACATACACCCAAATAAGCGTAGCATGAGATCAAGTCATTAAGTTCAACTTGCTATAAGCTTTCAATACATAGTTACCTAGTCCTTCGACCATGAGATCATGTAAATCACTTACACCAGAAGGATGCTTTGATTACATCAACCGCCATTGCGTAAATGGGTGGTTATAAAGATGGGATTGAGTCGAAGAGTTCTTTTAGAACTTGGTGTAATTCCGGTAGTGTCAGAACTATGAAGGTATATTGTGTATGACAATATTGATAACATATTTCAGACTGCGAAATTAAGGTTCCACCAGAAGACCTAACATATACGATTAATACCGACTTATTTGAAAAATGAGTGATGCGTGGAGACACAAATGAATTGCAAAATACATACGTTTCTGAGCGTGTCAGATTCGTTGACTAAAAACCTCTCCCATGAGAAAACATGATAAAGCACCAGAAGGCCACACTGTTAGATCTTTACAAATGTAAACTAGATTATTGACTCTAGTGCAAGTGGGAGACTGTTGGAGATATGCCCGAGAGGCAATAATAAAGTGGTTATTGTTATATCTTAGTATTCATGATAAATGTTTGCATCCCATGCTATAATTTTATTAACCGAATACATTAATACTTGTGTGCTTTTTAAACATAAAAGAGTCCCTAGTAAGCCTTTTGTTAAACTACCTTGTTGATTAATAGATGATCGTAGTTTCATGATAATGAACATTGGATGTTATTAATAGCAAGATCATGTCATTAAGAAAATAATGTGATGGACACACACCCATAGTAAGAATATCATATGATCAAGTCATTAAGTTCGTTTTGCTACAAGCTTTAATATACAAAGTAACCTAATCCTTCGACCATGAGATCATGTTAATTACCTGCACCGGATGGATGCTTTGATGACATCAAACACTACTTCGTAATTGGGTGGTTATAAAGGTGGCATTAATTATTCAGAAAGTATGGGTTGAAGCGCATTGATCAATAGTGAGATTTGTCCATCTAAATAACGGATGGATATACTCTCGGCCCTCTCGGTGGAATATCATCAAATTAGCTTGCAAGCACGTGACTAGGTCACAAGGGATGTCATATCACAGTACGAGTAAAGAGTACTTATCGGTAACGAGGTTGAACTAGGTATAGAGATACCGATGATCGAACCTCAGATAAGTAAAGTATCACGCGACAAAGGGAATCGGTATTGAATGTTAATGGTTCTTTCGATCACGAAGTCATCATTGAATATGTGGGAGTCATTATGGATCTCTAGGTCCCGCTATTGGTTATTAATCAGAGAGGTGTCTCGATAATGTCTGCATAGTTCACGAAACGTAGGGTGACACACTTAAGGTTCGATGTTGTTTAAGTAGAAATGGAATATGGAATGGAGACCGAATATTGTTCGGAGTCTTGGATGGGATCCAGGACATCACGAAGAGGTCCGGAATGGTCTGAAGAATAACATTCATATATAGAAAGTCGAATTCCAAGTTTGGGAATAATCCGATGATTTTTTATCGGAGGTTTGGAAGGTTATAGGGCTGTCCAAAATATTCACTAAGGAAGGTGGAGTCCCAGAGGAACTCCACCAACCCTAGCCGACCCACTAAAGTGGAAGGTGGAGTCCATGGTGGACTCCACCACCTTGGCCAGCCAAACAAGAAGGAAAGGGGGGAAAGTCCCACCCCAAGTCCACCTTTGACTAGGTTTGACTATTTGATTTTATGGAAGGTTTTACTAGGACTCCTAGGAGGACTAGGTTTGAACCCTTGGGTGTTCCACCTATATAATGAGGAGGAGAGGGGGCTGGCCGGCCACACCAAGGCTACCCTGGCCGCATCCCCCTCTCTCCCAAACCCTAGCGCTCCACCCTCCTCCACCTCTCTCCCGCACGACGACGAAGCCCTGCAGGAGATCTCCACCACCACCGTCACCACGTTGTCGTGTTGCCGGGATTTCGAGGAGGATCTACAACTTTCGCTGCCAGCTGGAACGGGGAGAAGGATGTCTTCATCAACACCGTACGTGTGACCGAGTGCGGAGGTGCTACCCGATTGCAGCACCGTCGGGATCTTCTACTCGCTCCTGTGAGCGGCAAGTGATCGACTACATCATCCACGCGATCCATCTCGTTAAACGCTTAGCGATCTTCGAGGGTATGTTGATCCCATCTCGTTGCTACCATCTAGTGGATTAGATCTTAGCTTGTTGTTCGTTCTTGCGGTAGGATTTTTTTTTGTTTTCTATGCTACGAACCCCTCAAAAAATCTCAGCCCAACTTAGCAAGGATCAACATATATGAAAGGAGTTTGAGAATTTGAGATGAGCTAGGTTACCAAGCACACCCTATGTGTCATGCTTTCACTGTGCATTTCGACTATCCTATATTCCTGGAAAGTACACACTACAACAAATGAGAAGTACATGACACTTGCAAAAAGTGATGGAGGGGCGATGATGGCGACACGCCTTCGGTTTTCCCCAAGTGCTCGTAGTCATGGCCAGATGGTCGAAAGACCAATTCATAATTTTCGTTATTTTTAATATTATTTGTACTATTGTTGATGATTATTAATAGATTTGCGTCTCTTTTCATCAAAACAATTATTGTATGGAAAAAATGTGGAAAGTAGAACATGATGAAAAAGATCATCAAAACATATTAAAATTGGGTCTTGTTTCAAAGGTATTGACGTAAGGAAGTCAACCATGAAAATATTTTGTCATTTTGAGATGCCATTTAAAAGTTATTGTATTTTAAAGTTTCAAATTCAAAAAATGCAGCCATGGCAGAGGGGAACTAGTCGCGCAACCAGTCCTGCGTGGTCTTCTCTCCGTACAGAAACTGGGCACGCGCTTGGACCCCACAGTCCTGGGTCGGCGGAGGGAAGAAATTTGTTGTGGGTGGCGCTCATGACGTTGGATGGCCATCCAACGGCGTGGGATGCTTCTGGCTAAGCGAGCAAGACGAACAAGGCCGGGGCTTTATTTGCTGCGCTTGCCTGCTGGTGCTCCTCCCCCTGCAAATCTTTTCACCACAGCAGCTTTTTGATTCTCGGATCGAGGAGAGGTTAGTTTCGTGCGCCACTTCTCCTCCTCCCCTCCCTCTCCTGGTCTTCCTCTTCTCATCTGCATTGCAATCGAATCCAAATCCACAGTAAGGATCTCCATCGTTTCATCGATTCTCTTTGCTTTTTTTTCTGCCTGATGAGGTTTTCCTTCCTGAGTCCTGCTGGCTGCTCCTTATAATTGAGAAGCCAGAGACCTTTATTTGTGGGGGCTGGTGATTTTTTTCCTAATCGATGACCTTTTTTGTGTGATGATTTCCAACAAGAGTGCTGACGAGCAGGAAGGGGCCGAGCACCGATCGAGCCTGTTCACCACCCCTTGTTATTTTTCTTGAAGGAGCTAAGTAGTAGAACCGAGACTCCACGGTGGTCATATCTTCACCTCTTTGTTCCTGGGTTCCAAGAGCTGAAGGTTGTTGATTCGTTTGTCAGAATGTTTTCCTCTGAATTTTGCATGTTCCCATGGTACGAGAGGCCAAAGAGCACAGGGAATCCAGGGTCGAACTCCTGTTCTCCTTTATTATTTTTTCTGCCGTTCGTTGGACTCTTGTGCCGTTTGCTGTTGATAATTGTTTCCTCGTCGGAGCCCCAAAACCATGTGATTTATTTTCCTGTCTTCCTCTCGATCTCAGAACTGGCGTGTCATGGATTGGAACCGGTACCACACGTATAGGCTTGATAATTCCTTTACACTGCATGTAGAAACTCAACGATACTGTTCTTGCAATTGCTTAGCTTTATCTAGTATGGCCTCCACCCTGAAGTCGCTCACTAAGTCACTATGCCTGCCAGTTTATTTTTCCTTCACCGCACGTGGATTTGGACCATCCATATTCTTAATGCTTGTCTGCAATGTATGCGCTCTTCAGCGTTAATTATCTTTGATGAAGAAAATGCTTTCGATCCCTTTGTCATACCGAAGTTGCATCTTGGTTTCTTCTTCATGATCAATTCGGTGCAAAAGACCTGCATTGGGTTCGTGCACCTGAATTATGTAATTTCGAGATTACATTAGCACCCTGTATGACTAAGATGTCCTTTGTCCAAGCATTAGTTCTCTTTTCTGCAGCGATGCTTATGTGGCGTTTCTTGTTTCAGAAAGGGGCACTTGCCAGCAGCTGGGGTTCAAGATCCATCAAAGGGAGGCTCCAATGGCAGAGTATGCCAGCTCATACTTACTGAAATTCGAAAGCTTACTTTGTGTTCTTTCCCTGATCTTGTGATTCTATTATTCAGCTACAAGGGAGCCCTGATGGCAGGTCTTGTTGACAAGGACCTTGGGGTGGTGATGCAAGAGGCTGCGGCTAGCCAAGCCGAGGCCAAGTCCAAGAAAGCTGAGGAGTACAACAATGCAATGCGAATCCGTTCTGAAGGTATAACATGGCTAGTTCCTAGTTGAAGATTTTTGTCTTAGATCATCATTACTAGTCTCTCCGTCCACTAAAATAAAATGTTTTGGCAAGCTAATTGAGTTTGCCAAAACATCTTATATTAATGAACAAAGGAAGTATCTCTTATATCTTGCTCATGCTGGTTGATTCTGACCTTTGCCTTCACCATTTCTACCTTTTCTATCATGCTCATGCTAGTTTACTCTAACCTTTGGCTTGACCATTTCTACCATGATCATGCCAGTCGATTCTGATGTTTTACCTTAGATCATTTCTAGCTTTTCTATCTTGCTCATGCCAGATGATTCTTACCTTTGTCTTTGTTTTCACAGCGCGCAAAGAGCGCAAGGCTGCTGAAGAAATGGACGAGGAACTGGACGTCCACGCATCAGAGATCGCAGGCAAAGATGAGAGTGACAGGGCTAGGATCATCCAGGGAGGTTACTACGGCCGTAAGGATGGTTCTATGGCGCCCATCCAGCATTGATCAGCAATGATCATCCTACGATCCTATCGAGGCTGAGCTAAAATGGCGCCTGGTTTTCGTAGTGGCCTAAAAACTTATATCTGTCATTTGCAAGCGCAGACTGTTTCATTACTGTGCGCTCTATATATGCATCCTTGCTGTGCGCACCTTAAACATGCAATGTGACTATGCGTCGTCTTTTCTGCTATATTGCCAGTTGCATCGAGAATATGATTATTATGGATTATATCTGGTATTCTGATTCATTAAGCGAGCCAACTATCGAGATACAGTCATACAGATACAATGAGATTCAGAAGCAGTGGCATTTTGTTCGTGAGATCAGGAGGAGATTTAGAACGACCGCTGCTGCACTAGAAGATTGTCAAGATGCAAACAATCATCTTGACGTGCTTCATAGTTGCACATTCAAAAGAACGAATGGAGGCTCGCCAGTCGCAATGATCCACAAGCTCGTCACGCAGCCGGACCAAGAGCTTAGCCATATGAAGCCGGCGCTCCGTGGCTTGTCGAACGGCGCAGTGAGCACACACGAGGAAAGTTGGCGCGTCTAGGACGTCGTCCCCATGGAGTTGGACATTGAGTTCTACAATGTGCATTTGGATTAGCAGAGCGTATGAACTGGAGTGTGTGACAATACCAAACTGCATAATCCTAGAATATACAATTGCATAACTCGCAGGAACAGTATGATTCTATAGATACAATTAGTTACTTCAAAAATATATAGATACAGTTAGTTGGTAAACTCAACTTTAACAGGTGAGGACCTTTGGTGTGATATTTGCTCTCGTATTCGGTCCCTCTGCTCGTTGCTTTGGGGGAAACTTGTCGAAGGGTAAAACTGACAACCTTTACATGGTATATTACTATGACGCAGTGATATCGTCTCTAGATTTACAGCTGCTTCCATGATACGTCTTATATATCTCATGAACCTCTCTTCAACCTGGAAACCCCTAATTGAAATCGCTCTCAGATGATAATGCTTGAAATCATTAGGTGGGTCCCAATTTAATAACTTTTTATCAGAATCCTTTGCATAGATTTGTTTCCAAAACGTCGTTTGCTCACCCTCATTATCATCATGTACATGGTCCCACGCCTGCATACGAAGATCAATCTATTACATGAATTTAGTACAACTAACTAGAAATATGTTGAGGGGTCAAGGAATTTGGAAGGAAGAGGAACACCACAAATATTTTGGCTTATTATGTAAGTTAGTGATTGTTTGGTTTAAAGAATTTTCAAAATGCAGGAATAGGAAATATAGTAGGAATAAGATTGTTAGAGCTGAATCACTCAGCTCATCTCTTCTCTCATAAACACACACACGCCAAGGAAGAAGAACAAACTTTACCTAGAATAACTTCCTCGATGACCACCGTTACTACATTGTTCACGTCTTTCTTATTATCAATGTACTGAATTAGATATGCAAGAATGGAATCCACCAAAGTTCCACTTATATTCATTTTATGATTTTTATTTTTAAATTTGGCCCAAATTACAAATCACAAAATGAACAATAAGTGAGATTTTGGTGGGATCCCACTTAACATCTTATGCTAAATGAAATAAGTGGCAAGGCCTTAAGTAGCACATGTGCGCACACATACATGGTCAAGCCACTAACAACTTCAAGTAAAAAAACCACTAGTGGCTTGATCCACTAATACCTCACCAAGCTATAATAGAATGAGAAAATCTACTTTATCGCCGCCCTTTTCAGTCCTATCGTACCTCCGTTCCTG
This sequence comes from Lolium rigidum, assembly GCF_022539505.1. NCBI lineage: Eukaryota > Viridiplantae > Streptophyta > Magnoliopsida > Poales > Poaceae > Lolium > Lolium rigidum. Next base: position 110,915,906 of record NC_061514.1, read on the forward strand.
ACTAGTAGGAAGCACACATGCACATTTAGCACACACACAACTTTTCAAGTTATCCATAGTGAAGGTATATATCATATGTGGTATCATGCGTGCAAGAAGCAGATATGTCACTACAATTAATGATGAAAGAGATAATAGTAGTAGTGTCGTAAGTAGAACTAGAAATTTTAATATCAAAAAATTGATCTTGTACACACAATTTACATTGAGATTATACAAATCAATAAATATAACAAAACTAGGATACTACCACATTATACCATATATTGTAGACATAATATCATACGGTGAATGATACTAGTATCCGCTATGACTAGCCTCAAAACATATAACCTGACAACTAACACTTACTGCAGAGAGACCACATCTCTTCACATGCACTAATTCCTAAATTAACTCACTATCAACTTGTCTATATGTACTATGTGATCAGATACTGCTGCAACTATTAGTGATACAACTTGGCTACAACTTAGAGCTAATAACTAGATTAGTTCTAACAAGCATGTCATGGCTCGTTGAATCGTATATAAAACTTAAACACATGATTTTGCAATACACGCCGTTTGGTTGTGTTGTAGAAAGAACATAGGAAGTTTTTGGAAGGATTAATGGTGTGTTGTCCATAGTTATGATAGAACAAATAGAATTTTAAATACTGTTAGGCCTAAGAAAAAAAAAGTGTGCGAAATTGCATATGCACCATAGGCCATAGGAAAAAAAATCCATGGTTTCAAATTTTGTGTACTAAAGAAGCGCCATAGGAAATATTCCTAAAGAACGAAATCCTCTAAAATTCCTCATAAATTCCTCTAAACCAAATAAGTTGTAACTATCAAGTTTCGTGCATTAGCCAACGCAATCGAAGTTCAAACTGATGGAAAAGGCTAGTGTAATCCACTTACACACTTCACAACACCAACCTCAATAAATTTTGGGTTGTAAAACATTGCTTGATCCGAAAGAAAAGAAAAACAGAAAAGCTGCAATCTTTACAATGCTTCCATTCAAGAACAGGTAAACTCATTCTATTATTGCGTGCGAAATGAGCAACCAAACACACATTTTCAATGGTAAAAATATCAGAATATCTCTGCCAGATATATACAATTGAAAGTTCAAAAGATACCTCGATGTACATTTTCCTTAGGCGGCATGCGGCTTGTAAGAAAAACATAGTCCAAGTGAGGTCGCAATCGTCGTGAATGCGATGTAGACGAACAACATTCAGATGCTGGAATGAAGAAGCCAATAACTTTGGGACTTCGGGTTGAATCCAAATCTGCAGCATATGAAGTGAGCAAGCTCGGCAAGTTGTCCAAAGTTATGCAAATAAACATTTGACTACAAACGTAGCATTGTTAGTACTCACCCGTCGACACATGAAATCCATAACTAGTACATCGAGTGCTGTATTACCAAGTAGCTCACTTAGAACAAAGGTTTTGTGCAATGTCGAGCCCTGATTACTTAGGGTAAGCTTCCAAAGCTGCGGTACGTGACCGAATGACAACGGGTATTCATCTTTTGAAGGTATCCAGTAGGTACAGGTCAGCTCTTCGAGACATGGAAGCCAACTGAGCTCGACCTTCTCAAAGTCACAACGAATAATCTTGAGCACAATGAGCTGTGGGTGCTCAACTTGTAGCACGGATCGAACCCCGGAGTCACACCTCTCAAGGGATAGGTCTTCCAACATGTTGCATGTCTTGAGGACGTTAGAGATGTCAGATCCGCTAAACCTCGCACACTGTATATCTAGACCCTTGAGAGCAGCAAACGCACCGGGACATTCGTCGAAGAGTGCCATGAAACGTCTTCCATAGCCAAGCTTATGATCGTCCGTGTATTCCTTCGTGAGATCATGAGCCATGAACGCCAGGAACAACCTGCCGACCTTCCGGTTCGCCACGACGTCTTCGACGGAACGGACAATGTCGAGGGCTTCATCTCGCATGAAGAAACTGATCCCCAAGTAATCGATGACGTGTTGGCTCCTGTGTGCCAGGATACTCCTCGTGGCTTCGACCACGGCCATGTTGCTCCGTACCAGATCGGCCATGGAATTGTCGCCGGCAGGCAGGAAAGCTCCGGGGTCTATAACGATGGACGGGCACACGTACGGATGCCAGATGCCGCCACCGTTTCGAGAGGACGCTCGTCTTCACAATCTCACGGATTTCGACCATCCTGGTGAAGATACAGTGCAAAATATCATCGGGGAGTGCGCTGAGCCAATCTTCGCCGTCCGGCCGCGTGCCCTCCTCCACCCCTCTGCTTATCTCCGTCGTTTGCGACTCGTAAGGAGGAGGGATTTGATCGGTACCATCGGGTTTCATTAGCCAACACCTTAGCGCGCCACAGCAGCTAGCCCAGGGCTAGCTAGTTCCTGCCCACGCTGTCGCCGGAAGAGATACTATAGCAAGATCGAGATGACGGAAGACGAGTCCGGCAATGAGGCATCTAAATACATCCGTCAAAATTTCTATATTTTGTAGAGACTATGCTTTCCTTTTTCGAGGCGGAGTGGTACCGTATTGGGTTTAATTCGGACGTCCGGAATCATGTTTCTGTCTCGGTCCACACGTTTGCTTCATGACAATAGGTCAATAGCTGTAGGTACGTACAACGGGCAGAAGGAACACGGAGCGAGTCGAACTTAGATGGGCAGTGGCATCCTAGTCAACTAGGATCAAAATCGAATTTAATATTTTGGTATCTCATAAAAGCAAAATATTATTTAGTGAGAGGCGATGTTTTCATCGATAGCGAGTCGCTTGTGGTGACTTAGATGATCTAAAGGCCCGCCATATCAGTTTTTTGGAGTAAGTCCCTTGGAGGTCCTTATAGTGGTAGAGTGTTCATGCATTCAAAGAAATGAGTGTATATACGTATTTGTGAGTATATGTATTTGTATAGTGTTTTGCGAAAACAAAGTTGAATTCCGCAAAAAAAAAGAGTCGAACTCCGACCCGATACCTCATCATAGACAGAAATCCCTTACGGAAAGGACCGTCAAATTCATTGACTCGCTGATGGCTTGCCACAGATCAATATATGTGTCCAAACTCTCGAAGAAGAGGAGGCTGAGCCCTCCCCCCTCACCCCTCTCCTCCGCCTTTAGAGTTTAGACGCACACATCACTTAATTGTACCTGTTAAATCCATAAATCGACATTGAACAATCAGTAAAAAAAGAGGCCATCCAAAATGAACTGCCTTGTGGCAATCCGCACAATCTAAACATGGGTATAAATAGGAGTTGTCGAAAGCCTCGATGATTTTCGCTATCCATGTCTCCCTAAAGCAGTACGTTCTCCGATGGCGAACCCGGGAGGACAAGCGTAACCATCACGAGGAGCCCTATCTCTTAGCCTCTGTCCCACCCCATCTTGGTGGTCCTGTGACCTTCAAGAATCCGACCTGAAGACACTTGAGGACAAAGGATTCCTGACGATTGGTTGCGGGTGATTTCAGGGGCAACACCATTCCAGCACCCGATCTAGATGAACAAATTATGACAAAGGCATGGGTGGAGTGAGGCTCTCGCTTCCGCCTTCTGACTCTCTCACCTACGCCGCCGTGTGTTGCGCTGCGCGGCCCCATGACAAGCACACCTCCGGGTCGGCATGTAGTAGGAGAAGAGGATGCTGCATCTGCTGTCCTGCCCACAGTCTCACACCTCCAACCACCACCGTTCAGATGCCACCGCTGCAGGGCCGCACCACCCCCTTTATGCGACGACGAGCCTCCACCGGATCCGCT
>NC_061514.1:110919769-110997107 GCF_022539505.1 Lolium rigidum
TCAAACATGGGATTAGTTGCACTAAGTTAGATACACCCATAACCATACTTTCTCGTGGGGGAACGATAGTAGTAACCCATACCAAACAAAAACAGGTCATCATGATCAATAAGTGCGCTGCTTGACGCGGACCTGTTCATTTTACCAATGAAGGACATTGATGTCATTCTTGGTATGAACTGGTTGGAAGCTAATGGAGCATTGATCGACTGTGTGAGCAAGACGGTGTCTTTGAAAAGCTCCGATGGAAGTAGAATGATCTACCAAGGAGACAAACATACCCAGATCGAAGTTGAGCTACAGTTGAATAGCATGAAAGAGGTGAAGCTAGAGGATATACCAGTAGTAAATGAATTCCAGGATGTATTTCCTGTGGAATTACCTGGTATGCCACCAGATAGGGAGATAGAATTCACTATCGACCTAATTCCAGGAACAGCTCCGATTGCTAAAGCACCATATAAGATGGGGCCTAAGGAATTGAAAGAACTTAAGGAGCAATTGGATGACTTGGAACAAAAGGGATTCATTCAAGAAAGTGTTTCACCATGGGGATCACCCGTGATCTTCGTGGATAAAAGAGATGGAGGAAGAAGGATGTGCGGAGACTACGGTGAATCCGAACAACGTCACAATCAAGAACAAGTATCCACTTCCAAGAATACATGATCTATTTGATCAAGTTAGAGGAGCGGGAGTCTTTTCCAAGATTGATCTAAGATCCGGTTATCACCAGATAAAGATCAAGAAGGAAGACGTTCCGAAAACTGCCTTTGTTTCAAGATATGGACATCATGAATATCTTGTAGTGCCATTTGGATTAACCAATGCCCCAGCAATATTCATGATTCTCATGAATAAGATCTTCATGCCATATCTAGACAAGTTTGTCATCGTATTTATCGATGATATTCTGATATATTCTAAGAACAAGGCAGAACATGCCGAACATTTGAGGTTAGTGTTGCAAACACTAAGGGAACATCAACTCTATGCCAAACTTAGTAAGTGTGAATTTTGGCTAGATCAAGTGGAATTTCTTGGTCATGTCATTAGTAAAGATGGAATAGCTGTTAACCCGAGTAAGGTAGCAGCAGTTCTAGAATGGGAAGCACCCAAGACTGTCAAAGAGATCCGAGGATTCCTAGGAATGGCAGGATACTATCGGAGATTCATTGAAGGATTCTCCAAGATAGCAGGACCAATGACAAAGCTGCTAAGGAAGAACACACCATTCGTATGGTCAGAGGAGTGTGAGAAGAGTTTTCAAACACTAAAAGAGAAACTCACCACGGCACCGGTGTTAGCAGTTCCGGAAGTTGGCAAGGATTACACCGTGTACTGTGACGCATCCAAGCATGGATTGGGTTGCGTACTCATGCAAGATCGAAAAGTGATATCTTATGGATCGAGGCAACTCAGACCTCATGAAGTGAATTATCCAACACATGACTTGGAATTAGCAGCTGTCGTATTTGCACTCAAAACATGGAGACATTTTCTCTATGGAGCTAAGTGTGAGCTCTATACAGATCATAAAAGCCTCAAATATTTCTTCACTCAGAAGGAACTCAACATGAGACAGAAAAGATGGCTAGAATTGATTAAGGATTATGACCTGACAATCAATTACACTCCAGGGAAGGCTAATGTTGTAGCAGATGCCCTGAGTAGAAAGAGTACCGGAGGAGTGGAACAAGAAATATCACCGGAATTGAGGAAGGAAATAAGTCAAGCCCAAATACAACTTTGGGAGAAGGAAGCTCATGAGGGACTATCGGCTTTACAAATAGCCGATGAGTTGAATGTCAACCTGAAGAATGAGATAATGATGGGTCAGCTGGATGATCCATTTATCGTGGAGGAGATGAGAAGAATAGATGAAGGAAGACCATCAGAATTTCATCGCGGAGAATCTGGATCATTATGGTTCCAGAAAAGAATTTGCGTTCCGGATATTGCTGAAATTAAGGAAGTAATACTCCGGAAGCTCATCAAACCCCATATTCCATACATCCGGAAGTACAAAGATGTACATGGACCTAAAGGAACTATTCTGGTGGAATAACATGAAGAGGGAGATAGCACAATATGTGGCAGAATGCCATACCGCCGTAGAGTGAAGGCTGAACACCGTAGTCCCAGCAGGAAGTTACAACCTTTACCTATTCCAGAGTGGAAATGGGAAGAAATAGGGATGGATTTCATCACCGGACTACCCATGACTAATAAAAAGAAGGACATGATATGGGCAATCGTGGACCGGTTGACGAAAAGTGCACACTTTTTAGCGGTAAATCAGCAGGATAAAGGAGAGAAACTTATCGATCTTTACATCAAAGAGATCGTGAGTAAGCATGGAGTGCCTAAGAAGATAGTATCGGATCGAGGATCCGTGTTCACATCAGCATTCTGGAAACAACTACACGAAGCTTTAGGATCCAAGTTAGACTATAGTACCGCCTATCATCCTCAGACAGGAGGACAAACGGAGAGAACTAACCAGATCCTAGAGGATATGCTTAGGGCTTGTGCCCTAGACTTCGGAGGATCATGGGAGGAACACTTACCATTAGCAGAGTTTTCATATAACAATAGTTACCAAAGCAACATCAAGATGGCACCATTTGAAGCTCTGTATGGAAGGAAGTGTAGATCACCGATATGTTGGTATGAAGCTGGAGCAAGCAAGGAGTTCAACCCTGACTATGTCAAGGAAAAACAACAAATCATTGACATCATCAGAGATAGGCTTAAAATAGCCCAGAGCCGACAAAAGAGTTACGCAGATCAGAAGAGAAGAACATGGGAGCCACAAGTTGGAGACATGGTATATCTCAAAGTGAGCCCGATGAAAGGACTTCAGAGGTTTGGAGTAAAAGGAAAGCTAAGCCCTAGGTACATCGGACCTTTTAAGATTCTGAGTCAAAACCGAGGGTTAGCCTTCGAATTGGAACTACCGTGAAGGTTATCACAGGTTCACAACGTATTCCATGTGTCGCAACTCGAAAATGCTTAAAGACCCCGCATGAGCCAGCATCACATGCCGAGCTCGAGTTACAACCAGATTTGACTTACATTGAGAAACCAGCCAAGATTCTCGAGGAGAGCCGGAAACAACTCGAAATAAAGCTATCAAATACCGCAAAATACAATGGAAGCATCACCCCGAGAGGGAAGCTACCCGGGAAAAGGAGGAAGACCCGAGGAAAACATACCCCGAACTCTTCGGTATTACAACCACAACTTCGGGACGAAGTTTTCTTTAAGGGGGAAAGGTTGTAATGTCCCGAGGTTTAGAGGCGATCGAGGGGTAGATTTTAGAAAGGGATGTGCATTGCATTGTAATTTACGGGGAAATTTCGCGCTTTTAAAACAAAACTCGCATCGAAGGGGGACAGGTTTCTCTCTCGACACCTTACGGTGGTTAGGGTTTCGAGAGTGCGATGAACTTGTTCTTACTTATCTAAGTTAGGGTTTTGAGAAGAGAGAAGTGATATTGCATTGAAATCTTAAGTTGCATGATTGAATTACAAGTTAAGTGTTTGAATGAATTCAAATCAAATTTGAATTTGAATTTCAAATTCAAACATCAAATGATTATCAAATAATTCAAAATTGAGATAATTAATAAAACAATTATCATTAAGCAAGAAAATAAGTAATACAACAATTACATTAAGCTCTTTAAGGAAAACTTGAGCTTTATTGATAATCACACACATAATACATTGTCTTTACAATATTCAGAATTGAATTATTGAATTACAACACATTACAAGAATTGAAGAAATAGAAGAAATAAAAGGAAAATTACAAGTTATCTAAATATCCTAAATACTACAAGAACATCTTCACTTGATCTTGGACTTGATGATCTTCTGGATCATCTTGATCAAATTCTTGATCCCTGCACACACACACACAACAAATAGAACATTAAGCCAAGTGGCTTTGCCACTTGGAAGGTTAGCAAAGAAATGGAAAAGGGAGGATATGCACAGGGATCAGTCGAGCTGATCCTTCTCAAGACCAAGTGCACAGCACTTGCACACACACACACCCAGGCAGCACACAAGGCTATGTGCATGCACAACAGCACACACAAGCCTGGGGAGTCACCAAAATGGTGCCAGGCTCTGCTGTCGACCAGGGAAGCCATGGCTGGCCATATAAAGGCTTTTCACAGCCAAAACCCTAGTCACTTGTTTCAGCCATCGACAGGCAGCAGTGGTAAGTCACCAAGAACAGCAAGAATAGCTCAAGAACACCAAGAACAGATGAACAGCTAAAGCTGTTTCATCCACTCCACAATCACCAGAAATTAAACCAAGACCACAAGCTTGCTAGGAGGAGCAGGGCAAGCAAAAGACCCGCACAGAAGCAAACCCTCTACACCAACAATATTTCTAGGAGCTGGAGTGAGGTATACCAATCATCATGAACAAACCAGATGGTTTTGTTCATAAATAAGCATATGCACCAATCACACATAAGCAAGAGGGTAGATACCCTATGTTTGTGTCATCCTATGGCTAACTAGTCATTTGGTTCAAGCAAACATAGAGAACAGCCAGTAGAGATCATCCAGGGAACATTGGTTGTGTCTACACATGGACACAACCAGAGAAATCCATCATGGATTCAAAACCCCGGCCGGATACCGAGCTCACTTGACAACCAGAGCTAGCTAAGCCATCGGACATGATAGACTATCATGTGTCTATCTAGATTATCAACATCAAAAGCATCCGGCAACCAGAAATGGTAAGGCCGATGAAGCAACAATCCACCACAGACCAGCTTCCGAGAAGTGGGAGCTACCATGACAACACCAAGTGGGCTGTCAAGGCTACCTCAAACCACAGCCAACATTCCCAGCATTTATATCATTACCCAGAGGGGTTCAAATGAAGCTAGGGTTCCCAATAAATGATTGGCATCCCTCTAGCTTTACCAAATCCACTCATATGATCATCACTGCAGAGCAGTTCACATCATTTATCTACTTAATAAATCAAAAGCTACACAGATAAATGAAACAGAGAAGTAAGCTATGCACCAGGCCATGCGGATGATCCAATGGATCATTGCGGACGATAGCGAGGGCTTGAGCAAACACCAAGTAATACAGACACAAGCCAGTGTGTTACACTGACATCAGGAGAGCCTCAGCTAGACACAAGAATGAAACAGCAGCCAATACACCAAGCAACTGATGATCATAAGATCATCAGGGCTTGACAAAGCATGCTAGAACTAAGCCTAGCATCAACACCTTAACCATATAAATTAAATGGCCACAGAACAGGAACAATGGCGCAGCAGACAATTAAATATATGACATATAATTGTATGCAGTAACATATCATCAAGAGAGGGTGTGATCTAGACCACAGGCATACTCAAGGGAGCATGTCCATGAATTATAGCACACTGAAGAGCACCCTGGTGCACTGGTTCTTGCAAATTAGCAAGAATTGCACACTGCAATCAAACCAGAGCAGTATATATGAACACATTTGATGTCAGGCAAGCATAGAAGCAAGAACTGAGGCACAGGGAAGAAATCTTGCAAGTAAAGCAAGCTTACACAGGCACATAGCTTAGCAATCTTGCGCGACAGCACAAGCAAGCACATCGACGATAAGCAACACAGCGAGTAGCACACGCATAGCGCAGCAGGCATAGTACGACGAGGAGCGAGGCAAATATGGCGCAACGAAGGATACAACAGCTCTTGCGCAGTGCAAGCACAGAGACACGGCAGCGGGACTAGAGGAGGAAGAAGGTCGGGCACGGGAGGGGAGCGAGGAAAGGAGGCGCACTTACCCGGAGTCGAGGAGAACAAGCGCAGCCATGGCGGCCACGGCGGCACACACCGGAGCGCGGCGGCGCTGTGCCAAGCCGGACCATGGCAGCACCACGGCACCACGGCCGGGCACGAGCAACACCGCAGCATCGGGGCGCCGGCAGGCGGCGCATCACCATGAATCCATGCGGCCAGGGTTGCAGACGAGTTGGGGCCGCATGGTGGCGTGGATGAATTCCAGATCGATGCGGACCACCGTGTCCGCCGTCGAAAGGCGGATCGGATCCACCGATCTCGCCGGCGGCGGCGGCCCGAGTTGGCCGGAGAAATTCCGAGAAGGGGCGGCGACGAGGAATCGCCAGAGAGGAGAAGGGGATTAGGGTTAGGTCGAGCGGCGCGGGGAGAGGGAGTGAGCAAGCGACCGCTCGGGTCGGTTGGACCCGAGCTGGTCTAACCCAACCCGCTGGGCTCCACTGACAGGTGGGCCCAGGGGCAAAAATGACTTTTCACAATTCAATAAAAACATGAAATTTTGAAACTCAATAGAAAATTGATAAAAGCTCTTAAAAATAAATTAAAAATATGAAAAAGGATCAGCATAAAATTCTCTATCTCAATAAAATATCAAAGAGAATTTTTGAAGACAAAGAAGAATAAGTCATAATTTGATGATTTAAATAATGATTTAAATCACACATATTATTTTCAATAATGAAAATAAGTCCATTAATGCATTTGGACTTTAAAAACACCTTGACAACATTTCAAGGTTGTATTTTACTATAAATCAAGTATCCCTAAATTATTCTTAGTATCAACCTCTTACACGAAATAATAACAACATCGGAAGGGGGAAACAAACCCTAAAATTGGAATCATGCATAATTGCTTCTTTAACCATTGCCCTTATCGGACAATGATGCTATTTTTCAGAACCAGAGGACAAGGGTCAGTCCACACCTACCAACTGCAAAACTTTGCAGTGTTCAGGCAAGTTCATCACTTGCTCATGTCATTTGAGTATTTTTAGCAAATTACTTGCAAAGTATTATGGTTATCACTATTGCACAAAAATCAAAACCACTATTTCATAACTATGAATATGACTATGTGGTGGGCAATGGAACCATGGATTGTGTTGATATGGTGGAGGTTCCATTGCACGGGTTTATATCCATCTAGGATTAAACAACAAATGTCGCCAGTGATTCTTGTGCCGTAATACCCGTGTTAACCATAAGATCCGGAGTGGGACGGAGTAGTCAAAAGTGTTTCCACCTCTCGTTCATCAACGGATGCGCTTACCGTAGACGGTTGTATCTTGCGGAGCAATTGGTGGGTGGGGAGCCCCTTCTAATTCCCCACGGTATAGCTGTTGCTTACCGTAGACGGTTGCTCGCTTGCGGAACAATTGGTGGGTGGGGATCCCCTTCTAATTCCCCACGGTAATGTGGTCTATGATGGGTTGCAGCCTACCGGCGAAGGAGTTTGATTCAATCCCGGACCGTCGTCGTGGTCGGGGTCCACCCCGAAATTACGGGAATAATGGGACCGGCGAGGACCCAGGGTCGGGGCATGCAACAAAGGGTGGGTGTTCGAGGTAGCGGAGGAACATGATTGGCTAGACCTTATACCGGGCCTCACACCGAAGGAAGTGTGGACGGGAAAGCTGCCCGGTTGGCACCAAGGTTAAGATCTCTTATGGGTAAAGCAACACACCTCTGCAGAGTGTAAAGAACCGTGACCTGTCACTCCCTGTTCCGGGATTGAGGAACTGCGAACGCGGCCGGAAAGGAGCTCCATGAAGTTCTAGTAAACCGGTGAAGGCCGACGGACATAGCTCTTTGAAATAAAAGCAATCTCTTGAAGAAATGTTTATCAAAACCTGCATTGGTATTAGACTTTCTGGTCTAATATCGTAGCTAGTGCATTAAACACCTCTTATCTATAATGAACTTGTTGAGTACGCTTGTACTCATACCACTCTTAAATCCCATGCTTAGATTGTCTGAACCATCTGGAGGAGGACTACAACAACAATGAAGGAGCCGAGATCATCGGCTACGAGGAACCAGACCTCTCAGGAGGAGTTGAAGGCGTAGACTATCTCATAGTCTACGGATCCGGGGAGGCTTCCGGAGGAGATCAAGCCTAGAGATATCCGGTAGTAGTAGTAGTAACCGAGCAGCCCGAACTCTTAGTATTTAGCTGCTCGATGAAATAAATGTTTAGTTTAATGAGACTCTGGTATTGTAAGTTAAGTTGGGTTCGCCTCGAACCCAGGAGTATTCCTCTTAGGACCCAAGAGGAGCTCCAAGATGACATGTGTATGATAGTTGTAATAATAAATGAATGAGTTATGGACCCTGCTATGTTCTGTTGTACTACTCTGAGGGATGTAATATTTGCGGAATGGTACTTCGTGAATGTTATATCAACGACTGGCATACTACAACATGCAGTGGTATGCAGGGTCACCACAGACCCCCCCCCCCCACACACACACCTTTAGCCACATGAATTTTTGATATTTATTTTTTATCCTTTAGCCACGCCGAATTCTTGATATTTCTTTTTTATTTCTCATCAAACGAATGGCATCTTCTTCAGAAAATCCTAACTATTCTGAGTATGATTTTGGGGATCTTGCTATTACTCAAGCAAGCATGAAATCGTATGCTTGCATATCGGTCATTAGGGAAAATTGGATACGTAATTATTGGACTAATTTTTGAAAGACTCAAATGATGGATATGGAAGCATCATAACTTTTATGATGTTCTATATCTTGATGAATATAGAAACTTTTGCTTGCAATATATTATTTGATTTACATACCGGAACTGATAACATTCGAGATTGTGCAGGATTATACACGAAAGATCCTCTTTTTTTCTCTTTCTTTAGTCCTATGTCTCTTATCTCTAGGAGGCCTTCCTCCACTAGCAGGTTTCTTCAGAAAACTCGGAAGCAGATTTGGTGCACATGAGCACTAGCTAGTTTTCAAAATATTTTAAAATTATTGCATTTGTGTTTCAAAAAGTCGTCACATTTATTCCATGGATACATGCACATGTCTTGAATATTCGTGCGAAGTTTCGTTAGAAATTGCACCGTATTTGAGGTACAGATAGAGGTAGATATTTGTCAGAAATTTGTCTTTTTTGTATAACTCAAAATACAACATATTTTTCTTCAAAATTTATACCATACCTTCGGAATGTTTATATGTATGTGAATATTTAATTTCAACTTTTTAAAATCTAAAAAATATGATTTTTAAAAATCAGGAGCACTTGTGCTCATGTGCCAAATACACTTTTCGGGAAAACTCTATCTATTCTTTTGGGCAAGCATGTCTATATTTTTTGATTTTAGTAGGACTTCTTACGAGCATTCTGTCTATCTACTACAGTACTATCTAAAAATAATCAAGTTATTAATGACTCACGTAAAAAAAAGTTATTAATGACTGGACTTAGATGACTTCGAATTAAAAAAAAAACGTTCAATTAGTTCATTATGGAGACGAGTCAGCATGTTCAGTTATCCCCGGTCAGTCAGGTATGAAACCCAAAAAAATACGAACCTGAAAACAGAGTCTTCCGGACCGAATCAAACGAAATGCATGGCAAACTCCCAATTGGACGCCTAGCTAGCCGACATCGATCCTCTAGAGGCGCTAATCACCTAACTCATCATCACGATTAGCATCTTTCCGACTATTATTACCGGTGCTAGCTTCCAAAGGATCGATCGGCTTCACCAGCTACATGTATGTGGTCTGCAGAGCAGTCGAACCAACGTGTGCAGGATATACAAACTGATTCGTGTCGAACCAACGTGTGCAGGATATACAAACTGATTCGTTGATAATTAGGCTAACCAACAAGAATAATGATCTCCCCGGTGAGTCATCAGCATTGCACTCCTCAAGCCAAGGATTGGGGGCTCTGGTTTGTCCAAACTACTCCAGATGCAATGCAGGTTCGAAACTGAAATTACCAATGTGAGAAAAAGAACAGTAATCCGGACAGAATCACAGTAGATACATGGCAAAGTCTCAATTGCATAGCTAAGCTAGCCGACATCGATCCTCTAACTAGAAGCGATTAGCACCTAACTCATCATCAGTTCATCACGCATCGGTGCATAGTTTACGTTTACTGCCCGGGCGGTTCAGTGATTATCACTAGCTAGCTTCCAAGGAGCTCACCAGCCATGCATGTGGCATATCTGCAGAGCGATCGAACGTGTGCATGATAACCAAGAGCTCTGCTCGTCCTGGTCCCTCGGAATCTGCATTATTCTCAAGCTAAACCTCTCATCTCGATGACACGGAGGCTATGAAGCCACATGGGCGCGGCCGGCGCATTTGGCTGGATATTGGAAAGGATCCCCCGTCGTATGTGGCGGCAATCTTGGCTCGATCAGTTGATCCGATGCAGTGCATTATGCATGACACGCGGGCGGTGTTCAGGATGTCGCGCCACGCAGGCATGTCGATCCATGTGATACATGCCCATCTGAATATCTGATCATGATCAGGTTAAAGAAGAAGATTGTGAAAAAGATTAGCGCACTTGGTCAGGTGCAGAGTATGTGGATTGTGCGGTTTTTTATAGCTTTGGTAATGTAGGTGCTAGTAAGGTTAAATGTTGAGCGGCATGGTAAAGTTGATTCAGACTTCAGAAAGATTCGTCACAAGAAATTGTACTCCCTCCGATTCATACTATTTGACGGTAATATCGATCTAGACACATTTTAGTTGTAGATACATCTATTTAAGCATTAAATAATATGGATCGAAGGGAGTAGAAAGTATGTTTTAAGGTAAATGGGAGACCTCAACACATCTCTGTTCCCGACTTGGATCTGACGCGGCACAGAAAACTTTCTAGTGCCGATAGGCAGACCTCGGCCCATAGGGGGTCGCTTCGGGCACCGGACTGAAGCTGAAACAGTGCCATATAGGATACTGATAGCTGTGGCGAATCCAGCCCATTTTGTTAGGGTGGGGCAGACCTTACTTAGATGGGCTTTTGTATTTTTTTTTTCTATATAAGACATATGGGCTGGGCCAAATCTTAGGGTGGGGCTGGCCCTACCCTTCCACCCTGTTGGCTCGACTGATAGACGGGTGCTACTAGCCAGCAAGCCATCCATTATGCCTCAGCTATCTTGCCTCTCCCCAGCTCGAGGCCTCTACCACCCCGACCAAATAGCCATTGCCGCCGCCCCTCTTGATGTCAAGATAGTTTAGCGGCGCTTGCTCTAGCCGTCCACCGTCTCGGCTGACTCTCTCGCCGCCCATCTCGACTCGCGGCGATGTTTCACACCGGCTCGCATGCAAGGCGTTTGGAAATTTGCTTCGGTAGGCTTTTCATTTCTATATTTTTGTTGCTCTCAGCGCCGCTCGGTTGATTGATTTCTTTTTCATTTGATTCATAGATTATGGCTAGCGACGATGATATGATTATCCATCATTTCATGGAAAAGGAGCCAATGTCGTCATTGAAGAAGATGAGCACTTGACAATCCTCGCTTAGCTTCTACAATGAAAAGTGAAGGTTTGAAGTATGGAACAATGCCGCTCTCTGTCGTGAAGGTTTGAATTATGGAACAAGGAAGGCAGATGATGGATAGTCATGCCATCATATATGCCTACTATTTTGCCAACCACCCAATATGTAGTAAAAAGGAATTTTGGCGTCGTTTAAGGATGAACAGAGAGTGTCTATGAAGTTTTTGCACAGTGTGAGGGAGTACACGATACCTACTCCGTGATGAAGAAATATGTTGTTCGAGTGCTCAGTTTCTCATCAATGCAGAAGTGCACTGCTGCTATGAGCCCCTGCCGATACACAGTTTTGCAAGGCAGTGATGGCAGTGTTTGGACCACACCATTTAAGATGACCGAGTGAAGCAGAAACAACTCGTATCATGACACAAAACATTACAAGATAACTCCTTGCGATGTTGGAAGCAACAGTTGCATGCATTGCTCGTGGAAGAATTATCTATTTGCTTGGCAAAGTTTGTACAAAGGATATGGTGGATATTGGAGTGTTGTATTTAAAGTTAAGACAGATTATGACCTCTAGATTTGGTACTTTGGTAGGCTCTTTTGGCATGATGGAATCTCATAATAACATCAACGTGCTAAAGTTCTCGCCGGTGTTTCCGAGACTTGTTGAAGGTCATGCTCTAGAGTGCAACTACAAGATAAATAGGCACCAATATACTAAAGGGTACTACCTACCCGATGAAATCTATCCAAGGTGATTGATATTTGTGAAAACAATCTTTGAATCTTAAGATCAGAAAGCTTGAATATTGCTGAAAGCGAGTGGACATTTGTTGTGCTCCAATCTTGTTTGCTATTGTGTGGTATCTTGCTCTTACATTGTCTCAAGAAAAGATGACAGAGGTGATGCATGCTTACCTAATTATGCACAACATGATGATCGAGGGCAGGCGCGGAGATCCTACAACAATGGATTATCATCCCTATGATCACTAGGGTCCTATTGCCACCACTGATCTCCAGCTACCAGGGGCGGAGGGAGGGGGCGAGCAGGGGCTAGACCCCCCCAATGGTTCGTCCCCCCCCCCCAATGTATTACACCAAGTAATATGTATAGTATACTGTATATACACGTAGTAACTGAAGATCGATTGATCAATCACGATAACTGCAGACGGAATTAGGGATGGCACCCGCAGGGTATGGGTACGGGTAGAGCCATCCCGTACCCGTACCCGTCACTTTCATTCTTACCCATCACTCGTACCCATACCCGTCAACGGGTACAAGTTTTTCTCATACCCGTTACCCGACAGGGTAAATGGGTACCCGCGGGTAAAAATACCCGCGCATACAACACATTAAATTGATCTAAAAAAATATTATAAGAGGTGAAGCGCTCATAAATAGGGGTCTAATCCTCACTAACCTACCAGCGATTGTGAGACCGGAAAGCGTGGGGTTTAGCCTAGCAACACGACGGCATGATTAGGGGGGAATTGGGTAGTTTAGAATATTATGACGATCCACTTGTTAAATTTAGATGGGTACATGGCTATGCGGGTATGGGTTATACGATCCCATACCAGTACCCACTCTACCCGATGGGTATGATATTTTTTCCATTTACAAACCCATGGGTAATATTTTGTCCCATACCCGTACTCCTATTGGGTTTTTACCCGGCGGGTACGCGGGTCATGGTACCCATTGCCATCCCTAGACGGAATCGCTAGCTCCTGGGCCCATCGCTGGTAGAAAATCATCTAGCTACGTACTCACTTAAGCCCAATAGGCAGCGGCCCATCTAGCTGACTACCCCTGTTCACGCCAGTGATCGTGCGGCCGGTTTGCGCCGTCTCTTCTCGCCGAACGATTGATCAATCTTGCTGCTGCGAAAGTTCTTAGGGTTCCTGCCGCCTCTGGCTGCTCCCGCTTGCAAGCCTCTGATCTTGGACATCTTGTACATCAAAGGCAGCCAAGCAGTACCAAATACGGCGACCGCAGCGAGTTTGCCGGACCTCCGCAACGTCGTCCTGTTAGCTCATGACTGGATTGTTTATACAGGTATGCACAGTAAGCTACTAAACTATACAGTGGATGTACTCTGATTTAGCCCATTTTCAATTTCGATAATCCTTCGTTAGTAACAGACCAAGCGAACGCATATAATATGTAGATTACTCTTTTCCCTCAGAAAGTACCGTAGATTGCTTTTTCACATCAATTGTTCTTGTCGAATCTTGTCTCATATTAAATCTGATTGTTGGAGAGTTATAGACTTATAATAACTAAGAGCATTCCTCTATCATGGTAAATAATTATCTTAATTAATATTTGAAATAATATAGTACATCTAGTTAATGTTATTACCAAGTACATGTTAACATGTTATTTTT
Source organism: Lolium rigidum (assembly GCF_022539505.1). Lineage (NCBI taxonomy): Eukaryota > Viridiplantae > Streptophyta > Magnoliopsida > Poales > Poaceae > Lolium > Lolium rigidum. The sequence goes on from NC_061514.1 coordinate 110,933,508, forward strand.
CCCGGCTTGATATCTTGATATGCTATATTTTTCTTTTGGTCGTTGTCGCTTCGCCACCCCCCTATGCCCGAATCCTGGCTCCGCCCCTGCCAGCTACCTGTGGAGTTGATGATATTCCCGCCATGTACCAAGAAATCCATGACCAAATTGTTCATCACGAGATGTAAAATGATCTGGTAGCACTCGTGAATGATTAAAGGAGACACCACGTGAGTCTTGCTCTAGTTAAACATTATTTTATTTGAATTATATAAATAATTTTATTTCTATTTTAATTATTATAGAAATAATTTTTAATTATTTGCGTGTTGAAATTTTGCAAAACTACTTCAAAACATGGTTAAATATGAAAAAAGAAAATTTGGTCAAAAACTGCTGAGAGAGTTGTATTAGAAGCGTGGCTAGAAAGAGATGCACCATACAAGATTAGTGGGGCCAAGGTCACCCAACATCCAGTCCAACGTTGTTGCCGGACGCGGGACGCGACCTGTAGATGCTCTAAGAAGGACTTGCTAGGATTGAGCAAAAGTTCAAACATCTTAACCCAACAAATTCAGGAAATGAGAAACGGGGAGGGGGGAATCATTAACTTTGACAACGACTTGATCGGACCGGTCGAGACGCGTGGTGCAGCTTCTTTCCACACCTCCCGCCTGAAGCTGAAGAATCCTCAAACCAATCAACCACCATCCATCAGCAAGAAAATCTGTGGACGTTCTTCTGCCCGTTCACCCAGCCCCTTCCGCGCCACGCCTCCTTCGTTCGCAGGAACTCTGCGGATTGCATTCGATCAGCAGCAGCAAGCAAAGCAGCGAGATCAATCGCCATGGCCATGGTCGCTACCACCTCCATCGTCTACCACAAGGTTGGCGAAGGTCGTACGTGCACGCACATGGCACCATCGATCTTGTGTGAGCTAATATTTGCTTTGTTCGATTTGCAGCCGCGTCTGTCGGTGGTGTGCAGAAAGAAGGATCGGCCGGACAGGGAGCTGGACCGGGAGAAGAAGGAGCACAAGTACCCGTTCAAGGTAGTCGAGATCACGCCGCCGCCGAGATGCCTCGGCGTCCGCTGCTTTCCCACGGTAACTACGCGATGCCCCGGCTCTTTTTCTGAATTCCGGTGCCTCTGTTCTCTTCCGAATCCTGAGGCTGCAGCTAGTGCGTGTGGCGTGCACCAGGCAAACAGAACATGTTAAGCTAGACGAGATGCTGAATTCATTCTATTTGACAGCCTATTAGAGCCTTAGATGCTGCCCATCACAAACCCGCAAAGTCTCAAACAATTTTTGCCGCGACAAAGCAAATTTTCGGATTATTTCCGAACTCGTGGCCTCTTTGGATGGCACTATTGAATAACACATGAATAGGAAAACACAGCAATATGATACGGAGTACTAGGTTTTTTTGTGCAATACAGAAAATTATAAACATGGGAAAACTCTCCAAATAGTCGTCTTAATGGAACACACGTAAAATAATTGAGTCTAAGACAAATGAAACTCGGGCATAGAAATCCAGTTCATTGAAATTTGGAGCACCATCTTCCTATGAAATTCCTGCAGTCCAAAAACAGCCTCAGTGTTACAATAAGAATTGTGGAATGGAGGGAGTACAAGTTTGCCCCTAGGCAACTTTGACAATGCGGCATGCCAGATTTAATGCAACCAATCATACCTTCTATGTCCATCCATGGAGCAAGGGAACTCTTGTTCCCTGGCACGCAATGCAGATTTGTATAAGTGCGTCAATCGTAGCCGTAGTTTTGGATGAGAATATGGCGAGGTGTACGGCCAAGCCGGACCTCAGGGTTAACTTTTTTAGAGGTGAGAATGACCGGGTGGAGCGAAGACATTTCTGGCGGGTCCTGCTTGATAAGCCATGCGTATATGTATTGCATACGGATAGAAGGAGAGCTCGGCATATTGTGCCCTATCTAAAGAGTCCTTGTCTAGCATCAAAGGCACAACAATGATGGTTTTCCATCCCAAAATTTTCTTGTGGATTTTTCCGAACTATCTAAGGTAGGGCTTATTTTAGACAATGAATTTGGCTAGTACGGAAGATAACAATTTATAAGAGTTATAACTGATTTGCACCTTACTGTCTAAGGAATGTCTAAACTAGATCACGGGAAATAAAAATAAAAATTAGACATATTTTTCGAGAACTCGCAGGAGATCTGCGAGTCATTGTATTAAGTGAAAGAAAGGAAACACAGGTTTGGGAATACAACAAAGGTCGCTTCGACCCAAAACCCTAAGAAACCGATCAGCCCACCTGGCGGCCGCCGCCCTTGATCGAAGGAGCTGCAGCCGATTCGATCAGGTCACTCTCCCGGCGTTCTACCTATAGTTCTACACCTCACCCACTCATGCCATTCACTCCGCACTAGGGAACTCAGGTCGGACGCAAGACAATGCAAAATTAGACATCTTGCATTGTCATCACGAAATGGTACTATCGTATGTTTTTCCAAATGCTTTGTGAACTCATCTTCCTTTCATATACACATGGGAGGACGAGACATGAAACCTCATTGTTCCATGGCAGCAAGAGAGGCTCACAAGGCGGGGGCCCTTCCTCGTCGCTGCGTGATGAACGGCGGCCGGATCCCACCTCCTCACCGCATGGCGGAGCAGGCGCATATCGGATGGGATGGGCGACGTGCGCTGCGGCCCCTCCTCCCGGCGGCTGTCCCCTGGCGGACCGGCCGGCGCGGGTGGGTTGGGCGGTGGCGGCCTGTCTCCCTCCTTCCGTGGGCTCTCCCACGCAACACTCCGGCAGGGGCTGGGTGGGCGGCGGCCAGGCCCTCGGTCTGCGCCATGCCCTCCCCCGCCTCTCGTCGGTGCGTGAAGGCGATCTCGGGATTCTTCCGCGACACGAGGGCGCTCGGGGCAGCAGCCTTGGGTTCGACGGAGGAGGTGGCCCTCTTCTTCGCCTAATAGGGTCGACTGCGGTTGGTGGTGGTGGATCCTTGATCTATCACCGTGATCCGGCGGCGAGATGGAGGAGCATGGAAGCCGGCGATGGTGTCGCCGGTGGAGGGTTGGATTGGCCAGCCCGGGATGGTCGCCGACGTGGGGGTCCGACCTGAATAAAGGCGGCGGTCCTAGGGCCTCTCTTGCGTGAAGAGGAGGACCTACCTGAGGCCTGGACTCGTGATCTGGCCGGGGCGTTGAGTTCCGGAAGGCTCCGCCGGCGAATGTAACAGTGCTTTGCCTGGAGTTTGCTGGATCGGAGGTACTCGGTCGTGCGCACCCATGCTTTTATTCCGACCGATTGGTTCTGGAGGGAGCAGCGTGAAGCTCTTTTTTTGTGTTGACATCAAGTGACTATGGATCCATGATGAAAGTCGGAAGAAGAGAATTTCATGAAGGCCGAAGGGGAGGACTAGCTAAGGGAGGTTCAAGTCTCCGCGCTGTTGAGGGGCTTGCTTGGTGTTCCGGGCTTCACAGCAGCGGTATGAAAGTAGGGGCGACAACACAGGTGAAATGGAGAGTCCTAACTTTCAGGGTGAAAACCCAAGGTCTGGTCTTAACTGGTTGTGCCTGCCAATGACCTTGGTGGAAGCATTGTTTTGAGAGCGGGGACTATCTTCAGGGTGAAAACCCAAGATCTTTGATCGTGCGATGACGGTGTTTGAGCACTGTTCCCTTCTTGGAGGCGTCGTTTTTTGAAGAGACTGTAATTCAGGTGTTGTCATGACGGTGGATGTATTGTTGTTGTTAGGCCCGGGATACTGTAGCGGGACTTTTGTTTCTTAGTTTTCTTTTCCTTTTTTTGGTTGTGTGCATCCGTAGTGCCATTAGGGTGGTGCGTTGTTGCAGAGGCTGGGTATAATTGGTATCTCTTGATATTAATATATTCCCTTTATTGAAAAAATCCGGCAATATAAAATAGTGTATTTAAATCAAGATCCGTAATAGAAATAATTAAGACATTTCGTAACACTAGATAGAACATGACGAACTTTGTTTAGGTCAAACCATTCCATTTCTAAGTACAAACCTGAGTGTAGTATAAACTGCAAAATCGATTCGTAGAAAGTCCCTACCTAACCAATCGGATTGTCCCTAGACCCGCATCTCCTATGAATCTTTGTCTCCTACTAGGAAGGTTGACGCGGCGTGTTGCAGTTAAAGATTTGCATCAGTAAAAATTACTAGGAAAATAAATACAAACGGAAAATTAATGGTAAGCGAGGTAAGGGAGTGCTGCTAAGAAATTACCACCGGAGAATTATGAGATGTTGGGAAATTAGGGGTGAATAATTACTGGTGGAAAATTACTGCTGAGGTTTAATGTTTTCTTCAAAAAAATATCATCGAAGCGTGCCGAGTATTGCTGAGAAAATACCGTCAAAAACTTACAAATCGTTGTAGAGTTACTGCTGGAATTACGTCAGGTAATTCATGTTGGAGTTACAGATTTTCATCCAAAAAAATTCTGACAAAATAATTCAAATGGGCAATTATTGTACATTGCGAGGCAAGCCTATGAGAAGTTACCGTTGAAAAATTAAATGTTGTCGAAAAATTACCATTAAATAACTGCAGGTGGAAAATATTGTTAGTGTTGGATAACTACATTCGGGTAATTATTGTTTGCCTCTAATGATTCGTGTCTGGAAACTTTTGAGGAAAAATAAAATTATTGTTCAACACTAATTATTGTAGCAAACTATTGGCGTGTCGCGAGGAGATTGGTCTTACCGTTGAATAACTACAGGTGGAAAATACTGTTAGTGTTGGATAATTAGGGTCGGGTAATTATTGTTGGAGCTAATGACTTGCATCTGAAAAAATTGGAAAAAATAAAAATACTGTTCAACACTAATTATTTTAGCAAACTATCAGCTTGTCCCGAGGTGATTGGTAAAAAATGCTCTTTATTTCATCTACATGTTCAACACTGGAATCATCTCCTTCAGGGACTCAAAATGCAAAATAGGACTGGCAAATTATAAAGTTACTAACGTTTACAGCCAGACGCAGAACTAGGGCCATCCTCCTCTCCCTAACCTAGCTGCCGCCTCCTCCTCTCCCGCCCCCCTCCCGGGCGGCGGCGGAGGATCTGCCCGCCCCGCTCCGAGCAGCCGCCCCCGGACCGCCCCACCTCAGCCGCCGCTGCTTCCGGCCTTGGCCCCGGCCCTGGCCTTGGCCCCGGCTCTGGCCCCGGCCTCGGCCACTGCCCCGGCCCCGGCCTCGGCCACGGCGGCGGTGGCGGCGCCCCTTCCGTCGAACAACGAGGGGGAGGAGAGGGTTTCCGCCGTGGCGTTCCATGGGAGATGATGAAGCGCCGGTGGAGGAAGCCGGGTGGCACGGCTACTTGGCCGGGACATGATACTCTCCGTCGGTAGCCATGGAGGATTCGGTGGAGCGGTGGCGGCCTCCGGCCCCGGTGACGGTTCGGCGGTGGTACGCATGATCCGCGCCGCCGTCCTCTTCCCTGGTGATCCGGCAGGAGGGCGGCGGCGTGGGGGCTGCTGGTCTTGCTTTGTTTTTGGTGGCGGTCCTCGGGTTTCTCACAAGCGAAGATGAAGATCTACCGGAGGTCGGTTTGCTGATCTGGCTAGAGAGATGAGTTCCGGAAAGCTCCGCTGGCGAATGGAACAGTGCATATTTTGCCTGCAGTTTGCTGGATCGGGTGGTATTCGGTCGTCGCGCACCCATGTTTTTATTCCGACCGTTTGGTTCCGGAGGGAGCGCCGCGAAGCTATATTCTGTGTTGACATCAGGTGACTTTTTGGTCCATGGTGAAGTCAGAAGAAGGAATATCATGAAGGCCGGATTGGTGGACTGGCTAAAGGAGGTTCGAGTCAACGTGATGCTGAGAGATCTGCTTGGCGTTCCGGGCTTGCAGCAGTGGTATGCATGTGGGGGCGGCAGCACAGGGGAAGTTCAGAGTCTTACCTCTCAGGGTGAAAACCCAAGGTCTGGCCTTAGTTGGTTGTGTCTGGCAATGTTCTTGTTGGAGGCATTGTTTTGAGAGTGTGGACTATCTTCAGGGTGAAAACCTAAGACCTTTGGTCGGCGACGGCGGCGCTGCTGCACTGTTTCCTTCTTGGAGGCGTCGCTTTTGGAGAGTCTGTACTTCAGGTGTTGTCACGGTGGTGGTTGTATTGCTATTGCTAGGTCTAGAAGGTTGTAGCGGGACTTTTATTTCTTAGTTTTCTTTACTCTTTTTTGGCTGTGTGCATCCGTACTGCCATTAGGGTAGGGCGTTGTTGCAGAGGCCGGGTGTAATTGGTATCTTTCGATATTAATATATTCCCTTTATCGAAAAAAAAACGCAGAACCTTATAGGCAACCTACACGTCACGCAGCGATAGATACTTCTACAAATCTAGTTTAAGAACCCATAGTACGGCAGCAGACCAGAATATGTGGTCGAGATTAATGTCCAGCGGATTACTGAAGCACACACGCACATAGCAATGCCAAGGTCTCCATGCATTCCTTGGTAGGAAGCAAGCCTCTGAAATCTAGAAGAGAGCATGATACAATCTATTTCTGCATATGGAAACAAACACCATAATGGGAAGGTCAAATTTATAGCAATCCATTGCTTGACAAAGTTAATGTCAATACTTGGTAAAGGAGGTAGCATGGGATCATCCAATCTTGCCTATATAGGAAAACTATATAAGATAAGAGTAGATCATTTGTCATCATTTAAACAAAAACCAGAAATAAGCACATGTCAGGAATACTTGTGCATTATCCCTCAGTAAGGGAGAAATATAACCATGCATTCTACCACCAAAGGAAGAAAAGAAAAAGAATACAGTGGTTGCTTCTATTGACCAATTGAATCACTACATCATTCCAGAATGGCAAACCGTCACATGAGTAAGACTATGTCCAACTGAAACCAGCCAAAGCAAGGATATCTAGCTGCAAAATAATGATTTTAGCGTGATCTAACCTGTTGAAAGTTTATTACACCCTCCTAATTATCCCTCAATCATGTGTAGTGGGGATGTGATGTCTAGTGCTAATGTGTCATATTGTTACTAATCATTGCTGAATCAAATAGTATCGATTTTGTACAACAATATCCATAAGGTAGGATTTGGATAATATCGATGTATAACTAAAATGTTGCCCCTTTCCGCACGTTTAAAGAAAGAATCCCAAATTTATATAGCCTTTACACTCCTGGGGCGTCAACAAATGCTCAAAAAATAGTAAAGTTTCTAGGATAAGAGAGGAAATTAGATAATAACTATTCCATGACTTCCACAGGAAAATAGCCTAACTGATCTTTCAAACCTTCATTTTCATAATAAGAAAAAATAGTCTAACGGATGCCATAAACTTTATTTGCTCATAAGTGATACATAAAAAGGGAAAATACCAAGCAACTGATCACGCTTATATCCTACATTCATCATTCTATAGCCTAATATGCTAGTTGACCTAAAGTATGGATAATCAGAGATATTGATGAACTGATAAGGATTCTTTCGTCCATTAACTCAAATCATAATGCTGCAATAAAATAAAGAAGTTTTGGACCACATTAGAACAAAAAACCTATCCTGCCAGTAATCTCATTAACTCGGAAATATCCATTATTTGCATGTTTCCTTAATACCATTTGTGTCTGAGTGCTAGCATTGTACCCTATAAAAAAGCATGTTAGCTTCAGAAAAAAAAAACACGTGCATCTTTTACATGTGCATGTTCAAGATACGGAAGTACCCTTGCAATGTAGGCAGGTATAGCTAAACTGGGCGTTCATTGCTAGCTTTTCAGACTGTAGATCTTGATGCTTTCCTCCATCTAAATTCGAGACTATACAATGAAAAATTTCTCTGTTAAGCAATACAACAGAAATAAGTGAATGCCTGGAGTTCAATAGAAATAGAAGATGAAAACTTCTGCAAGGGTTCTAAATGCTATTCAGGACGCCTTTGAGAGTATAACAACAACTTACCTTGTGATACATACAACTCCACAAACATCAGTGGGTATTAAAATAAATGAGCACACAAATGAAACGACTCAATAAATGTTTTCTCACACTACCTACAATTTAAATCCAACCTACTCAACAAATTATTTCCCATGCTAAGTTGCTAACTACGATCTAACCCAGGTGACCTGCACCAACACACCCTTATTATTGGTCCAAACCATCAACTAAATTATATATTTTGACCGCCCCATCAGGCAACAGATCTAGCAAGAAGGATGAAATAGTAAAGCAGAAAGAAACTCAACATGAGGTAACCAAGATAGACCACACATTGATTTGGGAACTTGATTTCAGAGATAGCAAAATGGGAAACGAACATTATCCATTTTTTCTACACACGAAACAAACATTAATAAAAACTGCTAGAGCAAATATTCTTGAAGAGAAGTTAAAGTATTTTAATTCCAATCCCCAGGGCCAATTAGGCACTGTCAGATTTTTTCATCAGTTGGATGAACGACGAAGCAGTCTACATTACTGGAATAAGTATCCTTTATATGCAACCTTAGTATCCTACCAAAAGCGCAAAGCTAACTATGCCTGCATATAGTAATACAACATTGGAGACAAATGCTAGGTGAAAAGTAGCAAAAAAGACTCACTGAAGCTTAAGAAATCTATCACATAATCATTTTCTTCCCATCAAGTGGTTGACTTATTCCCATTTCAGAAAACAATCTGAAAGTACAAACAACCTTGTGACTGGAGTCACCTAGTAACTCTCCAAGTGTAATCCACCTCTTTAACGGAACAAAGGAAATCTAAAAGGACAAAATTAAGAATATGTTCTACATCTTCGTTACTTATGAATCAACTTTCAAAGTCTAATTTTCATGTCTAGAAGAATTCAATTAAGAGCATATTTTGTATACTTAAAAGTTTAAAAGCTTCCATCAGATTATATGGGGCTTAAGAAAAAGCTTTAAAGTTTAGAACATATAACAATTAATAGTAAATTCATGGAAAGAAAGTACCCAATGATAACCAATTTTAGTAGTGCATTCGATAGGATACTTATTCGCATGATCAGGACATGAAGGTGTTCCAAACTTGACAGGAAAAAACAGATAACAAACAAAAGACGCGCTTTGTTGCAGGTCACCTCATGCAAGCCCTTGTCTCATGTCACCTCTAGCCGGTTGTTTAAATCTTCACCTTGTGTGAAAGATTTGCAGCGCACCCACTCAGAACAGCCATCCCATCTCCTTCAGAACCTGAATTGGCGGATGAAATCCAAACTGGATACTGCAACCATGGACGAAGAATGAACCATAGACACAAGGAAACTGATCAGCAAAACAGAGAAACTAACCGGTCAAGCGAAAAGGACTGGATATGTTTTATAAATTTCAATTGTGATGTGTTTTTTCTAGAATGTGTGGTGTGTTAGTATTGTAGAATGCAGATGCAGCAGAGGGAACATTTCTTTGTCACGAAAAGGATATGTAGCCGAACAAAAAGTAGCTCTAGCCAATCCTGCATTACTTATTACTACTTTCTTGAGAGAAATTAAGAAATCTTAAGAGAAACTAAGAACTAACACTTGGGAATGCGAGGAGATCTGAACCTGGGCACATTTAGCTAGTTGGATAGTAGTACTTGCACTTTTTTCTGCAGGACCGCCTTAACTGCTTGCTCTTCTCATAGTAGGATTTATCTCCAGACCTTGACTTACTTAGGTTGTAACATTCTGGAAGAATCACCCTATGCACCACAAGCATGGACCGCGCGTGCGCGTCCACATGCCTCAATTTGATCCTCCGGGACGCTCCTAGCTGAGCCCCTCCAAGGCCCGTCGGTGCAAGGGGTGCCCGCTGGTCGGGGCTACACTCAGAAATTGATCTGCCCCCTAGCCTCCTCGGTGTGGGCATACTCCGCCAGCTTTTCCATGACATCAATCTAGAGCTCGACATCAGTCTCCGCCGCGGCGGGCATCTGACCATCTGCGGGGTAGCGGCGGCGCGAGTGACACACGGAATAGATATACAGTCAAACCAACTTCCGTGGCCAATAACAGTGCGAGGAATAAACCGACCCCAGGACCTCGCGCCGCTTCCAGGTCAACTGCATGCGCCTGACGCACCGCAATGCCACGCAAGCGTTGTGCGATGAAGCAGATAGTTTGATTCGATCAGCAGCCCAACACTATTTCCTATCAAGTGGGTCCAATAATAACGACGCGCGGATCGCTTTGAAGCTCTCCCAGTACCGTGAGCTTAGAGCTCTTGGAAGATTATAGGCCCTTGCCCACATGGCATTGCCTCTGATCATTCATGTCTTTGATGTCCTGGTTTTTGTACCAAACTTTTTTAGCTTTTATTATTTATTTTGTCAAGATATGACCTTGACTATACGTTCTGTATTTTACTTAGAACCCTTAACTGCATAATTATGCTCCATACATATGATATATTAGTATTTTTGTGACATTTTGTACACTTATAATAGAATATCTATTTTCTTTGAAATAAATCTAATTTACAACGAAAGTTATGTTTGTTTTCACTTGATATTTAGAATGATAATTTCCCTTCAACAAAGTTTTTTTTGAAGTTGGAAAAGAGACAACGATTGCCTCCATAGATGATTTTGTGCTATTTACATATATTGTATTGTTATTATATGCTCACCAGTGTTTTATTAGCCTTAAATATTTTGGTAGAGAGCTCTAGAGCATGCATGTGTATAGAAGTTTTATTGATGGGTGTTTAATAGAATGTAGGATTATCTATCTTTGTGCAAATAATTCCAAAACCCACAGCCGTATTGGGTATCTTCAAGATGTTTTGTCTCATATCGTTGCTCCTTTGTAGGAGGCTTGCCATGTGCACCTTATTCATCATATTTGGCATCATAACAAGAATATCCGCTATTATCCCCTAAACTATTCAATTGGGTCATTGGCCTTGATCTATTTTTCTCATCTAAGCCACCCACAAGATCATGCCTAGAAGTTTTTCATATATCTGAAATGTCATTGATGGTGCGGATTAAGTATATACATGCATTTTTTTTGTTAAAAACATGAGTATCAACAACTGTGAAAAAAATATTTCTTTTATATTACAAGTCACAATCAGCCATATTTGTTTCACCAAAATTGCATAAGTATACTCTAATCCACATCCCAGATGTATTTTCACATATAACCTATCAGAGGAGTTTCAATATCATCACCATAACAGAACACAAAACTCCCAATCCAGCATACAGATGCAAAACATAAAGAAAGAAACAAAGAAAGAAAGCATATGCTCCTGCTAAACAGGAAATGTATTTTAAAATGTGAAAAAAGTCTTAGCAAAAATTTGGATCTTATATGTCGATACTATATGTGCGCATGACAAGTTTCGCGGAAAATTGACATTTTTATGTCCTGTGTAAAAACGACAAAGAAATATCCCGTGAAAAGATTTTTTTAAAGCACCAAAGCTTGTCTTTTTTGCACACGACACCCAAAATGTCGTTTCTCCACGAAACGACTTTCTAAGGATATATGATGTGTACACACCAATTTTTTATTCAAAATATTTTGACATTTCCGACTGCGCTTAAAAAAACATTTCAAAAATGTGCCCCCGGATGGTAAAACGTCTTGTCCAGAAAGAAAGGGTATTGCCTACAGAAATTTATGTCTAAACTTGGGAGCATATATAGGCACCTACTACCACAAAAAATACTTTAAAAATAGAATAAAAATTTGTCACGTATATGTCAATATTATATGTGTGCCTGTTTAAAAAAGATAAAGAAAAGTATCGTGAAAAGTTTTTTTAAGCACCAAAATTTATTTTTTTGCAGACGACATATAAAATGTAGGTTTTTTGTGAAACGACTTTACGAGCATATAATATGTCAATACTTGCACGTCAATATTTTGTTTGGAATTTTTAAAATTTTGAACTGCTTTTAAAATTCATTTCAAAAACCGGGAGCATCCTGGCCGGGTGCAAAAACGTCTCATCTCCTTGCCTACTGCTGACCACAACCTACTCATATAACTGGCAAACGCACAACTTTACAACAACACTCAAGGTTGCCCAACAAAACGCTTCCAAACATCTAGAGGTGTGTTTTTTTTCTTTACAATGAATAGTTGAGGAATATAATTCTTAATAAGATCTAGATTTATGGTAGAGCGATACATTTTCATTACTTGTGCAACTTACAATGGTAATACAATGCTAATTTCATGCAATGACGCAACTATTATCACCTTTATGGGCTATTTGGACTACATAGTGTAAATAAAATAAGAAGTCCAAAACATGCAAGGTCCAACTACATCTGCCAATGTTTGCTTTTGTTAATGACTTCTTTAAAGATATGGAGCCGTAAAGAAAGAGGTATGTAGCATGAGCTCGTAAGTTATGAATGATAATCCCCTTATTTGTCGACTTAGCAAAGATCAATGTAGAATTACACACATTCACATTATCTCCGTTATTCTTTTGCTATACATCACGAAAACTCTTACTCGATATTATTCCAAAACAAATAAAGTCACATTGTTATGGGTTCCTACCAAGACACACATATATCGACATGATTCATTGATTAAAAAAATTGACATTATCTCAAGTCCATGCAGGTGGCAAAGAGAAGATTAAGAATAATATTGTTAAATTTCATTTTTAAGATGTGAACCTTTAGAGGCGGGACAGAGAACAAAACCTAAAGGACACCGGCTCCACTTTAGTTTATCTTATCATAATTTATACTTACATGTCTGTGACACCCACACCCACAGAACAAGCCCAAATGACGGATATCAGTGTGCCATAGTACAACTAACATTTAGCCCGTACCATCAATATTGGATGGTTATATATAGGTGGCATATTAATTTCGGTGGTCTAAATGGCACGCCCAGAAGTTGTGGTTTAGTCGAAATTTATGTGCACTGTATTTAAGCCAAGTCTAATTCTCTAACACTTTGTACAGGGCAAATTTACATACATCTAGATCGACGTTTCCCCTATAGAAACCTGCCTATTTTCGACTCATTTTGTGCCAACTTTTCATTAAAAAATCATTTTATGATGGATCTATTTATTTTAATTTGGTGTTGTGCATGTTTGTATTTTCTTCTATAAAATTGATTAAACTTAGAAAACATTATCTTTTGATGTTTGAGTACCACTTATCCTAATTCATATGCCATGCTTTATAATGGAAGGAATAGTTTCAAAATTGTAGAACAATTACAACACATTCTCTTGTTTGCCTTGTTTGTGATGCATCATTTTCTATACTAGTGCTTCGCGTAAGGTTTTTTTGAAGGCAAACTTGACTATCTTTGATCAACCTTTTGGAAAAAATATATAAAGATCTGAAGTATGAAAACGTATTTCACGAAAAATCGAATGATACTGATTTGATGTTGTAAATGTAAAAAAAATAACTTGGTCAAGGACAGTCACGTTTGACTTTTAAAACTAAAACACTTTATAAGAAGAGGGGTACTTTATTGTGTTACTACTGTTCCGAACAATTCAAAACAATTTCTGAAATTATGTGTAGCTAACACCTGCCACTCTATATTCCGCTACTAGAATGAATATACTCTACTTGTTGTATGTGTGCCCATGTGTTCCTCTCCTGTTTATGTTTCTGCATGGGTGTGCTCACCCGACTGATCGATACGCTGTGTGCTGTTGGACGCGTGGTGCAGAACATCCACTGCGGGGAGAGCGTGACGATCGAAGGGCAGGCGTACACGGTGTCGGCGGTGACGCACAGGTACCAGCTGCGCAAGGGGCGGTACGAGCCCAGCGAGAAGCGCCTCGACGTCCTCTCCACCGGAAGATACATCCTCAACCTCTACCTCGACAACCTCCTCGACAAGTCATAGCTCTCCCTGATCATTTACTCAGCTAATAAATCAGTTAGCAACAGAAACTCAGCCGCTGCAATGCCACTACCTGTAAGCACCGTTTGTGATAAGATCGAAAAGCTTAACTATAGTAGTGCTGGGAACTGCTGGACTTGCTCTTACATATATACGCGTTGAGCTCTGTAAAGGCCAGTCGCACGCACGCATGATCGAGCGATCCGCTGGCTGGTCCGACGCTTTTGTCTCCTGGACCCACTAGTAGAAAAAGGGGCAGTAGGCCCGGTCCATTTGGGCCTTTAGACCCGGTTCCCGAACCGGGTCCAACTAGGCGGGACTAAAGGGGGTACTCTTTAGTCCCGGTGTAAAGATAAACCGGGCCTAAAGGCCTCGACACGTGGTGCGGCCAGGGAGCTCGCGGTGGAAGGCCTTTGGTCCCGGTTCGTGGGACGAACCGGGCCTAGGTTCCTGCCGCGGCGGAGAATTGCTATTTCTCGCCGCGGCACAGGTTTAGGCTGTACCAGCGTTTCTCTGCCGCGGCGAGAAACAGGCGTTTCTACTGCTGCGGCGAGTTTCAGCAATGCATATATATCATTAAAGAAACCACAAAAAATCGTCATGAATATATATAGACATCGTCAACGAGTACACGACATCGTCAACAGTACACGTAATGCATGCATATTTACAATACAACATGGCCTCGACGGATTTCGTCCCCCGTCACGATCCGCCGATAGTGCTCTCCACCTGGGGTAAGGGTCTCGGTAATAAAGAATCCCGCGATTTCCTCTTGAATTGCTTTTATTTGATCCTCCGTTATGAGAGTGTTCCGCAGACGTGTCATCTATATTTAAAAAGGGAGATCAATATATGAATGGAACTCAATACAATAGATGGTACTAATTAAGATTAATTGTGAAATTTTGTTACCGTACACGAGTGTGGTGTATACGGGCATCCCCACCCTTGGGACAGGCCATGTCACGCATGAAGGTGCGGACGTAGTATCCACATAAGTTATTCCCTTGTTCCCGCCTCATACACTTTACGAAAAAATAGTTCGATCAAACTAATAATCAAGCATCGTATTGAAAGTAAATATCATATATAAAGTTTCACGGACATAGCTATATATATAGTACTACTTACAGGGTAATCTTGAAATGTAAGCTCCGGTTTCCATTTACCCGGAACAGTATTGATGAACCGTTTCCAAGCCCTGCCCGGCAAAAAATAATGAGTAAATGTGTAATTGATTAGTTGATGATATCTTCGAATTAGAACAGATGAAGATGCCAATACGAAATTGATTGAAACTACCTCTGGAGGATGGCAGCCATGTCCGCCCATTCCGCATATTCTTTACGTTTCGAGTCCATGACTTTTACAACTCCAAGGGTAAGATCAATGATTAGGAGAATAAAGTGGAATCTGCACAAGCATAGCTCAATGATTACGAGAATAAAGTGGAAGGTGCACAAGCATAATGTATGTTATATATAACACTCACTTGAAG
The DNA here is from genome assembly GCF_022539505.1 of Lolium rigidum. Taxonomy (NCBI): domain Eukaryota; kingdom Viridiplantae; phylum Streptophyta; class Magnoliopsida; order Poales; family Poaceae; genus Lolium; species Lolium rigidum. The sequence continues at coordinate 110,948,845 of NC_061514.1, forward strand.
TTGTAGGGAAAGAATATATCCTCTTTGTCTGCTTGCTTCTCTAAAAACATTACGATGTTGTCCTCTCTGTCCTTGGGGTACTGTCGAACCGTAACTTCATGAACTGTGTTTGGGTCTATGAACCCCAGCGGTAGGAGCTTGCCTCTTTTGTATTCCAGCTTCTTCATTCCGCATAATTAAATGTATAGCGTACACAAAGAATATAATAAGGATAATTGTTAGTGCAAATGAATGAGCTACAAACTTAATTACACAAATAAATCACTTACGAGCAGTAGCAACCGATAACAGCTTTGTCGAGGGCGTCTTGATTGAATAACTGAAAGCAGTTCTTCTAACTCAAAGTTTATCTCGTCTTCCCCCGGAAGTAATGCTCATCTCTAAGATACACCGTGAGGTAGCTTTCACTTCTTCGACAGGCTTTCAGGTACCATTCATGCAACCTTCGCATCCGAGTCCCTAGACGCGCGAGCTCGCCAGGTTTGACGAGATCTTTTCCGTATCTATACGTGTTTACCACTTGAGCCGTTGGATAGTAATCTTCGTACTCAACTGATGCTCCCTGAGCTCTAGCCGCCCGTTCGATCATCGATGCCATCTCTGGATCATGATATGGCTCCACGATGAAGTGGGGTGCGGCCTGAATGTCCTGCTGTCCAAGCTGGGCGACTTTTTTTGCTTCTTTGCTCGCTCTAGAGTACTGTCCAAGAGAGCGGTCATAATCAGCTCTCAGCTCAGGTCTCTTCATTCTCGTCTCGGCAAAGTGCTTCACTGTCCGCGGTGGAATAAACATCTTCTTCGGCGCAAGAAACGCCTTTTGCTCTTCAGTCTGCTCATGTGGTAACAACTCTGGAGTCTGTGCCCTCATTGGAGTTGATGATCTCTTCGGAGCTGTAGGAGGTGCCGCGGACCGCTTCCTCTTTTGCTTAAGTGGAGGCGGCGGAGTCTCCTGACGAGGAGGAGGAGGAGGCGGCGGAGTATTTTCACGCGGAGCAGACTGGTCATGGATAGGGGAATCATCATCGCGCACAGGAGAATCATCACGCGAAGGAGACTCGGGTGGCGGAGGAGGCGGAGGTGGCCTGCTTGTTGGCTTCTCACCTGGAAACACAATGTTCTCCTTCCGCCATTGCACGGTGGTTCTACGGGCTTCTCCCAGTTCTTTGATTTCCCCATCTTCACCTCCAGGGTGCTCAAGCACCAACCCCTCATAATCTCTCATCACTTCATCCACCATCACAACAAGCAAAGTCGTCTTGGACCGAACGGCAATGGTAAGACCTTGTAGGTAAGAGGATGCCGACCGCCGCCTTGAAGGATAGGTTGAAAACTTTAACATGCAGCTCACAAGGACGGCTCTCGGTGAGATCATGCACGGGGGTAGCGAGGAGGCTCGACCACCTGGTCATCATCATCATCATCCACCTGCCGAGAGGAAGCCACGCCGCTTTTCCGGTGTGGTTGAGATTGCGCCGGGGCGATGGCATTGAGCAATGCAGGATCTGACGCCTGCCCCCGAGCCATCCGAGATGTAAGTACTTGGGTTACCATGGTTAATTGGGCTTTCATGGTGCTCATACCCTCCTCTAAGTTAGCCAGGCGGTCTGTTTCCCTTGCCTTCCTCCTCTCATGGCTTTTATCTGGAAATCTCTTCCTTTCCGCAGGAAAGCCATACTTCCACGGAACGGAGCCTTATGTGCCTCGTGTTCGTCCGCCGTGTTCTTTGTTCCCAAGGACGCGTGTCAGCTCATCGTTCTCTCTTTCGGGCTGGAACAACCCCGCCTCCACGTCCCTATGTGCTCTTTCCAGGGCATCAATGGGAACCTTCAGATGAGCTTTCTTATAGATGCACTTCCCTGCTTCTGGATCCAACGTTCCCCCAATCCCGTAGAACCACTCCTTGCACCGTTCGATCCAACCGTGTGTCCCTAATCTGATCCCTTTACTGGTCAGTTCCGCCTCAGCCGCTTGCCACTTAGGACGGTTAGCCCCGTATCCACCTGGACCCGGAATTTGGTGATATAGCTTCAACGCAGCATTTGCCTTATTTATTTCGACCTTCTCTTAAATTCTTCCGACTCCGTGTTGTACTTCGCGAATTCTTCCCAAGTGAGTTTTTACCTTCTCATTGTCCTGAGTCTTCTTTATCTTGATAAGGCGGCGCAATCTTTTCTTGTGGCTCTTGAATAGTTCGGCCATCTTCTTCTTGCCAAACTCACGGAGGGCCTGCTCCATCTTGGCCTTTTCAGCGTCACCCCCTCTTCGGGTACTATGTTGAAATGTGACATGAGCTTGTCCATAATGCTGTTTTTGGCTACATCATCGATATAAAGACCTTGACCTTCTTCCTCTGCGCAGACAGCACTAGTCCCTTCGGCTTGTGCCATTCTCGAACGGTGATCGGGACGTGGTCCCTAACAAGCACTCCGCATTGAGCTATAAATGCCTTTGCACCTTTCTCTGGAGCAATCGGCTTACCATCCTTTTCGATGTGGGTGATGTCGTGCCTAACACCATCATCCAACTTTTTGGCCGGGTCTCGCTTCCTCGACTTTACAGAAGAAGTGCTCGATCCGGAGGGCTAAAAAAGAAATAATTCATAGTCAGTACAATTTAATTAGTTAATGCATCTAGTCGATCAACAGCGGCTTAATTAGTTTATATACCTCGGTGATAACTACAGTTCGGGAGCCATTATGATGATCTTGTTCCTCACCGGCGCCACTAGGATCTTCTTCCTCAATGTTCTCCGCTCCCTCACCGGAGTCATTCAAATAAGTTGCGGTGACATCGTCACCGCCATCATCTGGAATAACGTCGTCGTCGCGATCATCCAGAGTACCGTGGGCTATGAGGTTCTCCATGAAATTTTCTTGAATTTCATCTCTCGTCCATGCTTTCTACAACGACCTGCAAGCTATATATAGGAACCATCATATGATCAAATTAAGGATAATGCAGAAAACTGAAAATGGAGTTACATATGTAGTTCTTAACTAAGGATCGATAATATAGTGCTAAAAGCGAGATAGTGCGATTACATGCATACATAGATCGGGTTCATGTTTATTTAACCCTAATACATCAATCACTACTACAACCTCTCAACCGCGCCGACCGGGTCCTATAACGCGCCGACCGGGTCCCGAGCCGCGCCGGTGAACCCCCAAAGCCACGGAACAGTCACAGGAGCATAGCTAACATGAGATCCCTGCATAACGCTCCATCCGGTCCTATACATGTTGTCTAACGCATACATGTAACGGCGAACGTGCTCGTCCTCCGCCGCAATGCGCTGAGCTACCTCCTCTGGCGGGGCCGGCTCCCTCTGAAACGACCGTGGTCCATAAGACCTCCACCATAGAATATCTGGGTCGACGACGGGACCCGGATTCCGCACCAAGGTGCGCGACCCGGAAGCTAAGACCTCCCAGTGCCACCCCGGCGGAGCCCAGTCCCGGACCTCCCCAGCCTGCTGCAACTCCTCTAGAAGAGTCAGACCACGGCGCGGCGGCTGTCGCGGCATCGTAGCTACGAAAACAAATCATATATATATGTACCAACGTTAACATAAATTAAAAAATAACTTCACTACTTTTATGTTAGTCGGCGCCGCCACTACCATTTGGGGGGGCGCCGGCACTATATACTCTATTTTGGGGGCGCCGGCAGGGGCGTCGGCACTACCGTATTTTAGGGGCGCCATCGCGAGCGTGGTGGTTACCGGCGCGGCGGCCCTCATAACGGCGTCGGCAGTACCGTATTTTACTGACTAAATTTTCTAACTATTGTTTTAACTAATTTTTCTAACTTTTTATCTAACTTTTAATGTAACTATTGTTTCCAATTTTACTAACTAATTTTACTAACTTTTTATCTAACTTTTTATGTAACTATTATTTCTAATTTTACTAACTAATTTTACTAACTTTTTATGTAACTATTGTTTCTAATTTTACTAACTAATTTTACTAACTTTTTATCTAACTTTTTATGTAACTATTGTTTCTAATTTTACTATCTAATTTTACTAACTAATTTTACTAACTATTTTGCTAACTAATTAACCGGCCTAACAAACTAATCTAACAAATGACTAAAAAACAAGAAAAAATTAAGGAGAAGGGGCGGCCGGCGGCTCTTACCGGCGGACGAGGCGCGGTGGCGGGGGCGCGGCGGAGGAGGCGCGGTGGCGGGGGCGCAGCCGGTGGCGCACGCGGCGGCGGAGGAGGCGCGGTGGCCGGCGCGCGCGCGGGAGATGTGGCCGGCGCGCGGACGACGGGGGCGGCGGCGGACGGGGGCGACGGCAGGAGGGGCCGGCGGTGGCGGAGCCGACGGCGGAGACGGCGGCGGCGGAGGACGACGTCGACGGCGGCGAAGCGGCGCGGTGGGCGGTGGCGGCGAACGGCAGCGCGCGCGGCAGCCCGGGCGGCGTCTGTTCGTTCGTCTCCGTGGGATTGATCTCCGCGCGGAGACGAAGGACCAGTTATATAGTCCCTCCACCTTTGGTCCCGGTTTGTATTACAAACCGGGTCCAAAGGCCCCCCTTTGGTCCCGGTTTGTAATACAAACCGGGCCAAAAGGCCATTTTTGCTGCGGAACCGGGCCTAAAGGCCATTTTTGCTGCGGTTTTCGCTGCGCGCGCAAAAATGGCCTTTAGGCCCGGTTTGTATTACAAACCGGGACCAAAAGCCAATTTTTTTAAAAAATTTCATTCCCGCCTTATTTCAAATCAAAAAAAACACGTACTTGCCACCGCCATGCCACACGTGTCCACCGCCGCCGCCGCCATGTACTGGCCACCGCCGCCACCGCCGTGTACTGGCCACCGCCGTGTACTGGCCACCGCCACCGCCGCCGCCGCCATGTACTGGCCACCGCCACCGCCGTGTATCGGCCACCGCCGCCACCGCCACTGCGTGTATCGGCCACCGCCGCCACCGCCACCGCCGTGTAGCTGGCCACCGCCACCGCCGCCACCGCCGTGTACTGGCCACCACCGCCACCGCCACCGCCGTGTATCGGCCACCACCGTCACCGCCATGTACGGCCACCGCCGCCGTGCCACACGTGTCCCTTCCCCGTGCCACGTGTCCCTCCGCCGTGCCACACGTGTCGCTTACCCGTCGACGCCGTCGTGCGACGTGTAGCCACCGCTTCCACGTGCCTCGCCCTGCCGACGCCGGCGTGTGACGTGTGTAGCCGTGGCTTACACGTGCCATGCCCCGCGTGCGCTATATAGAGCGACGAGTGCGGGCGCAACCACACGTCGCCAACACTTCCGCTCATTCATCTCCAGGATGCCTCCACGTCGTCGAGGGGCGTCCGGTTTCCGTGGCGTTCGAGTGCGTCCGAGCGGTAGGTTCACCGCCGAGATACGCGCCGGTGGCTTCCGCCTCACCCTCGGCACGTACAACACGCCGGAGCTGGCGGCGCGCGCTTACGACGCGGCGGTGTGGCACTTTCGGCGGCCAGGGCGAGACATGAACTTCCCGGATGTTGAATCGCTAGAGGAGGCGGAGTTCCTCGCGCCGCCGCCGTGCCTCGTCGACGACGAGGACCGCCGCCGGCACCGCCGAGTGCAGCGCAGGATCGCCATCGCCGAGCGCGACGAGCAGTTGATGCGCCAGTGGAGGGCGCAGTTCCCCAACGATGCCGACAACACCGACGCATTCTTTGCTAACCTTAGGGCACAACGCAGGTCCGACAGGCGCCACCGTCGGGCCGTCGCCGCCTTCGAGCTCGAGAACCCGAATACAACTTGGACCGAAAACGACCCTCGGTGGGAGGACATTTGGACGGAGACAACCTCCGACGACGAGTAGAGACTAGACTAGTAATTTATCTATTTTATTGTAATTTCAATAAAGTCGTTGTCGGTTCTATTAGTTTAAATTTAGTTTAAATTTAGTTTATAAAGTCGATGCCGGTTGGTTTTGTTCAATAAAGTGGTTGACACGAAATTTATTACGATTGAACTGAAATTAAAGTACAGAGCTCCTCGGAGAAAAGTTTCCCGCCACATACATGGAATTAAAGTACAGAGCTATAGTCATTCAGTCATACTCGTGCCTAGCCCTATAGTACTCGCCACTGTAGTCGTCGTAGTCGCCGTCATCATCGTCGCTGGCATCGGGGTCGCGGTAGTCGAACCTCGACGGGAGAGCACGCGTGGGCTGGGACTGAGGGTAGCGCAGGCGGGGGCCACGGTAGGCCATGACGCCCTGGAGAGTCTGGCCGCACCACCACAGCCGACGGCCGGCCTCCTTGAAGTCCGAAGGAGGCGGGCCGCCCTCCTCGTGCCTGGCAAGCGCCCTCTCACGCCGATTGATGAAGAAGCTTTCCCAAGTCGGGAAGTAGTCGGGATGCCACCGGGGATTCCTCCGCTGCTCCGGCGTGAGCTCGAAGTAGTAGTGGTTCGTGATGGCCATCTCGCGCGCCACACCTAGAGGGACGAGGAGGGACCGGTACGCCTCCGACGCTCAGCAACCAGCCGGTCGGGACACGGTAGCCCGGCGGGCAGGGGTAGTTCGACGCGCAAAGCGCCTCCGCCTCCCGGAGGGTTAGATATACGATGGAAGCCATGGGACATAGTGATGAGGTTTGCAGATATGAGTCTAGATGTGATATGTAAATGGAGGCCAAGCCTACATATATATATAGTGAAAAAATTGGCGGGAGGACAGAGGCGGGAAGCAGTGGAAAGCGCGGGAAGAAAAATAGGCGGGAACGCAGTGGAAAGCGCGGGAAGAAAAATAGGCGGGAAGCAGTGGAAAGCGCGGGAAGAAAAATAGGCGGGAACGCAGTGGCACCGAAAACATTAGTCCCGGCTGGTGGGTACAACCGGGAGTAAAGATCAATTTTTTGTCATATCTAACAAAAGTGTCGGTGGGATAAAGACGTGTGGGTAACCTTTAGTCCCGGCTGGTGGGTACAACCGGGACGAAAGATCATTTTTTGTCATATCTAACAAAACTGTCGGTGGGATAAAGACGTGTGGGTAACCTTTAGTCCCGGCTGGTGGGTACAACCGGGACGAAAGATCCTTTTTTTGTCATCTAACAAAACTATCGGTGGGATAAGGACGTGTGGGTAACCTTTAGTCCCGGCTGGTGGGTACAACCGGGACTAAAGATGTCGGCAGGATAAGAACGCATGGGTGGACGCACTGCTCGATGAGATAAAGCATGTAGCGCACGACGCCCTGTCGAGTAGAAGCGGTGTTGTGCCTATAAAAGAAGCATCGATACGGCTTGCCAAGCAGATCAACAAGCCAAGCAGAGATTCATTCCCATGTATTGGAAAATCTCCCGTGGCACAGCTTCTCGAAGATGTTGTTGGTGCACACGCCCTACGGCATCTTCGGAAGCTGCGCCTCGAATTTTTCTCCGCAAGCCCCCGAACGACTACATCTCCTCTAATAGTGTTAGGGAAAGGGTTGGGAAATCTCCCGTGGCGCAGTTTCTCGAAGATGTTGTTGGTGCACATGCCCTACGGCATCTTCGGAAACTGCGCCTCGGAATTTTTCCCCGCAAGCCCGTGAACGACTACATCTCCTCTAACAGTGTTGGGGAAAGGGTTGGGAAATCTCCCGTGGCGCAACTTCTCGAAGATGTCGTTGGTGCACACGCCCTACGGCATCTTCGGAAGTTTCTCCTCGGAATTTTTTCCTGCAAGCCCCTGAACGACTACATCTCCTCTAATAGTGTTGGGGAAAGGGTTGGGAAATCTCCCGTGGCGCAGTTTCTCGAAGATGTTGTTGGTGCACATGCCCTACGACATCTTCGGAAGCTGCGCCTCGGAATTTTTCCCTGCAAACCCGCGAACGACTACATCTCCTATATATATATGGTACAAAAAGCCAACCGTGCACATCTCCACTTTTCATATCTTACATACAGTTAAATGATTACACAAAAATAAATGGGAAATTGATTGCCATGTTGAGATACTCATTTGTGCCATGGAGCATCTTCATCATTTAATCTTCTTCGGCCTTAACCATGGAGCATCTTCATCATTTAACTTGATGCTTGGATCAATGTTCACTCGAAGGGTGGAATTTCATCAAACTTATTATAATCTTCTGACATGTATGTCTTGTCCTCCACTCCCACGATGTTTCTTTTTCTAGAAAGAACTATGTGGCGCTTTGGCTCATCGTTTGATGTATTTGTTTCCTTATGTTTCCTTTTTCTTGGTTTGCTAGACATATCCTTCACATAGAAAACCTGGGCCACATCCTTGGCTAGGACGAATGGTTCGTCTCTATACCCAAGATTGTTGAGATCCACTCGTTGTCATTCCATACAACTTGTCTACCCGAACCCCGCCTCCTGTTTTGTTGACCCATTTGCACCTAAACAAAGGGACCTTAAAAGAAGGTCCATACTCAAGTTCCCGAGATATCCTCTATGTAACCATAATATGTGTCATTTGGGCCTTCATTCATTATTGCATCAAAGCGGACACCACTGTTTTGGTTGGTGCTCTTTTTATCTTGGGCGATCGTGTAAAATGTATTCCCATTTATCTCGTACCCTTGGAAAGTCACTACAGTCGAAGATGGTGTCTGGGCCAGCAAGTACAGCTGATCTTCAATATCTTCGTTATTCAAGAGATGTTTTTGCAACCAACCGCCGAAAGTCGACATGTGTTCACGTCTAATCCAATCGTTCGATTGCCCCGGGTTCTGGGAGCGTAGAAAGTTCTTGTGCTCACCGATATACGGAGCCACCATGGTGGAACTTTGTAGAACTGTGTAGTGTGCTTGAGTCAAAGAAATCCTGTCCCTACATATCATTGATTTCCTTCCTAGCGTGCCTTTTCCACTTAGTCTCCCTTCATGCCGCGATTCAGGAACACCAATCGGCTTAAGGTCGGGAATAAAGTCAACACGGAATTCAATGACCTCCTCTGTTCCATAGCCCTTGGAGATGCTTCCTTCGGCCTAGCACGGTTATGAACATATTTCTTCAAGACTCCCATGAACCTCTCGAAGGGGAACATATTGTGTAGAAACACAGGACCGAGAATGGAAATCTCATCGACCGGGTGAACGAGGAGATGTGTCATAATATTGAAGAAGGATGGTGGGAACACCAGCTCAAAACTAACGAGACATTGGACCACATCATTCTGCAACCTCGGTAGAATTTCTGGGTTTATTACCTTCTGAGAAATTGCATTGAGGAATGCACATAGCTTCACAATGGGGAGTCGAACATTTTCCGGTAGAAGCCCCCTCAATGCAATCGGAAGCAACTGTGTCATTATCACGTGACAGTCATGAGACTTCAGGTTCTGGAATGTTTTCTTCTCCATATTTATTATTCCCTTTATATTGGAGGAGAAGCCAGACGGGACCTTGATACTGCTAAGACATTCAAAAAATATTTCCTTCTCTGCTTTTGTAAGAGCGTAGCTGGATAAATGACGTCCTTTAACTCTCTCATGCAGATTTTTGGGGTCTTTCCAACGTTGCTGGTCCTCCCGTGCTTCGGTGTATCTTTTGTCTTCCCGTACACGCCCGTAAAGCCTAGCAGGTTCACGCAAAGATTCTTCGTCACGTGCATCACATCGATTGAAGAGCGGACTTCTAAGACTTTCCAATATTCTAGCTCCCAAAAAATAGATTTCTTCTTCCACATGGGCGCGTGTCCGGCAGCGTCATTCGGAACAGACCGTCCGCGAGGACCCTTTCCAAATATTACATCTAGATCCTTGACCATACCAAATATATCAACACCATCACGATGGGAGGCTTCCTCCGGTGATCAGCCTCACCGTCGTAATGCTTGCCTTTCTTTCTTACGGGATGGGTAATCCTAAGAAATCGACGATGCCCCGGTACACGACCTTCCGACCTTTTTCCAAACAATCACCTTCGAGCTCATGTAAACAGTGTGTGCATGCATTGTATCCCTTGTTTGACTGTCCCGAAATGTTACCAAGAGCAGGCCGGTCATTGATGGTTACGAAAAGCATCGCTCTTAGGTCAAATTCCTCCTGCTTGTGCTCGTCCCACACACGTACACCCGCTAGGGACCACAGCTGTAGAAGTTCTTCGACTAATGGCTTCGGTACACATCAATGTCGTTCCCGGGTTGCTTCGGGCCTTGTATGAGCACCGGCATCATAATAAACTTCCGCTTCATGCACAACCAAGGAGGAAGGTTATATATACAAAGAGTCACGAGCCAGGTGCTATGGCTGCAGCTTCTGCTCTCCAAAAGGATTCATGCCATCCGTACTTAGACCAAACCTTAAGTTCCTTGCATCCTCGTGCAAAGTTTGGGAACTCTCTATCGATTTTTCTCCATTGGGATCCATCAGCAGGGTGCCTCAACATCACGTCTTTCTTACGGTCTTCTTTGTGCCATCGCAACAACCTAGCGTGCTCTTTATTCCCGAACAAGCGTTTCAGCCGTGGTATTATATGAGCATACCACATAACCTTGGCAGGTACCCTCTTCTTGGGGCGCTCGCCCTCAACATCACCAGGGTCATCTCGTCCGATCTTATACCGCAATGCAGGTGCACACCGGACATGCATCCAAATTCTCGTACTCACCGCGGTAGAGGATGCGATCATTAATGCATGCATGTATCTTTTGCACATCTAATCCTAGAGGGCAGACAATCTTCTTCGCTTCGTACGCATCGGCGGGCAATTCGTTACCCCTTGGAAGCTTCCTCTTAATTATTGTCGAGCAACTTTCCAAATCCCGAGTCGGTGACACCGTTCTCCGCCTTCCATTGCAACAATTCCAGCGTGCTGCCTAGCTTTTTATGGCCATCTTCGCAAGTTGGGTATAACAATTTGTTGTGATCTTCTATCATCTTGTCGAAGGCCAACCTTTCCTTTTCAGTTTCACATTCTCTCCTTGCATCAGCAATGGCCCGACCAAGATCATCATCAGCAGGCTCATCTGGTGCCTCTTGATCTTCTACTTCATTGTCTTCATTGCCTTCTGCAGTATCATCGTATTCAGGAAAATTGGGATAACCGTCATCATCCTCTTCCTCTTCTTCATTGTCTTCCATCATAACCCCTCTTTCTCCGTGCTTGGTCCAACAATAGTAACTGGGCATGAAACCGGATCGCGAAGGTGGCTGTGAATGAGACTCGAGTGAGCGTAATTTACGGTATTCTTGCAGTCCACACATGGACAATACATGAAGCCACCATGTTTGTTTGCCTTCGCCACGGCCATAAAATTATCCAGGCCCGCAGATGAACTCGTCAAACCGTCGGTCAATGTACATCCATTGCCGATTCATCCGCATGATATAATTAAGCTGATCAAAACCATTACGGAACATCACGATGTATATATACACATGCATTTTATCAATTGCGGATGAAAAGGATAAAGTTGTTAACCTCGATGAAGAAGAAAAAAGCAAGTTAAGTGTGGTTTGATTTGTGTAAACTCAAGTGGCAAATCCTCTTAAGCATTTCATCGAACACCTCTTGTGCATGTGAAGAAGAGAGGAGAGCAATACACCCCTCTTGTGAAGAAAGTGAAAAATGGCTAAGTGTGGCTCACACTTGGGCAGGGGCAAGGTTATATAGCCAGAGGCGGGCCTTTGGACCCGGGTTGTATTACAAACCGGGGCCAAAGGGGTCCCCCCGACCGACACGGCCTGCCGCGCCTGCGGTGGACCCTTTAGTCCCGGTTTGTAATACAAACCGGGTCCAAAGGCCACTACCGGACAAGCTCCAGCGGGTGGGGTCGTCCTGGGCAGAAACGAACCGGGACCAATGCCACCATTGGACCCGGTTTGGTTCAGCACTGGATCATTTACTTGGGACCAAAGGCCTCTTCTCCACTAGTGACCATAGACTCGACTTGATGCTGATCTGAAAGTATATCATCCAGCATTCCAGACTATACACATAGCTGAACAAATATCAAGTTATCTAGTCTAAAGTTCAGTGCTCATTGTAAAGCCGTGCACCGGCGCATGTATACTGCATACAGACATTCACTCGAGCCAGGAGTCTGCAATTTTTTTGCGACGGCGACGCTATATTACGCCTGATTCGCCTTTGTCCTGGTGTATTATCGACACGCCACTGTCAGACTTGCGTAGATGAGGACACACATCCAGTCATCAAGATAAGTACATCACCCGCAAACACACACAAAAAATGGCCATCAGGATAGGAGAAAACATCATACAGGGTGTAAAGATGGAACTGGATGTCGCATTATTATGCTGATTCCATGAGGCCATGTGATGGCGACCCAATAAACCTACAGCGACGAGTTTTTCCGTGTCAGAAACGAACTGAAGCGACAGATGTAGCCAGTGCAAATCTGAGATGGATCTATCGCTGGCGATGTAGCCGGCCAGACGAGTGCATAGCTCCGTCTGGCCGGGGGAATGTATAGTGAACAATTAGCTTGTTGTAGATCATAAAGAATTAATATGAACAAAATGCTACGACCGAAGCAAGTAAATAATATCCTAGAAACAAGCAATGCAGAAGCTTGAAGTTACCATATGTACGTGAGTTATGTATTTTGTTTGCACCTAAGATAGATAACCGTACATTATAGACGTTATCAATATATATATATATATATATGCATGCTCTAGAGCTTTGCACAATTGCACCGATACATTTAAGGGTACCAAAAAATGCATGTGAAAATGTATGAATGAACTAAAAAATGTCTAAAAATCACAAATTAATACATGCATACGGGTTGTTTTTGTCTCGTTTATCATCTCTCTTTTTTTGAACATAATTGAAAAAATGCAAATATTATCATGCTAACTTTCACCGTGAACTAGTTTTAGTTATCATGCTAACTTTCACCGTGAACTAGTTTTATAAGTTTACATATATTTATAATCTCAAACACAAGTTTTCTTTAAGAAGAAATTATCATGCTAACTTTCACCGTGAACTAGTTTTAGTTATAAATATATGTAAACTTATAAATGCAAATATTATATGAATTAATGTTGCATATTACCACTAGGAGTATAACCATGAGGTAAAGGGTAGGAGGCCGATAGGTGACACATAATTAAGATCATATGTCAACAAAATGAGTCATAAAAATGTAAAAAAATATTGGTATGAAAATATTGGTGTTAAGAAAACAATTTTAAGTGTGAGGAACAACTAAGTTAGAGTGTAATATATTAGATTGTGTGACTGCGATTAGCAACAAGGTCATTCGAAATGCAAATGTAAAATCTTATGGTCGTTTGCCGGACTTACTAGCATTTGTGTTTGATTCACAATCGGGGTCCAATTTCCAAAATCGGGGCTCTATTAGGTGTCTCTGGCCAAAATCGGGGCTCTATTAGGTGTCTCTTGTGGAAAGTTGACCACGCCAGCTTAATTTGTTTTGTCCATACTAAAGACAATCAATACATTTAGATAGAGGTGTTTCATAACTTTTGATAAAGAAAACATCATATTATTTTATGTCCTCGTAGCACATCTCGCTCAGTTTTTCTTTCATAGTCAAAAGTGAATTCATCTAGGTCTTCTATATGAGATCCATATATAATTCGTCCATTTGTACATGAAAGATTAAAAGTGCATGAAGCCTCCATGTGTGGCTTTGGTAATTAGTAGAAATCTATATGGACTAGTGTTTTCATTGAGTTATACTTGAAAGGTTTTCTATAGTCAATGCGTCAGACCGTCCACGTGTTGGATTCAAGAAGGTGAAAGAAGATTGAGTTCCTTTTTGGAACTTAAAGGAATTAAGCCATGCTATAGCTTTTGAGTTACACCATGGAGGGTTGAGATTTGAGAAGATGAACACAAGAGAAGACTTCAAGATATGGATCTAAGTCAAGGTCATGATGGACTCATGTGTGAACCATGCTTGACCATTGCTTGGAGCATGTACTTAAGTGAAGAATTCACTTTGTGTCTCAAGAAATTGCCATAGAGTATGAATAATGTAAAGTGATAACCAAGGTGATATTCAAGGTGTGATACAAATAATTGTCATGAGAGAATAGAGCCTATAGTGATTATCTCCCGAGGAAGAAGATTGAGCGAGCAGTCATTCTAGTCTAGCTTCAAGACAACATCATAATGGAGAGAGAGAGAGAGTGTGTGTGTGTGTGTGTGTGAGAGGTTTATCAAGACAAAGTGCAAGTTCAAAATGAGAATCCTGAATTCATAGGCTTGAAGATTGTTGTCCCTTTTATGATAATCACTAGTAGAAAAAGAGGCTTTGGTTTTTGGCTCCAAAAAGCATTAGCACCGGTTGTGCTATGAACCCAGACTAAAGGTTGCATTTGCACCGGTTTGAGAGGCCAGAGTTTTAGCACCGATTCGTGCGGGACCTTTAGTACCGGTTCTTGTCACGAATCGGTGCTAAAGGGTTGGCGTCAGCAGTGAACCCTTTAGCACCGGTTTGTGACACGAACGGGTACTAAAGGGTAGATCTTTAGTACCAGTTCGTGTCACGAATCGGTACTAAAGGGTTTCCTGCTCCCCACGCACCTCCACCCCCTGGATCGGCTTTTTTAGCTCTGCAAAATATAAAAGAAAATGATAGAAAATTTGAAAAATAAAATCTTTTGAGATTCATATATTTTACACAACCTACTATTAAAGAAAATTAAAAAAAAATGAATTTCAATTTTTTTGCATAAAAAGTTTAGAAAAAGGTAAAATGGCATTAACTTTTGCATACGACGGAAAAAAGCTTATAGTATATCAAAATGATCGTGAGGAAAAGTTACATCCGAATTCACCCAGCTAGCCAATTTTTAGATTCTCAATATTCCAAATGAAAATATGAAAGTAGGAAGATTTTAATTTTTCTAGAAATTTAAGATTTTATATTTTTTTCTATTTTTTAAAATTAAAATTAATAATTGCATCCGGCATAAAGATTACTATTACTTTAGCAAATTTTTAGATTTTCAAATTTTCAAGTTTTACGTTTGGAAAAAATACAAATTAAAAAGTTAAAGTTTATTTATTTATTCAATATTATTATTACATCATTACTTTTGTTTATTAAAAGAATATTTGAAATTCAAATAATAAAGAAATACGACATCGACCAACATGTTAATAGGATTGATATGATACTAGTATCACATACATGCGCGCGAAGCACTTGGAAACGGGACGGAAAGGAATTCGGAAGTTAAGCGTGCTAGTGCTGGAGTAGTGAGAGGATAGGTGACCGTGCAGGAAGTTTGACCACGAGTAAGTAATTTGACTAGAGATAAGTGAAGTTAGAGACTAATAACTAAATATATTAGAAATTCTGAAAAAAAAATGAAAAAATGAGGGAGTGAAAAATAATTCGAAAAAAAATTCTCTACCGTGGCACGAACCGGTACCAAAGGTTTCCAGCCCCGCGGGCTCCTTCGTGCCCACGTGGAGACACTTTTAATACCGATTCGTAAGTACAAAAGGGGATTTTAGTCCCGATTAATTGGTACCGGTTCTCAAACCAGTACCAAAGACCCTCTAGAACCGGTACCAAAGGCCGTTTTTCTACTAGTGAATAGACATGTGAAGCTATGTGAAGAGAGACCTGTCAACTTGAGGCAGAGCATGATCATTATCATCTAGCTAGAGTGGAGTGCACAATGAAAAGGTGTGACACTGATAGGTTATCCATTTTATCTCATGGTGATTTTTTGGAGACCCGATTATAGGCTCGAGAGCCGTACTATCAAAGGGGGCTATCAAGTATCATAATCACATCATTCCTAGAGAGCTCAAACATTTGCATTTATACCATTATCTTCCTCGATTTTTTTACTTTCATTTTTCCAATGTGAGGTTTTAGAGCATCTCGAGTCACGTCCCCCAAACCGCGTCTGACAAAATGCGTTTGCAACGTGCTGCCGTGTTGGGGGGGGGGGGGGCTTTCGTTCCCACCCGATTCCCCCCAAAGGCCACCCAAAACAGAATTCACAACAAAAATAAGTAAAAATCATCGCTATTCAAAAGTAATTGATCACGCCATAGTCGTCGCGATCAAAGTATCCTCAATAGTCGACGGGATCAACATTACAAACCGGGGTGTAGATTAAACATAACTAGAAGAATGGGTTTGTCGACGCCGAAGGCGCCTCTTGAGTCAACGTTGGCTCGTCCAACACGACGACCTCGTCCTGCTCTATCGCGATGCCAATGTTGTCGCCGGTGTACTTGCCAATGCCAACGCAGGTGTATTGGCTGATGCCGCCGTTGCCTCAGGAGCTGGAGTTGATGCCGATGTCGTGTCAACATTTTTCGGCGGCGGTTTATGAGTAGCGGCGGCTGTCTGAGTGGGAGCGATCAGCGACAGGTGGGAGAATGAAAGAAGCGGCGGGAGGGGCAAATGAATACACCCATTGGGGCAAGAAGTGAGTAGTCGCGGCGGGAGGGAGGGAAGTGATGCGAGAAATGGAATTTCTTTGTGTGGATGACACGGCTCGCTTTCCACTTGCAGCCCCGCTTTCAGTTCCGTCCGGTGCACCCGCAACATCCCTTGTGTAGCAGAGAGGGCCTCGGGGCATCGTACATCATATTGGGCCGCACCGGATCGAAAAGGACTTTGGGTCGCGCGGTCAGAGGCGATCAAACGTCTGACACATCTCAAATCTCTCTGGGAAACGGTTTGTGGATGCGACTGGAGATGCTCTTAGAGCTTGTAATTACTATCTCCAAGATAACAAAAAACGGATTCATATGAAAAACCTGTTGAATTTATCCTCCTTTGTTGGTGTTTTCTTTTTGTTTCAAAATCAAGAGCTTGTTGTTAACTTTAAAACAAACCAAATTTCATTGAAAAAAGTTCATGCTCCTTTTTTTTACAACCAAGTTGATGCTCCTTATGAAAAATGTGAATTGTTTCTTAAAAAAATAGTCAGACCTCACTATTTTTGTAACCGCCAAACTCTTTGGTGGTGCGGTTAGACAATAAACTTGGTACCACTACTGTCACATTGGCGGGATCATAGCTAGTTTTATCTCAGTGGCAAGGCAAGCGAGTGCGTAACCAATTCATCCGGGTTCGAATCTCCATCTCATGATAATTTTGTAGGGAGGGGCAAACTTTATCCTAGAGTCCATGCGCTGGAAGAGTCTCATCCTAGCAGCCAAGAGAGGGATCATTCCCCCGTTGGTCAACGTTTATGGCTAACGCTACCGATCAGGAGATATCATGTGTTGTAAACATGTGAACGCTTGGTACATGGGACTGAAAACGAAATTTGTAGGTTCTAATTCGTTGGCTGGCGCGTAAACTGAAACTGAATTTCGAAATTTTGCAAATTCAACGAAGAGCACGAGTTCGATCATAGATAATTTACACACATAACAGCAATCCAAAAGCTGCGATTACATAAATAGCTACGGAGGATCGCGGCCACGACCTAGACCAAAATCGAGCTACCTCGTCGGCGGGAGCTTCGGGGCGCGACGGCTCCGGGGCGGCGATGACCTCAATTCTCAGAGAGGTCGATGAGGTCCGCCGGCTCGAGCTTCACCACACGCGTGAGCCCCCTCTCCCTGGCCACGCGTGCTTCGACGAGCGCGACATCACCCCCGCCTGCTCGCGGATGATCTCCGCCTCGCGCGCGAGCTTGAACTAGCGCAGCATCATCTCGAATGCCATGCGCTCCTCGTCGGATTCCTTGGCATAGTCTACGTCGATGACGACGCTCGCCCACGGGGGTGACGGCGTGTTCCACTCATCGGAGGAGTGGGGAGATGGAGGAGCGGGTCCACGCGAGGAACCCTCCCTGTAGGCGATGACGACGCCCGGAGGCAGGAGCCACGCCGTGCGGTGCGGCATCGACCTCGAGGAGCGCCACCAAGACGGCGCGTAGGCTCGGAGAGATGGCGGCAACGAAAGGTCGCAGTTCGTCCATTTGTATGCCGCCCTCTTCTTCGCCACCTCCGAGCACTTGCGCTTGCGCTCCACCTCCGCATCGGCGTGGTCGTCGCATCGGTGTGTGTGTGGGGGATGGGGCGGTCATCGTTGCCCCGCTTCCGCATCGGCCTCCCCCAACCTTGAAACTGTCGCAACGGCTTGCCATGGCACGGATTTGGTGTTCCTCTGCCACTAATTGCTCGCCGGTCTTTTGGTGCGGGTTGTGGCGAAGAGGCGGAGCTAGGGTTCGGTGGGGTACGAAATGCGGGTTTCGAACCGTGTCCTCCTCTCCGATCGGTATTTGTACCGACCGATTTCACAGGCCACCATAAACATTTTCATGGGGCGGCGTAGAGTACAAGCTCCGTTAGCTTGAGCAGCCGCTCGCGAAATTGAATACTCGATGGAAGTTTACGGTTTTGTCATGTTTATAGGGTACGTTAGAGTGGAACTTTATGAAGAGTTTGGAGGTATGAAGATGGGTTAGACTAGTTATAGTGGGGACTGACTACTCTATGTTAGAGTATCTCTAGTCCCCCCATACGGCGTCTGGCAAAGGCGAGTGGCTGTATAGGGGGTGAGGCGAAACGAGAATTTCTATGTGGGCGGTTTTCCCAGTCGTGCCCCCTAACCCCACCCCAATTTGGCGTGAATGTAGAAAATAGATACATATATATGGTGCGAACTCTGTTCACGCCGACTCGGTGATCATGACGCAGTTCATACATAGGAACATGAAATTAAAACAGGAACAAAAAACTAGTTAAAGGCCGAGGCGCCTGTAGAAGATGATGTAGCCTTGGCGGAGATCTCGTTCTTGGGCTCCACCTTTGGCGGCGGCACAGCGGAGGTGCAGCCTTGGTCGGGGTCGCCAGGCGGCGCGGTGGAGAGTCCTCCACGTCGACGACGATGCCGAGGCGGCGCGCGCTCCACCGCCTCCTTCTTCGGCTCGGATCTCGACCATGCCTCCGCGAAGTCGTCCGAGGCCGACAACACATCGTTGAACGACACAAGAATCGTCTCCCGCTGGCCCGTGAAATCCTTCGGGTCATCAGTGGCGGCGAAACGGAGCTGCCGCGCCCGTTACTTAGGCGGATGCATCAATGCCTCCTCCACCTCTGCTTTCGGCTTCTTGAGCCTAGAGGTGGAGTCGTCGTCGACCTCCCTTTTGGGGCGGCGGGTCCCGAACAACTGCGGGCCGCTGATGCGGAGGCCCTCAACGAGGACCTCGAAAACGACGAGGAGGAGGAGGACCCTTGAAGCCATCCTCCGAGGCGCCCACCGCTGTTGGAGCGACGGGAACTCCAGTGGCGGCTCGTTGTCATCCACAATGTGCTCGAGGATGGCGGCTGATACGTCCCCGACGTATCGATAATTTCTTATGTTCTATGCCATATTATTGATGATACCTACATGTTTTATGCACACTTTATGTCATATCCGTGCATTTCCTAGAACTAACCTATTAACAAGATGCCGAAGTGCCAGTTTCTGTTTTCTGCTGTTTTTGGTTTCAGAAATCCTAGTAACGAAATATTCTCGGAATTGGACGAAACGAAGACCCAGGTGCCTATTTCGCCACGAACCTTCCAGAAGACCGAAGAGCATACGAAGTGGTGCCACGAGGTGGCCAAACCACATGGCGGCGCGGCCAAGGGGGGGCCCGCGCCGCCCTGTGGTGTGGGCCCTCGTCGGGCCCCCGACTCTGCCCTTCCGCCTACTTAAAGCCTTCGTCGCGAAACCCCCGAGGCGAAAAACCACGATACGGAAAACCTTGCGAGACGCCGCCGCCGCCGATCCCATCTCGGGGGATTCGGAGATCTCCTCCGGTACCCTGCCGGAGAGGGGATTCATCTCCCGGAGGACTCTACACCGCCATGGTCGCCTCCGGAGTGATGAGTGAGTAGTTCACCCCTGGACTATGGGTCCATAGCAGTATCTAGATGGTTGTCTTCTCCTCATTGTGCTTCATTGTTGGATCTTGTGAGCTGCCTAACATGATCAAGATCATCTATCCGTAATTCTATATGTTGTGTTTGTCGGGATCCGATGGATAGAGAATACCATGTCATGTTAATTATCAAGTTATTACATATGTGTTGTTTATGATCTTGCATGCTCTCTCGTTACTAGTAGAGGCTCTGGCCAAGTTTTTGCTTTTAACTCCAAGAGGGAGTATTTATGCTCGATAGTGGGTTCATGCCTGCATTGACACTCGGGACAGTGACAGAAAGTTCTAAGGTTGTGTTGTGCTTGTTGCCACTAGGGATAAAACATTGGCGCTATGTCCGAGGATGTAGTTGTTGATTACATTACGCACCATACTTACTGCAATTGTCCGTTGCTTTGCAACTTAATACTGGAAGGGGTTCGGACGATAACTTCGAAGGTGGACTTTTTAGGCATAGATGCGGTTGGATGGCGGTCTATGTACTTTGTCGTAATGCCCAATTAAATCTCACTATACTTATCATGCCATGTATGTGCATTGTTATGCCCTCTCTATTTGTCAATTGCCCGATCGTAATTTGTTCACCCAACATGATTTTATCTTATGGGAGAGACACCTCTAGTGAGCTCGTGGACCCCGGTCCATTCTTTAATACTTGAAATACAAATCTGCTGCAATACTTGTTTTTACTATTTTCTCTCGCAAACAATCATCTTCCACACAATACGGTTAATCCTTTGTTACAGCAAGCCGGTGAGATTGACAACCTCACCGTTTCGTTGGGGCAAAGTACTTTGGTTGTGTTGTGCGGGTTCCACGTTGGCGCCGGAATCCCCGGTGTTGCGCCGCACTACATCCCGCCGCCATCAACCTTCAACGTGCTTCTTGGCTCCTCCTGGTTCGATAAACCTTGGTTTCTTTTACGAGGGAAAACTTGCTGCTGTGCGCATCATACCTTCCTCTTGGGGTTGCCCAACGAACGTGTGAAATACACGCCATCAAGCATATTTTCACGGCGCCGTTGCCGGGGAGATCAAGACACGCTGCAAGGGAGTCTCCACTTCTCAATCTCTTTACTTTGTTTTTGTCTTGCTTTATTTTATTTACTACTTTGTTTGCTGCACTTATATCAAAACACAAAAAAATTAGTTGCTAGTTTTACTTTATTTGCTATCTTGTTTGCTATATTAAAAACACAAAAAAAAATTAGTTTACTTGCATTTACTTTATCTAGTTTGCTTTATTTACTGTCTTGCACTCTATATTAAAAATACAAAAAAAATTAGTTACTCTTGTTACCATGTCTAGCTCTGAACTTGTTACTTCTTCACCTGAAGAATTAGTCTTCACTTTTAAGCAAGGGGATGAGGAGAGTTTTAAGGATGCTTGGTCTAGAATTTTTACTTCTTATCGTAAAGCTGAACCTCAAATGACTCTAAGTTTGCTCCTTAGTAATTTTTATTTTGGTCTTATGGTTCGCTATAGATATGCTTTGGATACTTTAGTGGGAGGAGATTTCCTTCATTGCAATGGGGATCAAGCTTTTAATGCCATAAAGAAGTTGGTTGCATCACATGATTCGGCTAATAACTTCGATTCAGCCCTCACTAGCATATATAGTAGATTAAACAATCTCGAGATAAGTACATCTCGCTTGGATGATAACTATTGCCACGTTCGTAATCGTCTTGAACAAGTTTTAGTGAACTCCAAACTTTCATTGTGGGATCCTACTGTTAAAATTGTTATCGGTGATCGAACTCTTCATGTCTACTGTGATATTATGTATGAATTTTTCCTTATGCCTGAAAGCATTTATAAATCTTTGAAACTTTGGGGAGTCGATGAAGGAGGAGAAGAAATAACTCTCATTGATAACTCTATTATAATTCCTAAGGGAATAGCCGCAGGTGTGCATACAACCATTCTTGGAAGAACAATATCCAATGATTATCTTGTTATTGGAACAGGAAAAATCATACTCGGGAGATCCCTGTTGAAACTATTGGGAGCGATCATTGATGTGGGAGAAGGCACTCTGAAATTCACCTCTATACCAGGGGGAAATCATATATTTCCTAAACCAAAGGGAAAGAAAAACAATAAGAAAGGTAAGGGTAAAGCCCAAGATAAGTTTGACACACCATCTCTTGATGTTACTTGATATACACTTTCTGCGCCTAGCTGAAAGGCGTTAAAGAAAAGCGCTTATGGGAGACAACCCATGTTTTTACTACAGTATTTTTGTTTTATATTTGAGTCTTGGAAGTTGTTTACTACTGTAGCAACCTCTACTTATCTTAGTTTTGAGTTTTGTTGTGCCAAGTAAAGTCTTTGATAGTAAAGTAAGTACTAGATTTGGATTACTGCGCAGTTCCGGATTTCTTTGCTGTCACGAATCTGGGTCTATCTCCACGTAGGTAGCTCAGAAAATTAAACCAATTTACGAGCATGATCCTCAGATATGTACGCAACTTTCACTCAATTTGAGCATTTTCGTTTGAGCAAGTCTGGTGGCCTAATAAAATCCATCTTTACGGATCTGTTCCGTTTTGACAGATTCTGTCTTTTATTTCGCATTGCCTCTTTTGCTATGTTGGATGAATTTCTTTGATCCATTAATGTCCAGTAGCTTTATGCAATGTCCAGAAGTGTTAAGAATGATTGTGTCACCTCTGAACATGTGAATTTTTATTATGCACTAACCCTCTAATGAGTTGTTTCGAGTTTGGTGTGGAGGAAGTTTTCAAGGATCAAGAGAGGAGTATGATGCAATATGATCAAGGAGAGTGAAAGCTCTAAGCTTGGGGATGCCCCGGTGGTTCACCCCTGCATATTATAAGAAGACTCAAGCGTCTAAGCTTGGGGATGCCCAAGGCATCCCCTTCTTCATCGACAACATTATCGGGTTCCTCCCCGAAACTATATTTTTATTCCGTCACATCTTATGTACTTTGATTGGAGCGTCAGTTTGTTTTTGTTTTTGTTTTGTTTGAATAAAATGGATCCTAGCATTCACTTTGTGGGAGAGAGACACGCTCCGCTGTAGCATATGGACAAGTATGTCCTTAGGCTCTACTCATAGTATTCATGGCGAAGTTTCATCTTCGTTAAATTGTTATATGGTTGGAATTGGAAAATACTACATGTAGTAATTCTAAAATGTCTTGGATAATTTGATACTTGGCAATTGTTGTGCTCATGTTTAAGCTCTTGCATCATATACTTTGCACCCATTAATGAAGAAATACTTAGAGCTTGCTAATTTGGTTTGCATATTTGGTTTCTCTAGAGTCTAGATAACATCTAGTATTGAGTTTTGAACAACAAGGAAGACGGTGTAGAGTCTTATAATGTTTACCATATGTCTTTTATGTGAGTTTTGCTGTACCGTTCATCCTTGTGTTTGTTTCAAATAACCTTGCTAGCCTAAACCTTGTATCGAGAGGGAATACTTCTCATGCATCCAAATACTTGAGCCAACCACTATGCCATTTATGTCCACCATACCTACCTACTACATGGTATTTCTCCGCCATTCCAAAGTAAATTGCTTGAGTGCTACCTTTAAAATTCCATCATTCACCTTTGCAATATATAGCTCATGGGACAAATAGCTTAAAAACTATTGTGGTATTGAATATGTACTTATGCATTTTATCTCTTATTAAGTTGCTTGTTGTGCGATAACCATGCTTCTGGGGACGCCATCAACTATTCTTTGTTGAATATCATGTGAGTTGCTATGCATGTTCGTCTTGTCTGAAGTAAGAGAGATCTACCACCTTTATGATTGGAGCATGCATATTGTTAGAGAAGAACTTTGGGCCGCTAACTAAAGCCATGATTCATGGTGGAAGTTTCAGTTTTGGACATATATCCTCAATCTCATATGAGAATAATAATTGTTGTCACATGCTTATGCATTAAAGAGGAGTCCATTATCTGTTTTCCATATTGTCCCGGTATGGATGTCTAAGTTGAGAATAATCAAAAGCGAGAAATCCAAAATGCGAGCTTTCTCCTTAGACCTTTGTACAGGCGGCATGGAGGTACCCCATTGTGACACTTGGTTAAAACATGTGCATTGCAAAGATCCGGTAGTCCAAGTTAATTAGGACAAGGTGCGGGCACTATTAGTATACTATGCATGAGGCTTGCAACTTGTAAGATATAATGTACATAACTCATATGCTTTACTACTACCGTTGACAAAATTGTTTCATGTTTTCAAAATAAAAGCTCTAGCACAAATATAGCAATCGATGCTTTCCTCTTTGAAGGACCTTTCTCTTTACTTTTATGTTGAGTCGAGTTCACCTATTTCTCTCCACCTCAAGAAGCAAACACTTGTGTGAACTATGCATTGATTCCTACATACTTGCATATTGTACTTGTTATATTACTCTATGTTGACAATTATCCATGAGATATACATGTTACAAGTTGAAAGCAACCGCTGAAACTTAATCTTCCTTTATGTTGCTTCAATACCTTTACTTTGATTTATTGCTTTATGAGTTAACTCTTATGCAAGACTTATTAATACTTGTCTTGAAGTACTATTCATGAAAAGTCTTTGCTTTATGATTCACTTGTTTACTCATGTCATTACCATTGTTTTGATCGCTGCATCCACTACATATGTTTACAAATAGTATGATCAAGGTTATGATGGCATATCACTTCAGAAATTATCTTTGTTATCGTTTTACCTGCTCGGGACGAGCGAGAACTAAGCTTGGGGATGCTTGATACGTCTCTGACGTATCGATAATTTCTTATGTTCTATGCCATATTATTGATGATACCTACATGTTTTATGCACACTTTATGTCATATCCGTGCATTTTCTGGAACTAACCTATTAACAAGATGCCGAAGTGTCAGTTCCTATTTTCTGCTATTTTTGGTTTCAGAAATCCTAGTACGAAATATTCTCGGAATTGGACGAAACGAAGACCCAGGTGCCTATTTCGCCACGAACCTTCCAGAAGACCGAAGAGCATACGAAGTGGGGCCACGAGGTGGCCAAACCACATGGCGGCGCGGCAAAGGGGGGGCCCGCGCCACCCTGTGGTGTGGGCCCCTCGTCAGGCCCCCGACTTTGCCCTTCCGCCTACTTAAAGCCTTCGTCGCGAAACCCCGAGGCGAAAAACCACGATACGGAAAACCTTATCGAGACGCCGCCGCCGCCGATCCCATCTCGGGGGATTTCGGAGATCTCCTCCGGCACCCTGCCGGAGAGGCGATTCATCTCCCGGAGGACTCTACACCGCCATGGTCGCCTCCGGAGTGATGAGTGAGTAGTTCACCCACGGACTATGGGTCCATAGCGGTAGCTAGATGGTTGTCTTCTCCTCATTGTGCTTCATTGTTGGATCTTGTGAGCTGCCTAACATGATCAAGATCATCTATCCGTAATTCTATATGTTGTGTTTGTCGGGATCCGATGGATAGAGAATACCATGTCATGTTAATTATCAAGTTATTACATATGTGTTGTTTATGATCTTGCATGCTCTCCGTTACTAGTAGAGGCTCTGGCCAAGTTTTTGCTTTTAACTCCAAGAGGGAGTATTTATGCTCGATAGTGGGTTCATGCCCGCATTGACACACGGGACGGTGACGTAAAGTTCTAAGGTTGTGTTGTGCTTGTTGCCACTAGGGATAAAACATTGGCGCTATGTCCGAGGATGTAGTTGTTGATTACATTACGCACCATACTTAATGCAATTGTCTGTTGCTTTGCAACTTAATACTAGAAGGGATTCGGACGATAACTCTGAAGGTGGACTTTTTAGGCATAGATGCGAGTTGGATGGCGGTCTATGTACTTTGTCGTAATGCCCAATTAAATCTCACTATACTTATCATGTCATGTATGTGCATTGTTATGCCCTCTCTATTTGTCAATTGCCCGACTGTAATTTGTTCACCCAACATGATTTTATCTTATGGGAGAGACACCTCTAGTGAACTCGTGGATCCCGGTCCATTCTTTAATACTCGAAATACAAATCTGCTCGCAATACTTGTTTTTACTATTTTCTCTGCAAACAATCATCTTCCATACAATACGGTTAATCCTTTGTTACAGACAAGCCGGTGAGATTGACAACCTCATTGTTTCGTTGGGGCAAAGTACTTTGGTTGTGTTGTGCAGGTTCCACGTTGGCGCCGGAATCCCTGGTGTTGCGCCGCACTACATCCCGCCGCCATCAACCTTCAACGTGCTTCTTGGCTCCTCCTGGTTCGATAAACCTTAGTTTCTTTCTGAGGGAAAACTTGCTGCTGTGCGCATCATACCTTCCTCTTGGGGTTGCCCAACGAACGTGTGAAATACACGCCATCAGCGGCGAGCGTGCTTTCGGGCGCGCCCTACCAGATCGGGCGCGCCAGGGAGTCCTTGTTCGGTGGCAGCGGGCCGTTCCCGTCGTAGTGGGACAACTCGAAGAGGCGGCGCTGGCGGAAGAAGGAGTCCCACGCGCCGAGGTTGTCTAGGTTCCACTGCGGCTCCGCCCGCTGCTCCAGCGTGAGGACGCAGTAGTAGTGTGTGATCATCGGCGCCTCGCACGCATTGCCGCATGGCTCCGACGGGATGGGGATCTCGCCCACACTCAGCCTCTAATCACTGAGAACACGCATGTCGAGCGGGGCCATGTGCCCCGCCTCGTACATCGCCCGGGCTTCCTCCTTGTAGAGGGTACGACGGCCGAAGCCGTTGGCAGCGGCACCGTCTCCCTCAAATCGCGCGGCCATGGATGGTTGTGGTGCTGCTTGGGTTTCTTGTGCGGTGGTGGGAGAGAAGTGACGAGATCTAGGGTTTTATGTGCGACGGAGTGGGTACAAATAGGCGGGGGAGGGGGCTATGTCGGGACGGGTGGCACGACATTTACACCGCCCATCGCCATTGAAGCGTCGGTAGCCTATTCGCTTCCCGCCGCTGCTGGGAAAGTTGCGGGCACGGGAGGCGAGGCTTTGACGCTGCGATGTGCCTCTGTCAGGCGGGTCCCACCGAAGACACCCATTCTGCCGGTGCCCCCGCTTTCCCTCCTTTGGGTTAGGAGTGGGCTGGGACGCCGGCAGCTAAAACGCCTTCTGCCCGCCCAAAAAGAACTTCAGGGCGCTCGGCTAAAATCAAGAAAGGTCGCCGGCACCCCCATAGCCATTCGGATGGATTGGTGGAGAAGTTGGGCGGCAGTGTGCCATGGTTGGACGAGGCCAAGGGGAGGAGAACGACACTAGACATAGAGGAATATGGGCCGTCATCGTTGCCCTGGAGACGGAGCACGTGAGAGAGAAGGGGGAAATTTCGGATAAAGGAGGAGCAATGCGGTATTAGAAATTTGTTGGGCTTGGCCCATTTGGGCAGGAGTAATGCGCGACAAAGGACGGTGGATCACGAAAGAGTTGACGTAGTGTGCAAGTGTAGACGATTGTTATACCATGTCACTAAAATATCTTGAAGTGTGTGATATTAGTACCTATGTTATTATCATTACGAGCAGTTTTAGATATGGCACAAAATATAAAAATAGATTAAAGTATTTTTTTTTTGATAAACTGTCGGAAAAAGAAGTTGGATTTGTCGAAATTGCCCAATATCATCGCAGCAAGCAAGCACCGCTAGCTTCAAGTTCAAGGTGAAGGTAGCCGCCACCGGGGTGGCTGGAAAGCGAGGGGCACCCACGTCTCCCTGACGTGGCAGCCCCAAACCACCACACACGTGCATCCCCATCCGCTGCTCCTGGGTGGACCCCGTCCATGCACCACCATTCGTCCCGGACGCCGCAGCACCCACCATCCCATACGCCCGTTCCACGGAGCCAAGCCACCCCACACCACGACAACAACGCACCGCGAGGTAGCTGACAGGTGGTCCGCCTTAATGGCACTGCGAGTGGTCACACGATCTACGTGTCTCCTGCCTGCAGCGGCGGACACCTCTCGCCGACCAACACATTTTTCCCATCGGTCTCGCGGTGGCGGTGCTACTACTTGGCAAGTAAGTAAGAAAAGTACGTAATAAAGCTGTTAGCATTAACTAATTAAAAATGCCGATTAATTAAGCTCGAGAAATTAACTTAGCGGGCGGCCCATGATAAAGCATAGGTGTCAGACCGGGGTAGTAGTAGTAGTACCCCGATAAATAAAAATACGCGTACGCCGTCCCCCTTGCGCTAGCGTCCCCGTCTCGCTCCAACTCACCGCGCCGCGCCCGTGATCCTGATCCGCCCCGCCGCCCTCGATCTCCACAGGTAACCCACCCCGATCGGCCGCGGCCGCAGCTCAGATTCGGCCCCCCTGCGCTCGATCGATCTGGGCGCTGATTCGATTGCGCGCGCGCGCGCGCGTGTGTGTCTGTGTGCTGTAGGGAGGGAGCGCGCGCGGAGGAGGCGGAGGGAGATGGCGGCGGAGGACGGGGCGAGGTCGCCCACCAGGATGCTGGCCGAGGGCCATCTGCGGGTCGCTACGGGCGGGGGCGCGCCGGCTGACGGCGGGATCGCCGTCCGCCACCTCCCACACCACCACCACACCGCTAAGAAAGGTGACTGTCCATCTCTATTGGCTATCCATGCTATGTACCCATCTATGCTTCCTATATAGAGCTGAATTATGTTAAGTTCTGAGAATCGGTCTGGGAATAAGGAGAGAGGCGACTATAGTCTATAGTCCTAGGCAGTGGGAGTGTTCAGCTTTGCTGGGAGCTGTGGCATCTAACTCTGGAGGGTGATTCGAGCGAAGGTGCGTACGAGATGCGGTAGATTTAGCTCTTCTTAGGCACGCATACCTCCAACTAGGAGATGTCCTGCCTGTTGCTATGCGTGCCTGATGGAGCAGCATGGCTTTCGGAACCACATGGTTATGGTTCGATCAGTGCGGGCGGGCGGAGTATCATCAGTGGGTCATAAGAGATAAGAGGACCGGGATCGAGCTTGCTCTGTTTAATACGGTACTGGCTCTACGTTGTAGTTTCAAAGTGGCGGGAGAAATAAACGCCGTTTGATTCTCCTTTGGTTGGATGTCTTGGGGTCCTCAACTCCTGATTTAGTACGGAGATCGACGGTTTTTGGTAATTCCAGGTTGTTTTTTTTCCTTGTTCGGAAGGATTTAAAAGTACACACCTAGGGTTTTGACTAAAGATTTGTCGTTAGGGGTCGCCCGCGGAGTTGAAGCGTCCGAAACATAGACAGCAACAATACACGGCGCTGAAAGGAGTTAAAAGATTTGTCGTTAAACATACAAACCTAGGGTTTTGACTAAAGATTTGTCGTTAGGGGGTCGCCAACAGAGTTGAAGCGTCCAAAACATAGACAGCGACAATACAAGTCGCAAAAGGAGTTAAAAGATTTGTCGTTAAAAATACAAAAATTAGGGTTTTGACTAAAGATTTGTCGTTAGGGGGTCGCCAACAGAGTTGAAGCGTCCAAAACATAGACAGCGACAATACACGGCGCCGCTTGTTCTTATTGGACTTCAGTGCTTGCTGCCTAGTTTGGTCATCCAATTGGTAGTGGATTTGTCGATTTCGATATGCTTCTCTGAGTATTGTCATTGCGTTCCATGGTTGGTTGGTAGTATGGCTACATGTTTGGATGGTTATGAGCTTGCACTTGCAAATCCTAAAAGAAGTTTGTGACGGTTTCTGTTAGTTTTCGGTGCGTCGGCGTGCAACATTCTTGTGGATTCGACAAAAAAAGGATTTGTCGGTTTATGTTGGACTTCTTTAGTTGCTGCCTAGTTTGTTTATGCAATTGGTAGCGGATTTGTCGATTTCGATATGTTGCTCTGAGTATTGTCTTTGTGTTTCATGTTGTTCTAGGTGGTTCTTTCTTGTCCTTCAAACCTAGGATTTCAATTCAGGATACGTCATTAGGGGTCACCGACAAAGCTGAAACGTCCAAAACGTAGACATCAACTATACTGGCGCCACTTGTTTATATTGGACTACAGTGTTTGCTGCCCAGTTTGGTCATACAATTGGTAGCGCATTTTTCGGTTTCAATATGTTCCTCCCAGTATTGTCATTGCGTTCCATGGCTGTTCGGTAGTATGATTACGTGTTTGGAGGGTTATGAGCTTGCGATTACAAATCCTGTAAGAAGTCCACGGACAGTTTCTGGTGGTTTTTGGTTGCCTGTTCTTGACCAAAAGGCTCTAATTCTTGTGTGTGCAAATTCCTCATGACTTCAACAGAAAAATATTTGTCAGTTTCGACACAATCCAGTGCCATTAATGCCCTTTGTTTCCATTATTGATTCATAATTCTGGCTATGTGCTTTTAAGCTTGTGCTTATTGCTGATCAAAGCATAATCTCCAATTAAGGGATCTGATTGCTATTTTCCATAAATGTCAACTGCCGTATATTGGGAAGCTCAAGCTAGACCATCCCTACTTTGTAGAGTTATGGATGTTGTGCATAATCTGAACCCTTAGATCCCAGAAGGTACCTATTAGAGTGTGTGCAAATGCAGTATGTTTGGCCTGTTCCTCCAAATTATTTTTATGTGCAATAAATTCATTTGTGGCAAGGCATGACCGTCCTTCCATTAGCACGTGTATCATTTGCCATTTCTGTGCATTACGATCCCATGCGACTAAAACTGTTGTTGTTATATTAACTGTGACATGCTGGCCTTGTTGAAATTAGATTAAATTGTCAAAAGGAGAAGGCAATATGTAGTTTTCTTCTAGTGTTATTCATGTGTGGATTTACATTGGTTTATCTTTGTTATTGCTAATAGTTCCTATGTGCATTGATGTAACTCTATGAATGCTGATTTCAGAAGGTGTTGGTGCGAAAAGTGAAGAAAACAACCATGGAGATGCAGATTTTTCACCATCCCAAGAGTTGAACAAATTAGTTAATGGGAACAACAAGGTTTGACCTGTCTATTGTCTACGATATTACCAATATTTTTTCTCCGTTGGTACGACATTATTCTAATCTAGCCTCCACTGCAATATGCAGGTTCCTGCTACATTAGATGACTATAGAAAGCTTGTAGTTCCAGTAATTGAGGAGTATTTTAGTACAGGAGACGTGGAACTGGCAGCTTCCGAGCTAAGGAATCTTGGATCAGATCAGTTTCACTATTACTTTGTGAAGAAACTCATATCCATGGCGATGGACCGCCATGATAAAGAAAAAGAAATGGCGTCGGTTCTGCTGTCTGCCTTGTATGCTGATCTATTGGGCACCTTCAAGATGAGTGAAGGTTTTATGATGCTACTTGAGTCAACAGAAGATCTATCTGTGGATATACCAGATGCTGTTGATGTTTTGGCTGTTTTCGTTGCACGCGCCGTTGTTGATGAAATATTGCCTCCTGTTTTTCTCACTCGAGGCAGGGCATTGCTTCCAGAATCTTCAAAAGGTGTTCAAGTTCTGCAAATTGCTGAGAAGAGTTACTTGTCAGCTCCTCACCATGCAGAATTAGTTGAAAGCAAGTGGGGCGGGAGCACTTACTTTACTGTAGAAGAGGCGAAAAAGAGGATCCAAAGTATTCTGAGGGAGTATATTGAGAGTGGAGACACTGATGAAGCCTTTAGGTGCATAAGGGAGCTGGGCCTTCCATTCTTCCATCATGAGGTTGTTAAACGTGCTCTCATCCTTGGCATAGAGAATCCATCATCACAACCATTAGTCCTGAAGTTGCTAAAGGAATCAACAGCGGGTTGTTTCATCAGTTCTAATCAGGTGTCAAAGGGTTTCTCTCGGGTAGCTGAGAGTGTTGATGACCTGAGCCTTGATGTTCCTTCGGCCAAAACACTTTTTGACAAGCTGCTTTCAGCAGCTATATCCGAAGGGTGGCTTGATGCTTCATTCAGTAAATCTGCTGCCTCTGATGAAGATCATGTGAATGCAAGTGGTGAAAAGGTGAAGCGTTTTAAAGAAGAATCTGGTCACATAATTCAGGAGTATTTTCTGTCAGATGATGTCCCGGAACTCTTAAGAAGCCTTCAAGAGCTCTCTGCCCCTGAATACAACGCCATTTTCCTCAAGAAGCTTATTACTGTTGCTATGGATAGAAAGAACAGGGAGAAGGAGATGGCTTCTGTGCTCCTTTCTTCACTCAGTTTGGAACTGTTTTCCACAGATGACATTATGAAGGGGTTCATAATGCTCCTGCAGTCAGCGGAGGACACTGCTCTTGACATTGTGGATGCTCCCAGTGAACTCGCCCTCTTCCTGGCTAGGGCAGTGATCGACGAGGTCTTGGTGCCACTGAATTTGGATGATATCAACAGCAAGCTACGCCCGAATAGCAGCGGTAGTCAGACCGTCCAGATGGCCAGCTCTTTGCTTGCTGCGCGCCACTCCGGCGAGAGGATACTGCGCTGCTGGGGCGGGGGTACAGGCTGGGCAGTGGAAGACGCAAAGGACAAGATCTCAAAGCTCCTCGAGGAATACAACACCGGCGGTGACCTGGGTGAAGCCTGCCAGTGCATCCGCGACCTTGGGATGCCCTTCTTCAACCATGAGGTGGTGAAGAAGGCGCTGGTGATGGCGATGGACAAGCAGAATGAGGCCAGCATCCTGGCCCTGCTCCAGGAGTGCTTCGGCGAGGGCCTGATAACCATCAACCAGATGACCAAAGGCTTCGCCCGCGTCAAGGAAGGCCTCGACGACCTGGTCCTCGACATCCCGAACGCGCAGGAGAAGTTTGGAGCCTACGTGGAGCTTGCGACGGAACGTGGCTGGCTGCTGCCATCCTTCGCCTCCGCGCCTTGAGCTTCTTTTCCTGGGCGGCTGGCTAAACTTGAACATGTTTCTCTTGTATATCTTACAAACACCCGTACTGTCTTTACCACCATACCAAAATTTTCCTGTTCCAGCCTTTGTTAAGCTGATATGTTATCGTATACCGGAGTTTGATAGGATGGCCGTGTTGGTATCTGTTTAGACATTGTATTATCGGTTTGGAGGTGAGACTTGGAGAGCTGAGAAATAACACCGTTAGTGCACTGTTGTGCGGTATCATTAGCAGTAATGTCTTCGAGATAAATGCAGTTTCTGTATACCCCTGTGTTGCATATGTTTTCTCTCCACCTTCGCGTAGGATACCATCAAAGATGGTGACAGGCGCTATCTGCCTTTGATTACGTGGAAGATGACAGACTGCGTCAGTACGCATGACATGACATAAATGGCTGGTAGCAACTCCTTAACTCGGATCAAAGCTTACATAAAATAGCAACATCAGGCATGTATAGCAGATGAACACGAATGTATCTCCATGGCCATGGTGACGCGATAGAATCGCTTCCGAGCATTGGTGTTTCGCTTTGCGTCTAACCATTTCCGAAGCAATGCGGTACCGTGCGAGCAAGGTTTTATCTACTGCTCTCCATCGCAAGACAAAAGAGGTTGGTTCGTTAGGATCGAGGCCAACTACCCCATAGAATCCGTGGCGACGAGGAGGCCCGCAATGCTGATGTGGCGTCCAGTTGCCTCCATATATATAGGGCTGAGGGTGGTTTCTCTCTCTCACACCCCCCAAATAGGGATGGCACCCGCAGGGTATGGGTGCGGGTAGAGCCATCCCATACCCGTACCCGTCACCTTCAATCTTACCCATCACCCATACCCATACCCGTCAACGGGTACAAGTTTTTCCCATACCCGTCACCCGGCAGGGTAATGAGTACCCGCGGGTAAAAATACCCGCGCTTATAACACATCAAATCGATCAAAAAATATGACATGAGCTGAAGCAATCCTAAATAGGGGACTAATCCTCACCAACCTACCGAGTAATTGTGAGACCAGAAAGCGTGAGGTTCAACGTAGCTATGTGAAGGCATAATTAGGGGGAAATTAAGTAGTTTAGAATATTACAGCGGTCTACTTGTCAAATTTAGATGGGTAGATGGGTACATGGGTATGGGTTCTACAATCCCATACCCGTACCCGTCCTACCCGATGGGTATGATATTTTTCCATTTACAAACCCATGGGTAATATTTTGTCCCATACCCGTGCTTCTATTGGGTTTTTACCCGACGGGTACGCGGGTCATGGGTACCCATTGCCATCCCTACCCCCAAACTCACCCCGCGACATTGCCAGGATCAGATAGATAGACTGCGGCAGTTCGATCACCGCCCCGCCGACCGCGATTCCATGTGATCCAGCATCACTGGCACCCTAATCTACTCAGGTTCTTCTTCTTCCTCCCCGTCTCTGCTGGTGGTGTTCCGGTGTAGAATTCGTGGGATCGATGGGGATGGTCTCGTAGGCTGATCGATAGTTAGCATAGATGATAGGGGGCGGTTGGATATCTGATCTGTTCCGGTTTCTTCTCTGAGGAAGAAGGGAGGATCTTTCGCTCTTCTTCTCCACGAAATCCTCTACTAGTTTCTTCTCCTTCTGGTGGCTGCGCAGTGTGTAGTAGAACTAGGGAGGCTGGGAGTAGTAAGGGTTTTAGCCTTTTAGGTGATGGAAATCGAATCGGAACTTGCGATGCTGGGCTGATGCCTTGACTTCATGATCCTGGACCTTGATCGGATAGCAGTGGTTTCTTTCTCTCTTGGCGACCGGACCGTCTCTTTCCTGTACTTTTTTTATTTCTTTGGCTGAGTGTCTAGTCTACTGTGTTGATGTTGACTGACCGGCGATGATCATGTACGGGGAATTCTGTCTAATCAGTTCATCTTGTTAAAATTTCTGGGGATCCTTAGGACTGTGTATAGGAGTTGTAATATTTGCTTGCAGGAGTTGTAATATTTGCTTGCAGTTTCTTTCTTGTACATTGGATAATGGTGCTAGTATGACATGCTTCGACTATACACCTAATGTACTTGGGAACTAATGTCATCTTCAGATTATAGTAGTTAGGACTATTTAATGATTAAGGGTGTGGGTTTGCTGTAAAACAAATTGTCATCTTCAGATTGCTGAACTTGGGAACAAATCTTACTCTACGATGGTGTATGCTCATTATGTATTTATATATTCAACAGGGAAGTGCCATATGAGTTGCATAACCACATAACTGGTTGCTGTTTTGTTTCCTTGAATAGTAGTACAATGCATGATTTGACTAATTAGCTGCTGTTTTGCATTAATAAATAAATAAATACAATGCATGATTTGACAAGTTACTTTCCCTACATAAAAAATGCAGCTGCCTTCTTAAGCTCCTGAGTTCATAGGTTTATAATTTACTGAATGATCATTTTTCTCAATAGCTGCTAGAGCATGGAGTGTCCAATGGATGCCACAGCAAGCGAACCCTCACTGGTTATACAGTTCCACAACATAGTGCATGATGCCACCTCACAGTCTCCCCAGCGGGATCCGGAAGACGAGCACACAAAACGCCATTTCTCCGGAGAAGAAGCCATAGGGCAGTTTCCCCTGGCTGCTAACCCATCCATTCTCCTGCATTTGCTCTCATCCTGTGAGCTGGATCCTAAAGATCTTGCCGCTTTGGAGGCAAGTTGTACAGTTACCATAGTTATGCTTTCAGTTGGTGCATGAATTTTGAAATGCTGGTTATGAATTATGATGATGACCAAATGATGTGGAGATCCGTCTGTTGTTTCAGGCTACGTGTACATTCTTCAGGAATCCAGCAAAGTTCCCACCTGACTTGGAACTATCACTTCCGGAACTTGCCGCATTTGATATGTGCCAGCATAGGGCCATGTTTAAGCTAATGGGGGCAGAAGAGAAGGAGTGGCTGAAGCAACGGTGTGGGGGCTCTTGGAAGCTTGTTCTTGGATACATTTTAGTCGGTGAGAAGAATTACCGCCGTGGGAAATCTCAAGTTATTGCTGGACCAGGCTACAGCATTGTTGTGACAGCAAAGGGAGACGTGTACTCATTTGGCGCGAATTCCTGGGGCCAGCTTGGCCTTGGGGATACGGAACACAAGTTCAAGCCATGCCTTATCAGGTAGTATGTTGATATGAACGAATTTACAACAGTGTGCCAATGTCACAAACTGTTTTCTCATTGTAGGTCTCTCCAAGGCATCAGAATCACCCAAGTCGCAGTTGGATCGAGGCGAACCATGCTTGTGAGCGACACGGGAAGCGTGTACAAATTTGGACACAGTGC
Organism: Lolium rigidum; assembly: GCF_022539505.1. Classification (NCBI taxonomy): domain Eukaryota; kingdom Viridiplantae; phylum Streptophyta; class Magnoliopsida; order Poales; family Poaceae; genus Lolium; species Lolium rigidum. The sequence goes on from NC_061514.1 coordinate 110,984,742, forward strand.
CTTTGGGCCGTTTGATTACTATGGAACAGCTCCTACTAACGAAATTAGCTGTCCCAATCCGCAGTTAGTGGAATCACTGAAGGGCATCTTTGTAGTGCAAGCATCTATAGGAGGATTCTTCTCCGCGGTTCTGTCTAGAGAGGGTCGGGTTTATACTTTCTCTTGGGGCCATGCTCAAAGGGTTGGTCATGGTACAGAAATCGCTGATCTCGAGCCTCGTCTTCTCTCCGGACCCCTTGAGGATGTTCTAGTCGTGCAGATTGCTGCTGGAAACTGTTACCTCCTTATGTTAGCATATCATCCCAATGGAATGTAAGCATTTCTCCCTTATGTGCATTATTCATGACTGCCTTCTTTGCTTTGCTATCCAATAGCATTTCCATTTCCATTCACATAACTGAAAACAACCTTTAACTGAAAGAATCCAGGATCATTGAATTCACGCTTAATTGCATAAATTGTTCTCTCCCTTGATTTTATTTGTGAATATGCAGGTCAGTGTACTCTGTGGGTTGTGGTTTAGGAGGCAAGCTTGGGCATGGGAACACGCGCAACGAGGGCACCCCTCTGCAGATCGAACATTTTCAGACATTCAACATAAGGCCAATGTCAATTTCAGCTGGTGCTTTTCACGTCGCGGTCCTGAGCAGTGACGGGCGCATTTTCACCTGGGGTTGGGGTGTCCATGGCTGTCTGGGACGTGGAGCCGAAGAATACATGACCCTCCCAACGGCGGTGGAAACCTTGAAGGCCGTCCACGTTTCAGCTGGCTACTACACCACATTTGTCATCACCGATAATGGTGAAGTCTACACCTTTGGGCAGAAGGGAGTAGGCCTCCAGGTTTGATCTTAAAATGCTTAGAATCTTGACCAAACTGGATAAACTTGTACTCCCTGCGTTTCATATTAGTCTGCGGCAACTAATATGGAACGGAGGGAGTAGTCAACTGCTAATTTTCTCAAATTAATGAATTTGGCCGCTCTGGGTTTCAGGATGGTGAAGACAATGAGAGTGGAGATATCCTGGCTCCCAAACTAGTCACCTCACTCGCCGGGCTAGAGGAAAGTTTTGTGCAGATTAGCTCAACAAATGCCGGGGATTGGATCGACGACAAACTAGTCTATGCTCATACAGTTGCTCTCACCAACTCCGGTAAGATGTACGCCTTTGGAGGAGGTAGCCAGGGTCAGCTTGGTGTCAAGCTTGCCGAGGGCAAAGAAGCCATGCCCCCGTTCCAAGTTGCCGTTAATCTCATCTAGTTCTCCAGCATCTGCGAATAATGTCTCTTCCCATGGTTAATTCTGACTGTGGGAAAGCACCTTCATACTGTACAGGGAGAAAAGAAACCTATCTTTAAGCTGTAAAAGAACATTTAGGTCATTCTAGAGTTTGAACTTTGGACTTCTTGGTTCCTTTGAGTAGTGGACAGATGATGCCATGACTTATGGTTTTTAAACTGAACCTAAATCGGAATGGCTGCTTGTTCAAATGCCAGTGCTTTATTCTTCATGAAATGTTCCTAAGGATAGGGTTGAAATGTGGCTTGCGTGGTAATGGCATCTGGACCGCTTGGGCCTGCCTAACCCGCGGCTCTCCTCCGCCCTCCATCCAACCCCTCTCCCTCCTCCCACCCCTCCTAGCCTCTATCGGTGGAGGCTGTTGTGACATGAAGGTTCCTGGCAGCGGAGGATATGGGCCGACGCGGAAGATGGCCATGGTCTATGACGGTCTTATGTAGATGGTTGGTCCCTTTGCCCGCCAGTCACTATTGGCTGGTCGGTGCCTCCCTACTTCGACGACAACACTACTCGGCTTCTCTCCCTGTGTTGGCGTTCTCCCTGTGTTGACATAACTCTGACTAGACATCCTCCCCGAGTACTAGGGGAAACCCTAGGTTCGGCTTGCCGAACTAGGTAGGGACAACGTCTTCGCTCGTTTCCTTCTTGAAGGCGCTACTTGGGTTGCACATGTAGTACGTGGCGTGGCAATCCTCGCACCGTTCCCTTCTTGAAGGCGTTGCTTGGGTTGCAGGTGGAGTAGCAAGAGATGGTGGCGCTGGTCACCAGGGCGCACTACGCGACTGCCACACTAGGCGCTGACCTCCAAGGTGGCACATTACACCATCGATGACACCTCCCCAACTGCTACACTAGTCCCAGCCGAGCCGTGTCTTCCAACAGCCGACTCCCTAGACACATGGGTGCGAGTACGTTGGCCTAGGCAGTGCTGCAGCTGCATTTGTCCTTGGAGGCATCTGGCATTAGCTGTGGCGCGGCCCTGTTGCCTCACCATTCATGGCTAGAGGCCACACTAGGCGAAGCCCTTTATTGTTACAGAGGCACTCTCCACCTTGTTGTGTCGCTTGGTGTTTGAGGCACTTCCTAAACTAGTTGTAGTCGCTTGGCGAGGAGGGACAATAATACGCAAGGCATTTGAGAAATAGATTTTCCGGTTCTGCCACAGAAGGTTTCAAAATTTAGAAATAGCAGGATAGCAGGACTATTCACTTGGATTTATCATCGGCATGCTGTACAAACACAAACGCTTACTGGCATTATTTGATTCTTTCTTGGAAGAACTGGAAACCACCGCTTCAGGTCTCTTGTCAAATCTGCATAGCTAAAACATCTGACTAAATCTAGCGTACGAACAACGGTTTTCGTCGGTTGTTTTACAAATAAGAACCCCGCTTGGTGCAAATGCCGCAGTTATCTAGATTTAATCCTGTTCGCTAACTTCCCTAATAACTGCTGCCAAAGGGTGACCATATCTCCAGCTTCAGGCAAAAATTAGGCTTTGCAAAATTTATGTGATTTTGGTCCATCTAATTTGAGCATCCATTTCTGCAGTCCAAAAGCAAGACAATCAAATAAGTGAACTCAAAAACATAATACTAAAACATGTAATACATGGTTTATATTCTACGTTATTACATTTTGACAATGTAAGTTTTTTTTTTCAATTTTATTTATTCTTGTGGCACAATTTCCTCCAATGATATGATCCTTCACATTTCCAAGAAGTAATGTTTGTGCTGGCCGTTGCATTGCAGTGATTGTATGCAACAAAGCACCAGCTAATGGGGTCAAGAGACGATCACTAGCAACAGAACAGCAAGAGCAGTGTTCGCAAGGCTGCCTGATGAAATGATGCGTAAATATAGGGTAATGTACCTGTTAGATTGACTGTTTAGGCCCCCTCCAGCAGAGCAGATTAGAACCAAATAGCGAAGTTTTGATGGACCTGCAGGAGAAACAATGAGTATGGCACTGCCTACAAAAATTTGCAGACAGTAATGTAAAAATGAAGAATAAGTCAAAACATTGTTAAGTAATATCAATGGCATTCAGATCACTTACAAGTCCTCATCTCTTGAACCGTAAGTAGCTCGTGAATTTGATCTTGGACACTGCTCGTAGGGCTCGTATGCGCAGAAATAAGTATCAAATTCTTTCTTAGGTAGGAAACTCATTTTGTTGTGTGGCTGGATCCTGAAACAGATTGTGTGAGCTGCATCTGATGAGAAGAACCTCTTTTGAAGCTTCAATGTTCGTGAGAAGCAATTTGGCTGAAGGTCAGGCTCCTGGATGCTATCAAAACGACCCTGCTCACTAGCACCCTTGGAGCAGTTAGTCTCAGACCTACATGTCCTTGTTAGGTCATCGGTCATCGATCTGTTTGACGTCAAGGTGCTTCGGGCATCATCCTCACTGCCATGAACTTTTGGTTTAGAATCAACGCGTTGCACAATGAATGGTGATCGCTGCTGACTAGAGGAGTAGCCTTTGAGCGGTGTTTCCCTTGCTCCATGCCTCACAGCTTCGTCTTCTTCAGTCACAGATGAATCTGACAGCTCTTGCTTTCGTCCTGAGCAGCCGAGTAGGCTGAATGAATTTCTCTTCAGCCTTGGATCTTTCCTCGCTGTGCATGGTACAAGTTTGAATCTGATCTCCACATTGAACCCAAGAACATGCTGTAATACTCCTTCTATCAGGCTTTGCATTTTCTCTGCCCTTGATAGATGATCCGGGTGACTGAATCCAACTTCTGCTATAGCCACCTCTGAGAATTTTACATTTGTTGCGTCATAATCAGCATAAACCTATAAGAAGGCTAAAAATAAAATCAATAAAACATGGTAGACATGATTTACCTTCAGTAACATGGACTGATAATAGGATTCCTTCTTTTTTGAGAAAACTTTTGGCTGACCTGGATTGACATTTCCCAATGGCTCTCCTCCAGATGTTTTCAAGCTTAAGCCGTCTACAGTGTCTTTCGGAACAGTTAGACTTGTTGCTGTTACACGCATCACAGAAATTGGAGCTTGAATTTACCTTGGAAACCCAGTCATCTGCACATAATATCATAAATGTTATATCATTCTGTTGGGTACCAGTACAAATAATATATTTGATTGTATTTACCTGTATATCCTGTTGCTGAATGTGCATGGATGTCATTTGTTTCTGCCACTAGATCAGATTCATTGGTGCCAAACTGCAAAAGCGCAACAGTAACCCAGGTAGCCTTATTTCTTGATGTCCTCAATTGCTTTTCAGTTTCTGACAGTACTTTCAGTGCATGTCTGAGTTTCCTTATACCAACTTCTGTCACTGCAAGATCATCAGAAAATAGTAAGGGTAAAAGAATTGGTGGAACCAAAAAGGTATGTGGGATTGTGGATAGCAAACTTTCATAGTTCAAAATGCACCTGTTATCAGAACAGACCATACATATTAGTGATTTGACTAGACTTCAAAAATTGAGAGCACAATTTTTTTTGTTTTATCATTGATACAATGAAGTTCTAGTGCATAATATACATGTGGAAACATAGAAACTCATTATAGGAAAGCATACATACACGCATATCTTCCTAAGAAACTTTTGCTGACTTCAGTGACTGCAGATTGACATCGTCCCGAGAGGATGTCCATAATAAGGTTTGCCAACTGAGAGACCAGCTGCAGAGGGTCAATTGACGACGCCATAAGTTCCCGAGCTCGCCTGACAGTATTGGTGGTGTCCGATGACAATGCTAGATCAAGCAACTCAATCAACTCATCATCAGACACCAATCCTACCTGCAAATAACAAAGGTGGAAACATGATTATACTGTGTGACTGCCTATTATTTCCTATTGAAAATCATGGTACACTACTCACAAGTTCATGCACAAGAGAAATCGTGACCCTCTTCCCGAGCAAACTAAGCTGATCCAGCATTATCTCAGCATCTCTAAGAGAACCATTAGACTTTGCAGCAATGAAGTACAACCCATCATGGTCAAATTCTAATCCTTCATCTATGCATATTTTCTCCAACCTGTATACAATATCTGCAACCTTTATCTTTGGAAAATGGAACTTCTGGCAATGTGTTACGGAAGTGCGAGGCAAGCTATCTAAATCAGAAGTAATCATAATGTACACAGTATGCCGGTATGGGTCATCAAGACTCTTCACTATTGCAGACCAGGCATCTTCTTGCAACAGATGGCATTCATCAACTATGAAAACCTTGAAGCGTGAGGAGTATGGGACAAGAGATGCGCTCTTGAGTAGTGCCTTTACTCGACCCAAACGGTCCATTTTTGCCGCATCAAGTTCTTTTACATCTCTACTCCTCCCAGAGAAGAGAATGACACACTCTTTACAGAACCCACATGGCCTTTGCTCTTCGAGGGAGAGGCAATTTAGAGCAGCAGCAAAAATCCGTGCGGTCGATGTCTTGCCTGTACCACGGGGGCCATGAAACAAGTACATTGGAGCAACTTTTCCTTTGCAAGAGGAATATAAGAGAGACTGAGCAACTGCATTGAGGCCAATCAGTTCACTGAAGGATCGAGGGCGGAACTTTTGGCTTAAACACCTCGGTGTCTCAGTGTATGGCACACTGTCTTGGAATGCTGCTTCAGTCCCCTCCGGGGATAAGAGAGGTTGCTCTGGACCATCACTATCGGAGTAAAGATCGCGGTACTTCGATGCTCCTGACCAGCAGTAGCTTATACCACATCCACTAAAATTTGATCCAACAACATCATTCGACCTCATTCGTGTGTCTTCGGTTCCATGCCCTAACGTGCTTCTTCTCGACCCAACTGAGCGCGCTTCACTGGCAGACATACAAGGGCTGCCGACACGGCTCATTGCTGCAGAAGACCTGTTCCTGAATTTGGAATGCATTTCTACTTCTTCGTCAGTCTTCTCCGGCAAAGCAAGATCTGCCTGTTCATAAGAATTCACCTCCTCCTCTTCCTTCTCCTCCGGCACGTTTGTTACTATATTGTTTGCTAACTGTCGGAGAGAGCTATGATTAGAGTGGTTAGAATCCACCGATTTGCGGTGACCATCCACACGGACACGATGACCTTGCTTGTTTCTCGGCGGGTTCAAGCCTCTGATCTTGACAACGGAAGATTTCCTGTAAGATGCAGTTCTTGCATTGGGTGCCCGAAAGCTTCGCTCTGACCCCATAGTAGCTTCAGCTTCCAAATCTACGTCTTCTTCGATTAAGTGATGGTGTGCTGACCTGCTTAGCTCCATTGTGGCTCCGTTGCTTGAAGCAGTCTCCCAGATCATATTGTCAGAAGGAGACGCATACTTGGTCAAAGAATTTGTTGATGGATCGCGCAACGACCTCACCCGCTTCAGCTGCACCAAGGTTCTTGACAGTGGCACATCCACAGAGTGGCGCCTCGTGTCCGTCATTTTGGGTCTGCCTTATGCAGCAACAAAGAGTAGATGATTATGATTCAACACTGCCTATTTCCTTGAACATGGCTGCTCCCACTGTATCCAAATCACTGGAACCTGAAATAAATCAGAAATAACAACCATCAAAACGCTGAAATTAGTGCATAGCAAATGATGAGATGCCTTAATCATAGCTCAAGAATACACATCAGAAACACAGCTTCAAACGGGTCATCCTTTTCGTTTCAGGTAGACTCGGAGACATTTACAACGCCATATAGTTAAATCCAGGAGCATTTACATACACAAGAACAAAAACATGGCAAAACTAAATCCTGGGCTCCTTGCCCCAATTTGAAATCGATGTAAAAATTACTGAGGATGAAAGATAAGATATTATGATGGTCAAAGAAGAGCATTCACAGGAAGAAGTAAAATGGAGCCGAAGAATCAGCAGTCACTTCTCCTTTCCACTGAAACAACATAAAGTAAAGAGAAAACAGTATGAATAATCCACACATTCTCTGCTTTTCTAACAGACGCGACCCCGCAGAAAGTGTGACAAGAAACCAAAAAAAAAGTCAAATCTTGGCCGAGTTCGACACCCAGCTGTCTGTGCGAGCACCAGTCATCAATCAGCAGAGGATATCTCAATCAAAAATAGCTCCAAAATCAATCCAAAACCCCTATCCGAGAACCAAATGGAGCCATCTGGGAGTACAAAAATGGGCCAAATCTTGGTCCCATAGGACCCATTCCCCACCCAACAAACACCTGATTTATTTGGCGTCGCATAAATACAACCAAGTAGAAGTACATCGTCCGAATCATCACCTCTTAAGAAGAAACCGCGCAAGATGTATACAGGCCGAGCTCAAGACCACGACAGACATGTATTGCGTTTCCCCCATAGCCACATTGCGAGAAGAAGCACGAGATCCAGAAGGAGACGGAAGAAGAAAGGGAAGGGAGGCAACAAGCAAGGAGCTGGGAGGCTGGCCAGAGCAAGAAAAGGAAAGGGGGTGGTAATGGCTTCTCACCACGGGGTGGCATGCACGGCCGGAAATGAGATCACGGACACGGAGAGCGGCGGCGGCGGCGGTGACCGCGCCCGCACGGCAAGTTGAAGAAGAATCGATGCGGGTTGAGTGAGTGAGTGAGCTCCTCTGGTGGACTGCGCGTACAATCGCTTTGGCTCAGCTGAGAGTGAGAGAGAGTGAGAGCATGGTCACGTGGGTAAGAAAAGCTCAGGTTAAAGAAACGGTCCGTCGCAGTGGTGACTGTGATGGTGTCCGTAGCCATGGGTGTGGTGTGGGACACTGAGCTGGGTTCTGCCTCGGGCCTGCTGCAGGGGTGATGGCGTTTCTGCGTGGTTGGCTCCACGGCGGAGGGTGGTGTGTTGCAGCCTTGCAGGACGAGAGATATCACAAAGCTCGATAGGCTTTTTGTTTCCTTTCTCTTCAATGCGCGACCTCCCGCCTTTTGTGCATCCATCACCTCTGTATTGCGTGAAATTGCGAATGTCGACCCGCTGCCACTTGACATGACAAGCAAAACTTAACCGTGTGCCTCGTTCATGTCGCCCTCAGAGTTATGTTTAACTTTCGTCATCTCGCCAGCTACTACAAAACCTGGCAGCAAGATTGCAAGATGTCATTAGCTTGGAAACAAGGAGTTCACTGTCGAATCAGACAACAAGAAGGTGTACCTATGTTGCAAATTAGATGTTAGTATTACATTAGCGGATTCAAGATTTTTACGAAGCCTGGGCATATTGTAAGACCGGTCATCTTTTTTCAAAAAAATTATCAATTTTTCATTAAAATAAGCTACAGGCCAGTGATGACATATATTTATCTAGATTAGTATATATTTATACATTAAAATTTGTCGACATATATGTATATCTAGACAAATCTATAACAAATAATTCAGGACAAATGGAGTATGGTTATTAGGGATTATTCGGCGACTTCATAGTAGCAATCTTGATAGACTATAGTAGAGAAAAGCCTGGTAGAGGCATGACAACACCACCCTTGGTGGCGTCGATTTGACACCCTAGTGCTATCCCGTGAGTGGTATTTCATACCATAAGTACCAAGTAGTTTATGCGTGTGGGTTAGTAAGCCACGCCATTACTGTAATTATCTGGAATAAAAAAATTACATCGCTAATATTGAAATTGATAGTAAAATATAATTTAAAAATCTCACAAAGTTCACATATAGAGGCCCTAACATATAGTTCACCACCCATCTAAATCTCAATAGTAGTTCACATGCATAGAGCATTCATAACATTGTGATCGCCACTTGAACAACTAATATTCGTTGATGGCGTCGATGACAAACACCACATTGAGGTTCCTACGCGTTGTTGGTCTAGCAGTCAAGAGAAGAGCTTGTCCAGTTGTTTGTAGATGTACGCTCCTCATAAAGTCCCTCCATCTGTCGATGTGGAACATTAAACGGCCATTTTGCTACGTTTTATACCAATGTTGGTGATGGCACCAGATGCTCCAACATGTACTCCAACTACGTCTTTAGCCGGGATACCAAGGGAGGATACTCACAGTGGGGATAATTTCTAGTATACCAACAAAAAAAGCAATGTCAAACGAGTACCGGCACCACAAGATATTTATGCATGGACACAACAACAAAAAGAAGAAAAACATATAAGTTGAAAGAAACATACCATAGTGTTTATATTGACATTTGTGCTTGACACCCAGGTCATAAATGGCACTCCGATGCATGTATTGAGTGGTGGTAAAATTTCCAAGAGATGTTTTTCCTCATGCTCGGTAAGGTTGCATCTTAACATGGTAACTTCCATTGCATCCTCCACCACCTCCTCCTCCTCCTCGTCATCCTCCTCCTCTTGCTTATGCTCATCTAGTATATCACAAAAGTTGAGATATATAACGGTTATCTTTGGAACTTGAGCTGCCAAGTTAAAGTGTATCATCTCTCATCCAGTTAGATTCTTCTCTCTAATGACTGTCTCCATCCTTGGTCACGCATACGGATCTTTGCCGACTCTTTCTTCACTATGATGTAATATGTGTCTCCATGATCCTGAAAGGACACACTCCCTCCAACAAGATCACTGAACTAGGACCGTACATTGCATGGAACTATCTATGCACCAATCAGAAAAACAAAACAAACATTAGATAAAGCAAGAACCATATACACACCAAAGTTGAGATAGATAATTGTTATCTTTGTCACTTGAGCTTACAAGTTTAAGTGTATCATCTCTCGTCCATTGAGATTCTTCTATTTAATGAACCACGTCCTGACATCCATCCTTGGCCACGCAGAAGGGTTTTTACCGACTCTTTCTTCACTGTGATGTTGTATGTGCCTCCATGATCCTGGAAGGACACACTCCCTCCAACAAGATCATTGAAGGTGACCTTACATTGCACGAAACAATCTAAGCACCAGTTAGAAAAAAATTTAGATAAAGCAAGAATAATTCACATTTCATGTGCTCCGTAGAAAGTGTGAAACTACATGCATAATAGTTTGTTATGTACCACTTCATTTGCAAAACTACTAAAATATAAACACTAAAGGACTCGCCCGACGCGCATCTAGTGCGGTATACATAGCAAGCCGAAGCCATGTCTATTAAGATGAAAAACTAAACATTTCAATCACTAACATACACTACATTTTCTAAAATTTATTATTTAAGACTAGAACATTTGCATTATACAGAACATTTTGCAAATTAAGAATCTACTGTGCACAATTCGCATCTCATAATATACACTAATAGTTTATACAATAAAAAATTACCATTAATAATTTACGACTAACAAGTGGAGGCGGCCTCGAATCGGCGGCGACAAAATTAGTTCAATGTAGGGGGTGCGGGTGGCGTGACTCACCGAGACGGCACAAACGTTGGGTGGCGGAGGAGGCAACGACGACACAGGTGCGCGGTTGGTGGTGGCGGCACGAACATGGGGTGGCGACGGCGGCATGGACACAAAGTGGAGATGGTGGCGGCTATGGCACATACCAGTGGCGGCGTAGGCGCATGGGGAGCTAAGAGGGGAGACACGGGTGGTGGAGCCGAGGGGCGAGGTGGCGTGATGTGTGGGGAATAGATCGATGGGGCGCAGAGGATGGGGGTCGCGACACTCACGAGTTATTGTTTCTTCGTGGTCGTTCCTTAGTTGGTCAGCAGCTAGTGGTGTGGCCCAATGCACCACATCACTGTTAGAATATTTTCGGTTGCGTGTTTATAAAATGCCACGCCATTCAGGTTGGCCAACCGGGGTTGGCTCATGAGGTGCACATTGTTGTGGCGTGTCACTCGTTCTGCGATGCCAGTGGTAGATCCATACCAATGGCGCACCAAAACCACGCCAGCCACAAGTATTACATGTGATGTGTTTTTAGTTTGTCGCATCAGGGATCACATGACCTATATAAAATATTCTCAACAAGTGATAACCATAGAATTTTTACCACTAATTTTATAGAGATTATTTTTGGTTTTTTATAGGGAGGCCAATAAGGGATAGAGATTTGGTGCACATATGCACGAGTGATCTCGTTTTTTAAATGTAAAAAAAAACATATTTTTGAGTCTCAAAAAAATCTGAAAACAAATATGCATATAGTTAATAATGTATCCCACAAACGTGTAAAATATCAATTTCAAATACTTTATATTTTAAGATACATAAAAAAGATAAAAGTGCAGAAATGAATGGTCATTTTTAAATCTCCAAAAGCATGTTAGATTATTTTATTTTTGTCTAGTACAAAGTAAAAAAATAATTTTAGGTTAAGATTTTGCATGATTGTGAGATGTATCACTCACATTCTACAGAATTATTTTTTAGATTTTTTGATAACTAATAAAAACTCATTTTTTTTAAATAGCGAGAGCACTGGAGCTTGGGAGCCGGAAGTACTTTTCGGGCCAATAAGGCAACACATGTGGTAGCTAGGCATAATTTTCTTGAACATGTTGATAGGTTTTGGATTATAATCTTCTAGCCTTTTGTTTCCGAAACTCATTAAGATGTAAATGTATTTAAAAATTAATAAAGCTCTCCAAAAAGCTTTGCAAGAAAAAAAAAAGTCGAGCTAGCAGACTGTTGGCCCAAAACCCAAACGCAAATGATGCACCCTTAACTGAGCCCTTACTCCGAGTATGTCGGAATAGCAGGGTTCAAACAGCAAATTGCCACGAGTCAACGAATTTGTAACAGCTGCCATGAGAAGACAAGAGCGACGAGACAGGAGAAAAACTAGTCGTTTGCGTCTGGTGCTACGTGATTGCACGGCCACCGAGAGCTCCGGAAAAATGCGTGCCGTAAAATAGCAGGAAATTTTCTTCGAGAGAAGGAGAGGACCTACAGTAAAGAAAAATTTCGTTTGACGTGTGCGTAGATATCACTGTCTCGTCGCCTTTTGGTTCTTAGCCGTGCCCCCTAGTCCGTAGTCCCTAGGGAGGTAGTATAACAAGACGTCCCATCATATCATGAGCTACAGAAAGTTGCTGCACTTTCTTGACCGAAATAACTATTTTGCACGTTTATACTACTTTCTCTGTTTTGTCAAGGTCAGGCTTTGAGCAAGTACGTACAAAAATATTAGCATCGACATATTAAATGCATAATATAATATA